>NW_017805275.1:2708442-2739204 GCF_001891065.2 Hippocampus comes
ACACAGCATATAAAATGTGTTATTCTGTCTTAAAAACTTTTAGTTGGGATTGTGCCAGAGAGGCAGCACTGCGTGCTGACTGCTGCGCGTTAATTTAAACAAAACAGTTCCAGGCCCCTGTTGCAAGTGAGTTGTGGTGTTCATCAATCACGCTTAGTGCTACTTGAAGCAGGATTACTTTGTTTCTTGCACTGTAATAAGGAAATGTACATTATTTGGACAGAGGCATTAATCTTTGTTGGCATCACCGTTTGAGTTTAACACCATTCCTTGAAATAGCAGCACATTTTCACATGCTGCGCTACAGCTTGTCGCAATATAGTTTCGATCATAGATAAGTAATCAATGTTTGTGAACGCGTGTAATTTAATTCAAAAGCCAAACCAGTCTTGTGGAGAGATGAACTGCAGCAGTTGCACCATTTATATGTAAATGAGGCATACGTTATTGACACGTTGAGTTCATTTTCCATCATTGCCTGATGAGACTCTTGATATTATGTGCTAACAATTGTTTGTCTTCAGCTGTCTCTTTTTGCCAGTCAATCTACTCTATCAATCGGGTTTTCTTATACAGTACAGTGTCAGGAAAAAAAGGTAGCGTAGGGGTCCATATTTGTCCTAAAACGTACAACTTTGTCATTTACCATACAGGGATCAAAATTGAACTCCTCGGTCCAATTAGCCACTTTTTATGGTTAGAAAAACGTCCATACATGGCAAAGGGACAGCGTCTGTACCTTTTTGTTGACATGTAAGAATGTGCGAGGCCACCCAGAATACATTTCTTAAGAGCCCGCTGTTGTGCGGAATGCACTTTCAAGAAATAAATAGTTGACATGGTAATCTAGACCAGGGATGGGTTACTTTATGCAATTTAAATGACCTATAAACGCTTCTTGTGACGTGTTGTTACTACAGAGTCAATCTGTCGTCAAAATCCAGTTTTGGTTGACTGTACAGACATCTTTTACACTGGTGACTTTGCATTATATTTGGTGTTGATTTATTGTCTCTTTTGCTATATTTTATTGAGCAGCCAGGACAGACACCCGTAATGCTTTTCCTGATGCCATATAAGGTCAATGGCAAACTTATTTTTTTTTCCGAAAATGCTGTTTTCAAATTGTACAGCCTTAGAGACATTCCACTATCAAGGTTCCACTGCATATGCATTCGAGCTTATGCCTAAACGCACAAGCAGCAAATAATGGGGTGTGCCGGAGCCTATCCCAGCTGTCTTCGGGCAGTAGGCGGGTGACACCCTGAACCGGTTGCCAGCCAATCGCAGGGCACACAGAGACGAACAACCATCCACACGCACACTCACACCTAGGGACAATTTAGAGAGTTCAATCAGCCTTCCATGCATGTTTTTGGAATATGGGAGGAAACCGGAGTACCCAGAGAAAACCCACGCAGGCTCGAGGAGAACATGCAAACTCCACACAGGGAGGCCGGAGCTGGAATTGAACCCGGTACTTCGCCTAATTCAAGCACCGACTTTGATCAATTTATTTCATTTCTTGACCTCCGGAATTTTCTTTCGACATTCATTTTTCCTCTCACATACTATATGTGCACATGAAGTGATAAATTGGAGTCCATGCAGTTCATTAAATATCCATTTGTAATTTCCTGAACTGCAGATAGTCTGACTATTACATATTTAGTCGAATCTGCTCAGGCACATGACAGAAATGAACATTTCGGGCTTATGTAAAGTGCAAAGCCAGTGAAAGGATGATCTGAGCATATTTATGGGCAGTATGTTTTATATTTCTACCACAGTGCGGAGGCTCATGTGATTGCTACCTGGGGGAAATCATCTTTTAGAGTCAAGACATCTGCAACACCATGCATTCCTTCATTGAAAACCAAAATTGTTAACAGTCCTGAAAATCTATGGAGACATCCATCTTCTGGACATTCGACTCATTAAAATTCAACTTCAAGAACCAGTCTACCCTTCATTTATTTAGCCCAGAACTGCTGAGCATAATTCATCTATTTTTTTACAAGTGCAGCCATGATGCAAACGCTGCTGCAAATAGTGGTAAAACCACCGAGAAAAGCACACGTTTCTCCTCAAAGACAGCATTTTGTAAATTTCCCCAAGAGCAAATAACCCTACATCATAGCAAATGATGACAGCCTCCTCATCAACCCACATTCAATTCTGGATGCATCTAGCATGCTCCTCAGCAAGGAGGACAGAAGCAGAAAACAGGACGAAACACATTAGCTTTTAAATATATTCTTTGCGTCTGCCGTCATTTGCATTTCAAAAGAAATATTTATTTTGGGATCCAACAGTCAATGGCGTGTACAGCAGTACACAGAGAGGCTCGGATAACCCGCAAAGGAACCCCGAATGTATTAAGACATTAAACAATGCCTGGTCCTATACTGGAAAATTACATGTGTTGTTCAACAGCGGCTGTACTGGAAAACATATGAGGAGGCAGCAAATTCCATGTAAATAATTATCATAAAACGGATGGTGGCGTGTCAGAAAAAAAAAAAACGGTGCAATTATCATGAATCCTGTGGGAAAGACATTTCATTCATTTTTGCTGCTGAGCACGCCAAGGTCTAACGGACTGATGATCCCCTAAAGTCTTAGATTGATAGGATTGGGCCAAGAGCGAAACACACCATTTATAATAGGCGGAGTGCAGCATGTCCCCGACAATACAGATTCACCTAATAATCCTTGAAGCCGAGGACAACATGTCCACTGCTATTTGATGCTGCGTCAAAGGCTTAGGAATGTGCCGCAAAAATGCTTTGGGTTTTGCCGAATTTTGCTTGACAGACTTGATTTATTTTAGTTAGCATGAGACATTAACACCTCTGAAAGATAGTTTTCTTTTCCTATATGTGTATAAAAACAGAGAAGATATTACGGGAAGCGGCTAATAGCATAATGCATTCACTGATATTGCACTTCTCAAGGTGGTTTTATTTAAACACGAGTGGGACGGATGAGTACAGTACATGCGTGTCAGGGGATGGACCTTGGCTCAATCATTTAAGGTAATAGGATGACCACATTTACAATCTGCTCTTCACCACATTCCACAAGGAAGTGGAAGGTCAACTTCTGTTGCACATCCCAGTTGTACCAGGCAACATGAAGTCGAATTCAGTCGGCAGCCATTGCACAGGCAGGTGTGTGTGGAGGACATAGTACAATGTCCCCATGGAGCCTGGCAAACAAGTTTTCACATTTAGAGACACCACAGTACACGAGTGAGCCCAGAAGTGACTCTTGAAACATTGCTTGCCATGCCCGGGATTTGATGATGCAGTCAAGCAGCAGACTGCAAGTAAAGCAGGTGTTAGTGCTGAATATGTGTGAGGTTTGCTGCTGCGACTAAAAGATGCAAGAAGGGGGGGGGGGGAGATGTCTGTGTCAAAGGCAACAGCGCATGGCATGGCCTGTGGAAGGCAGTGCGGCAAGTGTGACGGTGCATGAAAGTCAAATATCATTATGGCAAAGCAAAGAGGCAAGATCAGAGTAGGTTATGATAATACTGGCCACACACTCTAAGTTATATCTCTTCATCTCTCTCTCTCTCTCTCTCTCTCTCTCTCTCTCTACATATACATCAGCAACATCAAACCAATCAATTTAAATTCGGTGCCCATCTCTCCTAAAAGATAATTTGATACCTATCTTGACACATAGGATGCGATATTTTTCATTTAGAAATGCAACGATTCCATTTGGTAAAATCAAAATCGATTTCCACCCCTTATATATATATATATATATATATATATATGACATTTTTAAACAACTTGATGGATTATTTGTTTTATTACATAATTATATGCAACTACACATAAAATGTAATTCTAGAAAAAAATGCATTTTATTTTTGTACGTTTTCACTGAATTTCTGAATTTTAAACACTAGTCTAACACGGTTTCCTTGGGATGATTACTCACTTTACATTGCTTTAACATTATATATCTTTTCTATCGTTACCTGTCTCACTTGATTTTTACTTGGAATCAGATGGATCTACTCTTTCAAAGTGAGGCAACCATGTTTTTTTTTTATTTTTTTAATACATACCAAACATTGTTCTTTCACCTGTCAGTGGCCACGGAATTACACTCAAAACAACCAAAATCAATTAAATGAATGTAAATCAAGCAAACAAGAAAATCAATGAAAGTGCAGTTTGTCACGCCATCTTGACCAGAGATGGACTATGTCGTCGAGAGATATTTTTATAACAAATGGCAACAGCTTGTCAGTGAGCTGGAAATTTGGGGGTGATTTGGCGGAGTGTGATGATGCAAGAGGAAGAAGTGAGCACATTCTGTGTTTACTGGTGCGCAAGACACGACAGTAGGCCAAGCTCTTCTGGCTGGGGGGCACTCACACCTCTGCATGCAGCCCAGCGGAGGCATGCTTGAGGCCAAGATGTAATTACCACCCTTTTGGAGAGGAAGACTTTCTTTAGCCAATTTTAAAACCCAAGTGGGTCTGTTAGTTTCAGTTTGCCATGTTAGGTTATGAAGGCTAAACGCCAATTTTTCTTGTGCTTCTTCTGTGCAGGCTGAGTAGCAATAGTCCCACTTGAATTTAGATCATGTTTAAAAGGGAGCATATAGTTGGGACGTTAACGTAATCCTTCCGTGACCACGCTCACAACTAAATGACAATCTTACTGTATCCTCTCTCCCAATTGTGTTTTTAATAAGGAATATCTCTCTATAAAAATTGTACTTGAAAACACAAGTTGTAAAAATGACGTTAAAATGGGCAAAAATCAGCCTTTTTTTTAAGTAACACATTACAACATAAGACAAATATAATGACATCCCTCACATGACATGACATCAAACATCCCTCACCAAAAATTGGATCATTTTTGCAGATGTTTCTCTCTGTTGTTAAGCTAAACAAAGCATTTAAATTTATGCATTTATTTATTTATTTTAACTAAATGGGACGATTAACTGGTTATTGATATCGGAATGGGCATCGGCTAAAAAGAAAATAATACACATCGGGGTGTATCACAATTATGGACTTTTATAATTGTTTCACTCTTGTGAATGACCGTGGTTAAGAACTGCATCCGTGCATGGCAGTGAGGGGCACGGCTTTGGTCAAACTCGAGGAGGAGGGCAGGGATGAGTGACGTCAGGTAGCATTCTTGCTAGCAGTTTTAAAACCGCAAAGTCCCACTTTAATAAGACAGTAATGAAAAGATGCATTTAATGATGACTCCTGCCAAAGTTGAACAAATCCCATTACAATACCGCGGGCTAAAAGAGTTCACAGCACCATACTTTTATGTGCTAACATTGTGAAAAGTGATTATTGCAGATGGAATTTTCTGCTGACCAGTCTCATTTCTGTGCACTGAGCCTTCCTGCAGAATAAACAAATAATTTTTGTTCCATTCCTGTCTGTAGATTTCCCATCATAGCACCTTCTGTGCTCTCCCGAACCCATTTTATCAGCCGCATTTAGATGATGATTATCTGAGCACCACTAAACTTCAGCGGGTAATGCTGGACCATACTGGTCTGGAATGGTGCCCACCAATAGATTGGTTATAGTAGATGCTTTACAACTGACAAGAGAAATAGCTCACAGAATCACATCAAGTTTACCGCTTGGCAAAATGGGCCTGCAGGTTAAAGCCCTGGATCAGAGGGCGTGTTTCCACCTGATTTCAGATGAGGCAGCGCTTTTTAAAGTAGAGATTGGCCTGCAAAAAGGCTGGGGTGGTCAAAGAGGTGGTACTTGTCCAACATTTCCCTCCTGGTGGAATTAGCTATGCACATCTCGCTCACCCCTCTGATCCACAGAAAGGCAGCTGCTTTAGAAATGTATCAAAGCATTGGTCTTTTTTTTTTTGCCGGCATTGAAAGGAGGGGATACAGTTGCCCTCAGCTTGTTGGACATTTGCCAAACTGACAGGGAGCAGGCAGATGGAGAGTGTGCCCGATGTGGCGGTTGAAATAACAACATCAGTACGAGCACCCGAAACTTTCAAGTGCCTCTGGCCTGGCGACTCATACGAAATGACATTGCTAGCTTGCAGCTAACATCCGAGCACAGCAGAGCACCTGCAGCAAAACAGGGTCAGAGAAAGGTTGCCATATGGCTGCAACGCACAGGCTTAAATACGATCTAAATTTCTGTGATATAACCTTAAATAAATCACTTCTCCCGCAGTGTGTATAAAGTGGGCCTGGGAATATCGGAATCCCTTAATGTGAAAACAACATTTGTTTCTGTTTTAGTTGAGTCGTCCCTGTGATTTGCCTTAGAGGAAAATGCTTTTTATATCCTTTGCGCACATGCATGTATGTATGACGCCTGTGTGGCTCAGAAAGCTGCCTCTCATATGACCTGGATTAGAAGGATGATGTGTTTTGCTTGAAGAACAGGTTGTGCCTCAAGTGAGAGATTTAACCCTTGCTTGTTGTCAAGCGCGCTTGCAAAAGGCTCAATGTACATTTAGCAGCCTGCTTCTTTAATATTCACCATGGGCTGTGTACTGAAGTGAGAATAAGATTTTGACAGATGGAAGAAGGAAGGGGAAAAAAAATGGGCGGAGTTTCCCTTGAGGACATCTTGAGGGCATTTGTTGCATCAGTCTTTGACTGCGGTTTCTAAAGAGCGCTAAATAAGACGGGCTGACAGATCAAATAGAATTATAGAACCGTTGAAAGTGGAATTGAGCTCTTTGTGTTCACCTCTCTGATCTGAGATTTTGATGAACCCCTTTGCAGTGAGGTAATTTATGCTACTTTGCGACTGATGGGACTGCCATCTCGCTCCAATCACAGTATCATAACGTCAAAATGTGCACATCATTATTCTACCATTACAACAGTTACATTCAATGTTTCTCAAATGACGATTTAGAAAAGTGGTTCCACCTCACGACCTTGACTTCCATCCATCCATCCATTTTCAACACCGCTTATCCTGAGGAGGGTCGGGGGAAGTTGCTGGAGCCTAGCCCAGATGACTGTGGACCAAAAAAACCCACCCTGAACTGCTCACCAGTCAGTCGCAGGGCACATATCGAGACAAGCGAGAATTCACACCCACAACCACACTGTCACTGAGTGGGAACCGATCCCACGCTGCCCCACACAAGTCAGGCGAGTGTACCACGACACCATCGGCGATACGACCTTCACTTGCATTTTGTATTTTCCAAAATATTTTTGGGATGGCAAATGAATGGATTAAAAAAAATAATAATTCAACCATGTAAATCATAGTGTCAAATTCAAGGCCCGAGGGCCAGATCCGGCCCGCAACATCATTTTATGTGGCCCCCCGAAAGAAAATCATGTGTGTCAACTTGCATGATCCTTGCTAAAAATGTACAGAAATGTCAAATTGTCATCTGTAATAAATGACGTTGAGATTTTGCAATAATTTTGTTACCCTTACAGGTAATAATAATGCGATAATGTGGTTAAACATTTTTGTGGTTTCACTGTCATAACGGCCCTCCGAGGGAAGACCTAACTAAAGTGGCCCGCGACAAAAATGAGTTTGACACCCTGATGTAAACAATGCAACTATGATTTGAACAAATCTAATGGTTCAATTTTGGGGTGGGAAAACATGCCTTCAAAGTTGCTTCCATGCCTTCAAAATAAGGAGCAGTGTCATCATGCAGTCCACCGTGTAAAGTAGTGATACGGGCTGGAGGGTTTGACATTGATCCTCAAAATTGCTGGCTTCCGATACACTATCAGGCAGATCACGGGAAGCTGGGACCAGAGTGCGAGGGTTAACTCTCTGGGCTCTATTTTTGTGACTGCCGCAAATCCAGCTCGGTTATAAATCAGCGTGAAGGCAGGTTAGGCCAGCTGCTGGTAATTTGACAGCTGTGCGCAAGCCAACATATTTTAAAAGGGAGACTTTGCACCCCTGCGGGTGTGAACACACCCAATTTCAGTCACCGCCAATCCAAGTGGCTCCCCTCATTTCCTTTAAATGTGGCACACTCACATCGTAGAGGACACGGTGATCCGTGTGTGTGAATGGAGCATTGTCAAACGTCTTGATGGGTGTGGCTTCATTAACCCTTTCATGCACCCTGTAACCTGATAACATGATAAGCTGTCCACTGTAGTAACCACTTTGCCTGAAAGGGTTAAACCCAGAACAGGCTGGTGATAACCACAGTCCTTATATATCTATCACCACATGCTCCAGTACCCAGATGCCGTAAAAAAATAAATAAAAAAAAAAAACGCTAATAAATAAAAAATAAGACTAATAAATACATAATAATCATAATACAATCATTGAAAATGATTTGTACAATGACTCAGAGGGTATGATGTTCATTGTTGTCATATTCCTAGGTGAAATGCGTCCAACACCAATGCACGTCCGCTGAGCTCAGAACGTGTCTGGCTGTAGCATGGTCAAATTCATCAGCATCAGACTACCTGCACCACTATTTAGACTGAATCCGACTGCACTTCTTTGTGGGAACGCCCAGTTAAAGTGTTTGGTTTTCCCCAATATCAGTATGGTGATGATGTGACATCATGCTGACTTTTTTATCATAGTTAACACTGTGAAGGCAGCATTTTGAATACAGCTCTGTATGGGTCTCATTTAATTATGGCGGCGGACTTAATGAAATCTTCACAGCATGCAGGCTAAGCGAGAAAGTCAAGGGGGAATTAAAACACAAAAAGTAGTGGAGGAATAACTGTTGAAGTCCTTTGTAAAAGTTAACTTCAACCAAGTCACTTCATCTGAAGCGACGGTGTTTGTTGTGTGGCAGCGATACTGCATAAATTTCTTTGTGGACCTCACTGTTAAAAAGCTAACTCAATTAACCAGGCGGGGTGTCAGAAGACATTTAGCAAATCCATCACTGCGAATCACAATGGGCAGATGGGTGGTCTTTTTCATTTTTCTGGGCCTGCACACTAACCCATTATTTCCCCTGTTTGTGTGAGCGGCTGACTCACTGAAGGATCTGTTTGATTAATAACAGCAGGCAAACAGTTCCTGGCAGTCGCTAGACTATCTGGGCAAATGTGTGTAGAAAGCTGCTATGTATCCGTGTCTTAAGAATAATGGGTCAAATTTGTCATAATTTCACAGTGCTTCAATTCAAATCAACCTGACCCGGCAGATCATGTTTCCTCCACCTGTTGCCTTTTATCTCCCGGCTCCCAACTCATCACTCTTTTTCACCGCTTGCTTTATCCACTGAGCCGCATCACTCAGCCGCTCTCCAATTTGAAGATTTCTCATGTGTCCGCCTCAGCGACATGGCAGCTTCATTTCCCACCTCCACACCATACGAACCTCCCTTGGAGAGGCCACCCTGGCAGCCTTGGTGCTCCTAAATGCATCATTCCTTCCAAGAGATATCCTTCCACACTGACCTCTGCGCTTGCTGGCCACCTGCCATCTCCGCTCAATGGACTCATCAATCCATCTTGCGTCTTGGATGGCCTTGATTTTATTGTCTCACACAGCCCTCTGTCATTCTGCTCATCTCTCATCGTTACTGTCATCCTTTCAGAGTTTTAACATGTCTGCATTTTCTCAGTGCACATTCTCTGATTACACTGAGCCGTAGTTGCGGAGTTTAGGCGGGCTATTGTTGTCAAGTCCTTGTTGCACATGCGCGCAAGTGCCATCTCTGAAGTAGAAGTATTCATCTTTGCGGTACCTTGAAACTCAATGTAGGCTATTCTCCCCCTTATTTCCACTGGAGCTGGAATGGGACTCAGTTTCAGCCCTGGAGTTTCATAGCGCAGCAAAGATATACAATTTTACCTTTATTAGTGTAATTTAATTCACTTTACCAGAGCTCACCATTCCCTCCAACGATACTCATGTAGTGTTTGATCAAAAAAATCTAACTTACAACTGAATGCCCTTATAAGACCATACCCTAGATTTATTTGAACAAGTAATGTTCAGTACAGAGGTGGACCCAAACGCAAGGGAAGCAGGATATGTTCAAAAACTAAACAAAACAAGTTAATCACAAAATCAGTGTATTAACAAAGGTGCCAAAGTAACGTTGAGGAGTAACTAAGCAAAGACTTGACGTTGACTGAGACAACAAAGAAACACCACGATCAATATCAACAATGAACCAACAAGGACTTGAAGTGTGTATTCTGCCCATATTCAGTCATGCTGTATAACTTTCCCATGCCCGCAGCGTAGCTTGGCGTTCTTGAAGCAATCATCACTTAAAATTGGAACACTCCTGACTGGAGACCTTGTAGAGACGCACACACATAGGAATGCACCAGTTGATGCAAGCTGAGAATCGGTTTAGGAGAAACGAAAGTCCTCATGCCTCACCATGAGTTTTGGTACCGCCCTTCTGATGATATAAATATGTTGTGAATCCCTTCCTTCTTTGCACTCGTGACCACCGCAGCCATTGTCTGTAAACCGCAGGTGCCCGGAATATTCTGTTATTAAAAGCTTCAAAGAGACTGTTCATCGACTCCAGCCTGTTTGGACAACTAATATCCTCATCATCCGAAATGCAACGAACACGCGGGGGAAAGAAGGCCACTTTCCCTCAACAGACTGAACTGAAGGAGGGAACAAAATCCAAACAAACTGACGAAACGATGAGAGCAGCAGTAATCTGAGGATGCTTTCCCATCATGCTTTGTTACAAGTAACACTTGTGACTATGTTATAGCTCTTTACCATGTTATTTTGTACAGACTAGGTGTAATAGTTACGGTACATAAAATGACTTATGGTTTTACTCAGTTTTTTTTGTTGTTTTTTTTTTGTACCTGAAGCAATTTTGTACTTATCAAATACGATGACAACATTGCTACTGTACCTTGCTGCTCTTTCCACCAAAAAGATGGCGAGAGGAAAATGTAGCTCAAGTGCATCTTAGTCTTGCTAAATTATAGAAAATGTTAAAGTATTAATCAACACCAGCATTCATTATTCAACAAGTGTTCATGACATACTGTACTTCTCAAGACAGTTTACCTGGTGATACATCCTCTCTCATTACATATGTAGCTGACTTGGATCATCAGAAGTATGAATAAATGCATGAGCATTTAGGCGCTGCTCTTTATTTGCTGAGCAATGCCTTCAAGAGGCAGATCAATCCGCGGCGTGCTACAGGACAAGTTCAACTGACAGGGCCGATCTGGGAATTAGCCACTTGCTCTGCACTAATTCTTTATACGAGAGCCACACGCTATGGAACACCTGTCCAGTAAAAATCGGATCAATATTGGACGTGTTGTGTAAGTTTGGTCACCCACATCACATGAAAACAATTTAACAGCAAGAAAAAGTGAGCCATGATCACGCATGACCGCTATTCATAGTACTATGCACAGACATGTTCTGTACGCACCATTTCTACAGAGATATTAAGGGTGTTAAACACGCCACAACAACATTCAGGACCAAGTGGATATAACCTAACAATGCACGCTTGATGTCATAAACTGATCGATAACGTCATGTCAAAACAAGCACATTTAATATACCGGTAATGTGGGCGTCACCCCATTGTAGACAACAGGACGGCATGTAACATTTAACCCTCACATACTGTCTATATGACATTTGACTGTTCAAAAAAAACAAAACGAATTTCATTACTTCACCCTGAATTTTGATTGCTTTTCCTAAAGTGGCCTGCCTATAATACATCAAAATGAAAATATTTTAAAATGCCATTCTTCTGAACAGGTGCTACAAAGTTAATGCATGTACACATTTGATCCGTGTCTACAAAACACAAAACAGAATTTTTTCATTGACCGGTGGGTGTTAAAGAAAGGAAAAATAGTCTTCAAACTGTCAACCAGTACACACCATAAGTATTATTATTTTATTTTTTATAGAACAGTCATGGTGTTCAAAGACCACTTGTCTTGAGAACTGTCTGTATATGCAGCACATTTGCAGCAGAAACCTTTTGGCATTTGAAGGGTCATTCCGAACAGTGGAAGAGTGAAAGAGCATAAAAATCATCATACTGCACTTACTAAACATAGGAGCAGATGTCATAGACAGACTTCAATGTGCCTTGATACAGGCACCTCCTTTTATTTATGTCAGACAGGCTATTACGAATATGTTTTGAAAAGTTCTGTGGTCCATTATTTGATACAGATAATTATTAAGAGGATAATCTTGGCATTGAGAACAAAATTGACCTGAAACACACTACAGTCTGCGTGTATGGAAAACGAAGAGTATGTAAGGTTATTGCATTATTGATTTTGTGTAGTTTTCCCCCCATGTCGTTGCTCCTCAGTGTTGGCGCTTGTGGAGTTATTTATGAGCAATTTGGGCGTCCGCGCATGCGGTTTGTTTCATGCTTTTATGAATTTTAATGCAGCCATTTCGGATATATGTTACTTGAAACGTACATGGTAACAGATTTTTTTTTTCCATGTTCGTATGCATTAAAGCAGAATTTCACTCGCAGTGTAAATCCAGTCTAAAATGGATAACACACAAGATACGGAAATAGATGTGTCAGACAATGTGTTAACAAACCCATTCATCCAGCTCTTTTCTGTACCACTTTGCCTGTTCCAGGTCCTGGGAAGCTGCAACCTTTCCCAGCTGACTCAAGAATAAGCAAACTACACCCGGGACCGGTGTTAACAAATACTGATTATCAAAGAACTTCACGAAAGCTCCTTATTTAAAATTATCATACCCTTTTTCAACTGGGGTGCAAAAGAGAAACTTTAAAATACAAACAATGTGTGTGCATCTCTTTATGAAAAGTCAATTCAATATGTATCTCGATACATGGGGAGCAATATTATTCAAGGACGATTCGTTATTAAGTGGAATGATTCAATTTGGCTCCATTCAGTAGGATTATGATTCAGTTCGAGAGGGTATGATGTAATGAGTTTCTTGTTGTCATTTAAAAATGCGAATGAACTTGTCGGGACTGTAAATGTAGCGTTTCCATCATATAGATAGATTTTCCGATTCCAATCAGTCTTTGTTACACCGCATAAAACAACGCAAAGAAACATAAAAAAAGTCCCCCTTTTTTAATATTGTTCAGCTATTGTTGGTGTGGCAAAATTTGCAGTAGACACAATCGCACTTTCATGTACAGCAGGTTTCCTTGCTTGTCCTTTCTCTTTACTAAACTCAGTGGTTCGCAATTATTTTCTGTCATGCCCCCCCTAGAAAGAGGAAAACATCTCGCGCCCCCCTGCCCCACTATAAATAGTATCATTTGTCTATAAAATTGTTATAAGTACACCTTTGCATAACACTGTATCTTTATTAACGTATAAGAGAATAAAAAAGAAAGAAATATGGACCAACTTACAACAAAGAATAGCTTTACTAACTGTAACAGAAAAGATTTAAAGTGCATCTGAAATTCAAAAATAACATTAAATCCTGAATTTAACAATAAATATTTTTTGACTGGCCATGTCAAACCATATGATACTGAAGAATAAAATTACATAAAATCAATAACTAATCACCAACATTATCTCAGGAGCACAATATTAAAAAAAAAAAAAACTTTAACCAGCAAAACAAAAATATATAAAATAATTTGTGCTTTTTTGGGGGGGGGGGGTTAATCAAAGATGATGCCTGGATTAGTGGCTACAACGAGCACGTTTTGCAATGCACAGCTTTTCGAAGCGAGGTTTGAAGCAGGACACAGCAACTCTCGACTCCTGCTCAATGTGTAGCCTGGACATGTATTTTAGTTTACTGGAGTAGCAGTCACAAAGCGGCATGATTGTTGGCAATATTCGACACGTTTTCGCTGAAAAAAACTCAAGCGTCTTATCCACGTGATTGGGGTGTAATGTCTTTAAGTGACGCCTTAATTTATTTGGCTTCATGCTGTCCGCTACCAACATTTTTAGACACAGTAAACTCAGCGATCTTTCATCGTCTGGTACCGTAGTCACAGTGAAGCCAAGCGCTACATACGCCTCGTCACATTTCCTCCCTTACAAAGCTCCCTGCGCAAACTCTGCCAATGAGAACGCCACTGCCCCATACCGTAGTGGAGGTGCAACTGCACTATATTCTCGGACAGTTAAAAAAATAAAAAAGCATGTTCCCCGAGGTCAAACGCGTCCCCCTTGACGGAACCTCGCGCCCCCCCAGGGGGGCGCGCCCCACTATTTGAGAAGCACTGACTTAACACAACTGTATTCATAAAGCACTTTAAAACAACCACAACTGGAAACAAAGTGAGGTACATGGAGGAAATGTAATTCATCCAACAACAAAACAACAAATTAAGAACAAAGACAGTAAAAAGCACCAAAAAAAAAAAAAAACAGTCAAAAAAAATCAAGTCTCACACTGAGTCTCAAAAGCAAAGGAATAAAAATGAGTTTTAAGATGGGTTTTACAGATGGGCACTGAGGGGGCTTGACCAACGTTCAGTGGGAGGTCATTCCAAAGAGAGGGACCCGCAATGGAAAAACCTCGATCCCCTATGAGCCTCTGCCTAGTTCTCGGTACCTCTTATAGTGTCCGGTCTGCAGACCTGAGGCACCAGGCAGGTGTGTAGGGGAGGAGGAGCTCAGAGAGGTAAGGTGGGGCGAGGCCATTTAAAGATTAAGTTAAGAAAGGTAAAGCTTTAACACTTGAAGACAGGATAAAGGTAATAAAAATGAAAGATGGAGGAAGCAAAATAAAAGACATTATGCAAGAAATTGATGTAAGTGAAAGTAAATGCTGATTGTAAATTTCGCAATTTCTTTCCCTTTTTTTCTTTCTACGCTGGCTACATGAAGTGTCAAATAAGTGTATGCTCATACTTGCACTATTGGAATAAAAATAAAAAGTACACATATATGCTTTTTGTGTGTGTTTGTGTTTACGTCGCAGATAAAATTTGCTACAGTGAAAAGTCCCCTGTTATGAAAAGTTTCTTGCTGCAAACTTGATTTCGTTGTAGAAGAGTTTCACTGTAGTCTCCCACTATATTGCGATGCTCTGTTGCGTGCTCCTGTTTCTCCATTGCTCCAGTTTGTGTGCTCGCTGCGCTGCTTGTCCGCAATCTTCCCCCTTCTATTTTGTGTGGACACACAGACGCAACCACACATCCCGACCAATCATAGGCAGCTCACAGCATGCACGACTGACTCATCACTTACAGCCGTATCGTGTTCACTTGTAAAATTATTTTATAACGGTGGGTGGATTTTTAACATCAGAGCTAACATGTTCCTGTGAAAATGAAATGTGCATATAATGTGAACAAGTCCAACATGTTTTCATAAATGTACGCTGAAAAATCCCTGACACGTCAAGTTCAAATGGAATTACAATCTCATGCAGATGCTTTGTAATCAACTTATCGCTGTTTTTCCTTGTGCAGAAAATGGGGAAATGACATTTAATTGATATTGCAAATATACATCTGTGTGACTGTGAATATAAATGAGACTGCCCGGACTCTTGTTCTCATGGTAACACATGCAGGATGCGATGCGCTTATTGACCTTGGGGCTGTGGAGTTTGCACATCCGCATGATTTTGCATTAAGGTGCATTCAAGGCAAAGGCACTTGGTGAGGGTAACCTGTCGAATGCTACTCTTTTCGTTGTCTCGTCATTTCCGACTGTTCTATTCCCACTTGAGACAGCAGCCTGATTCGTTTATAAAGTGAGAAAACACTTCTGCCAGAAAATAAATAGCACCCATTTCATTCATTGTATATTGTCTATTAACAGCATTCAGGTGATGGTGCTGTAATGTTTTCATTTTCAGAGACAATGCGCAACACTGCTGCAAGCCCCCACCTCCCACCCCATCTTTGCCATCTGGCTGCTGCCTCTGCCGGCCTGCGGGGGGCACTCTAGCACTTTCTCCATCATCTTCTGCACTCCACCCTCGAGTTCCACTTTTTCTTCAGCCCTCCCTCCCCAAGTTCTCTTTTCCTTTTGTTCTGTGACTCTACCGCACTTCCCTCTTTCTCACTTTTCTAATACTCTCTCATCACGGCATGCATCTTTTCCTCTCTCTCTCTGTCGCGCGCACGCACACACACACACACACACACGCACGCACGCACGCACGCACGCACGCACGCACGCACGCACGCACGCACACACACACACACACACACACACACACACACACACACACACACACACTTCAAGTTCATCCCCCTCTTCTTCCACTATTTGACTTGTGGTAGGTACCCATTTTGTCTCCCTCCTTCCTTCCCCATCCCTCATGTTCAGTCCTGTTATCTCACTGGCACTTTTTCTTCTGAATTGCCATTCGATACCAATCTCCCCACACCCCTCATCACGTCCGCGTTGTCAATGTACACGTTAGCAACACGCGCTAAATGCTGCGTCGCTGGAGATTTGTCAATCTTTTTCCACATTGAAGTTGGGTGTAATTGGCATGATTATGCACACAAGATTTGTGTCGGCTGTGAGATGGGCACAATAATGACATAAAATAATAATATTTTGCTTTCACAGGACATTGTTCTAGTCTTGAGATTTACAGCAAACTGCATTGGATGACCGATCTCAGCTGCATTCACGCATATTTTTGGGGGGGCATTCTTGTGTTTCATAACCCCCCAAAAAACTTACTACAATTGCGTATGTAAGAGCTGTTTCTTAATAAAACGTCATCAATATAAAAATGATTAGATTGATTGACACACTCATTGTCAGGAATGAATTCATAACAATAATTTGTTTTTAAATATTCGAACACCGGTGGTTTCACCCCAAGTCAACTGGGATAGGCTGCAGCTCATATATACAATGTGTATATATATATATACACATTGCCTATCCCAGCTGACTGGGCGTAAGGCAGACAACTCCTTGAACTGGTCACCAGCCAGTCGCAGGGCACATAACGAGACAAACAAGCATTTACATCCACATCCACACCGTCACTGAGTGGGAACTGATCCCACGCTGCCCCACACAAGTCAGGCGAGTGTACCACTTATAAATACTTATGATATAACACACTGTATATCTTTGGGGCTTCATGCCCACATCCATGGCTGCCATGTCAGAAGTTTGCGCATTATGTTCCGGTGTTTTGTGAGTGTGTGATTAGAGACAATTGATTGATGCCAATCTTTAAAACCCGCCTCAAAATTCACTTGTATTCTTTGGCATTTGACTCAGCATGGCTCAGATTTGATCTTAGTTTTACTGTTTGGTGCCTTCTACCATTTTGTTACTTATTTATTGTTGTATATATGACAGTTGCTCCATGTACAGCACTTTGTATGCAGCGACGGCTGTTTGAAAGTGCTATAAATACAGTTGAGTTGAGAGTTGAGATAGCCGTAGGGAATCACCGTAAGGCGTTTGGCAGCAAATACACAGGTTGGAGGGACAAAGGCACCAAACTGGAATGAGGGCGAACGGATAGAAGATTTGTCAAGGAAAAGACAGAGATTGGTTTCAGTGAGCGTTGAAACATTTCTTTCTGAAGATAAAGCTCACCCATTGAATGGAGATCAAATCTCATCCTGCTCGTATCGAGTAACCAACTTCCTTTCTACTGCACTTTAGTTACCCTCACGGTACACCTATTGGAAATCTTTAAAAACAGCATGCGGCAATTTAACGACAATGTGTTAACAATTTGAGTCTTTCTGTGAATTTGTGTGCTTTGTCATTGCATTGTGTCTTTGCCACTGCAGCCAAAGTTTCTCTATACCAATTTTTAGCTCTCATCTTAGCATCACTAAAGAGATTGGAAAATTTATGAAATAACTTATTTAACTGACTACGGTTACATGTATATTGAGAAAACAAATTCAAACCCATTTCCATTTTCCAAGTATTGTTAACATTGAAACACTAACAGAACTGACAATCATGGGAAATTTTGTTCTCAAACACACAACTCATGTCAGCTAATCTGACGTCCCGCTACATACCGACTCAACTGTTTCGCAGGGCGCCAGGTTCAGCAAGTGACTCTCAAATGTGGACGATCGTCAGCCACTGGTTTTGCTGTGTTTCAAAATTTGAATCGCAAATGTGAAAGTCGATCAAAAATACACATGAGCTTTCACCAAGGGGAAAACCCCCCACCCCAGCAGAAAACATTTCCAAATTTAAACATAATCGAGACCCAGCCATCTGACAGCAGCCGCCAAGCCATACAAATAACATGTTCACAATAATACTCCAAGAATTTTTTGTAATTTCAAATGTACTTGTGGCTTGAAAGCAAGGCGTGAGTCTGTCGTCAAAATGAATGGGTGCGGTCAGTGTATGGAGATGATCAATCATTGTCACATGCCTCTTAAAATATCCATACGATCTCCTTATTCTTGCCCATTTCCTCTTTTTCCTGACCATTCGCTTCTTCCTGGGCAATCATGCCATGTTTTATGGATCATTAAAAACATCGTACAGGACAGCAAATTGAATGTGGAGCCTGTAAACCCAATACAGGGACTCAATTTTTCCATTGCAGTGCTTTGGTTGGAAGCCTGAGAAGCGACAGACTTTTAGTTATTTACTTATTATTATTAAGATTTTTCTGCAGTGATCCACTTCAGTTGTTTTGGCCATATCGCAAGGTGTGACTTATTAGTGATTGGGGATAAGATATGTTTTCTTGCTAATTACAAAAGGCTAGGTTCTTTTCATTGTCCATTTAATTGTCCATTATTTTCACATGCCTAGATTGCACAGCTTTCACTTAGGGCGTATTGTTTCCATCGAGACTTCTGGCACAACTACCATGTATATCCTGGAATTCTCTGTGCAACCACCAAAGAGGCGTGACTTATTGAATTCTGAGGCTCACTTTAAATTATGGAGCATGGAGTTTTCATGCCTTTTCTGACTTGCGCATAAAGATGGACCATGGTGGTTATATTTTCTCAAGTAAGGCAGATGAGCAATTTAATTAACCCATTATACGCAAATCTATACAGTATATATATGGTGGCACGTTGGTTGACTGGTTAGCATGCTTGAAAATAATTTGGTGCAATGATTGTGGAAAAATTCTTTTGTGTATATTTGGCTGGCTGTGCACTGCTGCCTTGTCCAGTCAAACAGCTGCAGATTCACAATTGAGATGACCAAACCTGAAAATTAATAGTAGCATTGAGGTAAAAATGTGTGCATTTTACACAAAGTGCATGCACGTAGGCAGGCTTGCACTCGACAAAACTGAACATTCTTATCTTTGTGAAAGCAGATTTTTTTTTTTCTAATTGATCCCATTACAGAGATAGTGTGGAGTATGTTGTGACCGAGGGATGTAGGTTAACTTGTCAGATAAACCGAACGTGAGTTTCCATCTGTCTGCTTGAAAATGAAGAGGATTTAATCTGGATTGTTTTAAATTTGTTTCCCGTTCCATAACAATTGCATGGCCATTTAATCTTGTTGAAGCTCCAGGCTTAAAAGTGTCATCTCAAGTACATAGATACTTTATCAAAAAAAAAAAATGTCAGCGTGCCAAGTGCACGCATTCATGCCAGGACTTGTAATAGAGTTGACAACATCTGCACTGCAGGGATTACATGAAAGAACAGCACTTCAAATGGATTGGGCAATTTGCATCCAATCACAATGCCTGTGGACAAAAAAATCCAGCCGCTTTGATTTTTGGTGTGATTTCATGAGCGCCACACCTACATGACTCTTGTTTATTCCATTGCAAACTTTATTATATCTCAAATTCTAATGAAAAACAGGCCGTGTCTTGTGACTGTACTTAAATAATAAGCCCTCATATATTTTACTTAGTCAGGAAATGAGTGATGGCTGCTTGATGGCTGACGGCCATGACCTTGACTTAGAAAATTACCGCCGAGGGGGCAGACCAAGGAGATAGGTTGCATGAAGCAGCCATTTCTTAATGACTGAATTTTATCATATCACTTTCATAGCTGATGGCTTCATGCCCCTATAACACACAGATAATTAATTTTAAACCACTTCCCCAAGTTCAATGGCACTCAGCTACATTGAAATGTCTCCATGTCTTGTTTCAAGATGACATTTTTGGGGGGGTGGGGTTCGCTCTCTGCAATCTCTGGTTCACTTATGCGGATCATTTTTATTGTGTAAAATAGTTCATGTAATTGAGAACCAATTAGGCAATTGGGAATAGGATTTTACAATGCTAATTGTGTTCATCTAATTGTGTGGAGGCTGATTCATTCACACCAATGCTCTTAAGCACAATTCTCCTTTCTCTGGTCGTAAAATAACAACAATTAGCCATCTTGGACCGAGCAGTCAGGACAAAGTTGTGCACCCATTTTATTGTTACTCTAATGCTTTGTTGCAAGTTCAGTTTCTGGTTCTATCAACATTATCGCAGATGTATTGTACAGTATAAGTATGTAATCTGTAACCTAGCAAAAAGGATCCAGCTCACCTGTGACTCTAAAAAGGATGATTGGTCTGAGGCATCAGCGGGAATACCGTACCTCAACTCAACTGTATTTATAGAGCACTTTAAAACATTCACCACTGTATAGAAAGTGTTATACATGAGGCAAAACTAAGTCATACAACTACAAACAATAAAATAATAAATTAATGATGAAGGCAGTAGAAGGCACAAAGACAGTCAAATTAAAACCATGTTTTAGGCTGAGTCAAAAGCCAAAGAATAAAAATGAGTTTTCAGACAAGTTTTAGGGAAGGAAGTTTGCAGGGAAGAAGCCCGAGCTTGTGGGTGAGGCCGAGAAGTTCCGACTTCACGTAGCCGGGCTTGCCTCCACACACAGCCTGGGCTCTGGTACAAGTTCTCTCGAGAGGGGTTGGACTCACATCCACTTTGGAGTCGCCCACGGTGAGAGAGGAGCCAGATGAGGTGGCTCGGGCATCTGATTAGGATGCCTCCCGGACACCTCCTTGGTATGGTGTTCCGGGCATGTCCCACCCGCAGGAGGCCCCGGGGATGACCCAGGACACGAGGGAAGTGGCTGGGGGGAGGGATGTCTGGGTTTCCCTGCTAAAGCTCTTGCTCCCGTGACCCGACCCCGGATAAGCGGTGGAAAATGGATGTATGGGCAAGTTTTAAAGATGGGCAGCAAGGAGGCTTGTCGAACATTTAGATGGAGGTCATTCCAGAGAGAGGGAACGGTAACAGAAAAGGCTCAATCTCCTCTGAGCTTTCGCTTAGTCCTCGCTACCTCTAATAGTGTCTGGTCCGCAGACCTATAGTTTGCTCTGATGTGCTATGACCCAGCCATATACTGCTCAAATAGTTTAGAATCATGGTACTTTATATGGGAAATAACATTTCCAGTTTAGAAAAACTAAAGGCAGCATAGACAAAAAAGATCAATATTCCTGGTTCCATCCTGATTGTTAACCACATGACAATTTTCAGCAAAAAGTACTGTGGCTTAAAATTCACTATACGGATCAACTGGTGAATAGTGAGGAGGCGGATCAGCGCTGCTGTGCAGAGACAGATTATTTTGTCAGAGCATGGATTGCCTGCCCACACTTAAATGATGCGGCAGTCAGACAAAAGCATGGGGACATTATTTTCAGGTCATCATTGCACCTCTTTCTGCATGCTACCGAGGATGAGAGTGTCGGCTCAAATTATGCATCACAAAGGGCCTTTGAAATGGCATCAGTCATTAAGGTGCTCGGAACGAAAGATTCTGTAAATTGAGCCCTCTTTTTGTATGTATGCTTTCATTGTAAACATTTATTTTAAAGAGAATTGATGACTCTTGTCGGTCATGATGCTGAGGTTGATTCATGTCATCATTTTTGTTTGCGTGTAACTTCACCAAGACTTGTACAATGTGCATCTGTTGTTGCTTTTTTTTTTCTTTTGCTGGTGGTTACTGGGCAGTAAGAATCCATAACGCAAAACGGTGGACCCTCTTTTGTTGAAAACAATTTTTTTAGGACTGATTTGTTCACTTCAGGATCCAATATTTCAATATAATCTGAATCTAAACTGAATGTATCCGTTGCCATTGTACAGGCAAGGTTCGTAAGATTTTAACATTTTACCTGAGCAACAAGAGTAAACATGAACTAATTACTGTATTACCAATTCATCTCAGCTTTAGGGCTCCATTTTTGGAGACAGTGAACATGGGTATGACGTAAAAACAGTCTCATCTTCATTTTCACACCTGGGTAAGTTTAGTTTATCATGTTTGGGTATTCGGAAGACCGTGATACACCATGGTGGGCGTTACGGTGGACCCGGGCCTTTACTATTACATGGCCCCGACACACATGGCAATATGGTGACAAGTAGACTAGACATTAGACGTGATAAAAGCAGCTATAAGTTGTGGTGTGGGTGATGTAATACAATTTTGGTGGATTTGATTAAGGTGCAGGCTGACAGATTCTGAAGTCTGTGGATGCGTGTGTTGGATGTCGTCATATTTCATTCATAAATACAACAACAGCATGCATCCATGCCTGTTGAACAGGGATGACGCTACACCGGGGCTAAGATTATTAATAAATTAATTTCAAAACTATGTATCAGTAAAGCGCCCCTAGATACGTGTCTGTCTCTGTTTCCACTGGTAGGGAAACACGCCGGGAAACAAGCTGTTCACGACCATAACGGCACAAGTGGCCATTTCTGCCTCTGCCGGTCTTGGAAAATACCAAAAAGAGCCAAAACTCCACCCATGGGCACAGTTAGACTGTGCTTTGCACAAGTCTTGCATTAGGCAAGAAGACAGGACCTTTAGTGTTGTTGATGCACGTGGACACTTTTGTCTTACTTTAGAACAACTGCAAAAGTAAGTTTTGTTTGTGTACATGCATGCCAGAAGCTTACACTGTTGTCAGACACATATAGAGTAGCGACTGGTTGTGTGGAGTGTTGTGTTTTTGAGAGTAATTCAATATAGATAAATTGACATTCTTTTTGGTCAGCACATGCACATTGCCACTGATCAACAGATTCGCGCTGAATATTATAAACATGGAGCCTTCATCCCATGCATGTCTCTAATATGAGA
Organism: Hippocampus comes; assembly: GCF_001891065.2. Classification (NCBI taxonomy): domain Eukaryota; kingdom Metazoa; phylum Chordata; class Actinopteri; order Syngnathiformes; family Syngnathidae; genus Hippocampus; species Hippocampus comes. The sequence goes on from NW_017805275.1 coordinate 2,731,434, forward strand.
CGAGGCATACTGTACACTCTCAAGTGGTTTCTATGAAAATATCACGCACATTTAGAACAGATGGTTAAGGGGTGCTTTAGGCCCTCTACCGCCGTGAAGTAGAAGCTTGTACAGCCTTACCAAAAGGAGACTGTCATTCAAAAAAAATGGTTGATTTAGACTATTTGAAAATATACGTCCCTCTTCTGTACGCCAGCTTCCTATTTAAGGGTTTAACTGTCTCATTGTAGGCGTTCAATGAACTAGCTCATACTCCATCCAGAGTACAAGCCAACAACAGGAGGCAAGGTAGTGTTCTCTCCAAGGAGAACCCCACCTGTCATTTCAAATGGAAATGAAATCAAATGTCAAAGACTGGCAACCCATAGCACATCACTGACAGTCATAATGTGAGAAAACCCTCATCCTGGTCGATTGAATGCCAAATTTGCCTCTTAAATTACCCCCCTTAAATTCCAACCTTTGACCTCATCGTGGTGGGGGGGTGAACGGGTAATCTGCCCGGCAAACAGAAGGCTCTGGTAGAAGCAGGGCTGGGGACCCGGCTTTTAAATAAATTCCCACGAAACTTCTTCATGACTTCACGATCGACTGCAATTACGACTCAAGCTCCGGCGTCCGCAGGAACCGACGCACCTGCCCTCAGCTCGGCGGGGCGAGTGATAAATGTGCAAGCCGGGCACCACAACCCCCCCCCCCCTCGGGGCAAGATCTCGGCAGTAACGAAGGGGCGTGTCTACCAAGCGATCGTGCGGACCATCCTCATTTATGGCTGTGAGACTTGGCCTTTTGAGAGTAGCTGACCAGCGCAAGATGGAAGTCTTCGACAACGATTACCTCCGCCGTATCCTCTGCCGCCGCCGATCGGACCGGGTCCCTACTGCTGACCTTCGCCGCTGACTGCACCTTCGTCTCCTACCAGCAATTCTCCTGCAACGCCGACTCCGTTGGTTTGGACATGCGGCACACCACCAGGAGGGCGAGCTGATCAGGGATGTTCTCCTTCCTGCTCCTTTGCCAGCCTGGCGCAAGCGGCGTGGTGGACAATCAGGACCTGGGCCACCACGATGAAAGAAGACCTCGCGTACCTTTCCAGCCCCCAGGTGGTGGGTCTGCGACGGTGGAAACAGGATTGGCTGAGGCTGTCGGTTGACCTGGCACAGGATCGCCGCGCTTGGGCCGCCATGATCAGGGATGTCGTGTGTGCCAAGGAAGAAGCCGGTTCAACCCGCCCAGGGTGAAGACCGTTGCAAACAAAACAAAACAAAAATTAGCCTCTTGTGGCATTTTCTTATCAATGGTAAGATGCAACAAAATGTACTGGTATATTTATCTTCAATCAAGTCACTGAGCGCTTGTGGTGGTTTATGTGGATTCCAGTCACGTTTCTGTGTTTTCATTTAGCTTTCGCCGGCTCTTCTTAATCCTTCTTTGAGCTCATAAAAGGAACACGTAACACATTGACAATTAGTGGCTGCTGCAATGACAAATTTGAATGATGTTGCCAAAGAACCATCTCCTTTCCGTGCTCCATCTTTTCTTATACATATGCTTTGTTCAAATATAACCATTTAATTGTGATTCAGATAATAGAGCAGCTGCCGCTTCTTAAGGCAGAAGGTGATTTTGAATTATCTGTCAGCTATTTTAGAGGAGTGGCGCAGTGCTACTGTTGTTCCATTCATGATCGATCCGAAGAAAGAATCGTGCACACACGGAGATCAGAAAATGCACAAACACAAACACTGGAGATATTTCTGCTGCCATAAGCACGGCTACACAGCTGTTCTGAAACTTCGCAAGAAAAATCCAAAGTTTGGAGTTCATGACATGTCTGGGAAATGACCCTCTTTGAGTTCACCCCCATCCGTCACAAGACACACACACACGCACGCACGCACGCACGCACGCACGCACGCACGCACGCACGCACGCACGCACACACACACACACACACACACACACACACACACACACACACACATTAAAGTTTGACAGTCCCTGCCTTCAGTAAAATTACAGCAGCTGCACTGTTGTGTCATTTGCAGCTTGTACTGACAGAAAAGGCCTTCTGGCAAACATTGTTTGAATGGACCCAGCTCAAAACAAGCCTGCCAGAACTAACAATGATGCGGTCAAAACACCAAAAAGTCAGTCCCTCTTATTGTACAGTGCTAAGCAGCTTCAAACAGTTGAAATCTTTGGCCGAGCCCTGCGGCTTTGTGATCCAATGAGGCAAAAGTGCATAAAGATTGTGCTGTGTCTCATCCCGAATCAAAGTTTATGGCAACAAATAAACATGGGCTCAGATTTAAATTGACTGAGCAGCGCTAACACTTTGCATGCTTGGACCTTTGGATGCATTCATCTTTTTTCTTTGTGGTGGGGCAGATGTAAATGCTTTCATCTATGTGCGCCCCATCAAAACTGCAGCAATTTTTTTTTTTTTTTTTTTTTACTCAGCATTCTTGCTGCAAATAACCCAGCCCGTGGGGGTTCCTTCTCGGGTAAAACTCACTTATCATTCCAAGGAGTACATCAAGAATCTAGGGAATGAAGAAACCGAAGATTGTCCTCATTTTGAGGGAATAGTAGAATACGCAGAAAGATATTCAAGTGCATCAATCAATGGAGCCTTCCTCCTGAACTGTGGAAAGCACGACAAAGTTATTAATTGGAGTGGAGGATTACACCATGCGCACAAAGATGAGCCAAGTGGATTCTGCTTTGCAAATGACATAGTAATGGCAATCCAAGAGCTACTCTGCAAATATGAGACGGTGATGTACATAGACATTGACAACCCAGCGCTGGGGGGGCAGTGCCCTCCCCTGGGGGTGCACTGTTCCCCAGTGCCGGTCCCAAGCCCGGAGAAATGGGGAGGGTTGCGTCAGGAATGGCATCCGGCGTAAAACTTTTGCCAAGACGACCATGCGAGTTGGTAGGACGGTTTACAGGGGCGGATGGAAATTACTGACTCGCTGTATAGGGACGTGCCGAAAGGAGAAGAAGAAGATGCTTGCTGCAAATATCTTGGAACACTTAACCATCATCACAGTGTAACTTTGTCAATCACACTTCCGGAACATCAACCTGTCCAGTTCTGAGACAGTGATTGTAATTGGGTGTCACCCGATTATGAATGGAATATTGAACATGACATGAAATCTCGTCAGTTCCCAAACAACTGTTAAGTGTACAGTATGTAACATAGTGCTAAACATGCCCTTGTTCCAGCTTTTTAGGAATATGTTGCAGGCATCAAATTCATATTGACTCAATACTTTTAGAAAAATATAAAATAACACTTAAGTAGGCCTATTAGGTTGAATATTAAACATCTTGTCTTTGGTGTATTCATTTGAATATAGGTTGAAAATGATTTGCATTTGAATTTTTTTTAAACTCGTGTTTTCACAAAATCCCAACTTCATTGGAATTGGAGTTTGTATAAGTGAATAGAGGAGATGAGTAAGGGCTCACATCGACCAATTCTCATTGAAAAAAAAAAAAATCACTTTTTTTTTCTCAGAGTGTGTGTTGTAAAAGCCAGCATGTATGCTTTGACACCTCCCCTGGTTAGCTTGTTAGCTAAGCTTTCTGTGCCAACAAAGCTCGTGTTGAGTAAACATGCCAAGAATACAACATCAGGAGCAGCCAAACTGACTTACTTCACTGACAACAGGCGATGGTAGTATGTGTGTTCACACCATGATTATTGGCCGCAGCATGAAACGCAGGGCGTTTGCCTCAGGCGATACTGCCAACATTAGTTGACGATTTACACACGCAAGACATGAATTTTCATTTAGAGTCAGTCCTTTTTTCCCAATAGTGTGTTTGAAAAGGTATCCATTTTCCCATCCACTTTATCCTCACAAGGTTCGCGGGGGCTGTCTTCAGGCACGTGGCGGTGTAAACCCTGAGCCGGTTGCCAGCCAATCGCAGGGCACACATAGACCAACTATTTGCACTCACACTCACACCGATGGACAGTTGAGAGTGGTCCACTAACCAAGATTGCATGTTTTCTGAATGTGGGAGGAAACCAGAGTACCCGGAGAAAAGCCACGCACGTACGGGGAGAACATGCAAAGATCACATTGGAAAGCCGGAATCAAAACCTGCACTTCTGCACTGTGAGGCAGACGTGCTAACCAGTCGCCCACCGTGCCGCTGAAAGTAAAACATGAGTACTGTAATATATTTTTAAAATTAATATTATTATCATTATTTACATCTTATCAATCGTTCAAGCTTTTAAAAAAAATGTTACTATGATGAAGCCTTTTACCATTTTATCGCAGAGCTTTGGCTCAAAGCCACTCAAGTTACTCAACAACTACTTTTTGTAGAAGTGCTTAACACATATAAACTCCAGTCTGCTTAAAATGTGATTTTCATGATAGCAATTAAAGTGTGCTGTTTTTTATGTTTCAATGACAAGATGCATGACAGTGTAAGATTGGGTCTTTTTTTGTTCATTCAAAGGAAATGGCCCGAAAATGTTACAGGCTCCTGTGTTTCACAGAAAAGCAGCAGCTTGAGCAAAAAAAGTGTGAAAAGAGGACAAAAGACTTCATTTACTTTTAAATGCAGTCCTGCCGACTGCTTTTGGACTCGCTGCCTTTGTGAAACAATTTGGTGGGAAGAGTTGGCATTTAGCAGCCCATTTGCCAAATGTCTGAAGGGAAGAGAGAAAATGAAATGTTTGAACTTTAACCTCACCTCGTTTGCTTGTTGTTGAAGCAGTTGGACGACAAAGGCGCCGCTCTGTGTTCAAATCTGCATGGGAAAGCTGACGACGCTGCCAAGTTTAATGCCTACCTTTGAATTAGTGCTTACACTCAACTATTTATATCTAGTGACCCAGATGCGCCACCACCGTGCGCATACATTTATTGAACACGAGGAATAATCCAGTTACAGAACATCAGGCTGAGACAGGAACAAAAGTGACAACACTGCTGCATTCTATGTCAGACGCAACTAAACAAACATTGTATCAAACACGAAATACTGGTAAATTGTCCAAGACTCACTCCTCTCCCAAGAGGCCCTTCATTCATCCACGAGCCACTGCAATCAATTTACTTATTTAACCCTCCCATGCACCACTAATGATAACCCATCCATCCATTTTCCAACCCGCTTTATCGTCACAAGGGTCGCGGGGGGTGCTGAAGCCTATCCCAGCTGTCTTCGGGCAGTAGGCAGGGGACACCCTGAACCGCTTGCCAGCCAATCGCAGCTAACGATAACCTGTAACGTGATAACATGATAAGATGTCCACTGTAGTAACCGCGGTCCCTGAAAGGGTTAATTTACTTTGAACCTTTTACTGGATTCTAATTCTGATACTGGATTCTGATTTATTTCAAGATACCGGTACATGATGTGCCATTGATGTCCATTGTGTTGTCTTCCTCTTGTTCATTGTTTAATGGAAGTCTTCGTTTGATATTCTGTGTAATGTGGTGCAGAATTGTGAATGGATTCCGAAGCCAAGCGGGAGACAGCACTTTACAGGTTTCAGGGCCAGCTAGACAAAACCCACATCACGCTAGTACAAAAGCCGTATGCGGCGTAGTTGAGTGAATTGCGAGTTGAAAGGAGGCATCTCACCTTCCCTCAAAAGAAAAAGATTTTCTTCACAGAATCTAATTTATTTGAAATGACAACTATGCCGTTAACAGACGGCGGGAAAACAATTAGGATCCATACAATGTTCTGAAGCATTTGGCAGGAGCGCATATTACGTTGATTTGTTTTTCCAATCAGTGACTGCTAATATTCTAGTAGTTGGCTGACTCCAAACAAAAAAACAAAAACAAAAAAAGACTGCATTCACCGTAAGAGACAATGTGAGAGCACATTACGTATTGGAAGTAACCGAAGCTAATGGATGCATGACCTTATTTCATCCTGATTTACAGTGCAATTTAACAAGGTAATGCTTCTTTTTTGTTGTTGTTGTTGTGGACTCCATCTTTACCCTTTCCAGAAAGGAAATGTGTGACCTGTGGCCCACTCTGGACAAAGGCCCTTTGTACCACCCAAGTTGAAGCGCGATGAGTAGCCTTTGTGCGGTGTCTCATTATCAAATTGTCTCCTCCTTCCTCGCCTCCGCTGTGACCGAACATGCGGAGATATTCTGTAGTCTCCGTGTGATCCCCCATGTCATTGGAAGTGAGAGATGAGCCTGTCAGTTATGCTGCATCGATCGTTTCCTCCTCTCTGGCCACATGCATACACGGCTAATTCCGACTCCACATTATGCTGGGAGTGTTTCCAAATCAAGCAACTGTAAACTATGACTCACGCCAAGTCAGCTGTGCAAAGTCCAGACGGCGTCCCAATGGCTATCTCTTATATCCTGGCAGCCATATGCACTCTGAAGGGGAGCAGATTAGCTATAACATAAAGAATCTGTCAAATTCAAGGCTGTCGAGTGAGGGTGGGCGTTGCTGAGGGAACGACTCCATATTCTCTTTTATTTTCATTTTCTGTCAGTGCTGCATCCATGTCTCCCGATATTTTAGTCTATTCATGTCTTTCAAGGCTATACGTGTATCCGCCCATTTTTGACACCACTTGGTCTAATTAAGATGAGATAAGAAAATCCTTATTTGTCTCACAATGGAGAAATTCCCAATTTACAGCAGCAATATTATGAAAGGGAGAAAGTAGAAGACTAAAAGTATATAAATAAATATAAATATCAAATACACATATAAGCATATTAAAAATGTGTAAGTGGGGCTGAGTCCAGGTTTTCAGGACTGTCTTCGCAAGCATTTGTTGAGCGTATGGAAGGAAGTGAGAGGAACCTAGAAAAAAAAAAGTCCACGCCCGCACAGGGAGACTGATCAAACTCACACATGAAGCTGTACATTCAAATAGTTCATAGGCACAGATCAACCCTTGCTCCAATGTCCCTCTCATTGCAGAGAACCAATACGAGGTATTGGCTCAATACTGGTTATATTTGAAGGCATCTGGTACCCGTGCAGGCTGCTGATTCCAGCCACCAATATTTAAGGCAATAATAATTCTGAATTTGGTGAGTCCTCCTCGGCAGTAGTCAGCACAATACGGCAGTGAATCATCATTTGCATCAGAAAGAAAGGCCTTTGTTCACATTTTTTGTCTTTGTATCGAACGAAATTTTACATATCAAAAGCGGTATCCATACCTGGTATCGGCGAGTACAGAAATAGTGAAAAAAAAAAGTGACATGGAACACCCTAAATTATTAATAACGTGAATAAACTTAAAACTGCTGGGGCAAAAGCAACCCAAATTGGGTGAAGTGGCTGACCCACCTCTAGGTCCAAAAGGAACCCATAACCCAACACGGGTTATTTGTATCCAGCACATTGAGTTGAGGATTTGACCCACATTGGGTCAAGATTGTGATCCAACCACGGGTACAGTCAAAACTATGCATACAGATGAGTTAAAGATCGCCAGCAATGGGTTTCCAGGTTATCGGTATAGCTGTGTTTACAAATTGTTTTTCTAAGAATGTTACATGAAATGTACACCAGTACACCAAAATGTCTGAAGGGGTGTTCACATGGCACACATTTGCTCCGGTGGTGCACCGATGTATTTTGTTGCGATATATTTTACACTGGAGCAAATTTTGTGGAGCGATCACACGTACAAAGCCGCTGAGCGTGTTAACCGTGGCGTAGCACCGGTGCAGCGCCACTTGCGGTCACACGGCAGTTTCTGCAGCGGTGCAAAACGATATATATATATATAT
>NW_017805275.1:2739529-2765501 GCF_001891065.2 Hippocampus comes
GCACCGGCGCAGCGTCGGTGCAGCTCCACTTGCATTCACACGGCAGTTTCTGCAGCGGAGTAAAACGACAGAAAACAAATGAGCTGTCCTGTTGGTTCTTTTTAAAACGTATACACAACTCAAGCAACTACTGTACAGACACGTCCCTCTCCTTCTCGGTCTCGGCGCCTTCTGCTCGAAAGTGACCGTCCCCGAAAACGTAAATCAACGATGACTTCAATGACACTCAGAAAAGCAAAAATGTAATGCGCCAAACAGAAAAATCAAGAGAGGAAATCACAAAATAAATTCTATGGGACTCGGGGGGTTGTGAACACACAACAAAGGAACAAACTACACAAACAACTCCGAGACAGTCCAGTCTCCTACAAAAGGAAAGATGATGTTTGGGGACTATCCCCCTCCCCCACGTTCTAGTTGAGATGGTATAACCCAAAGGTGCCGCTTGCTACTGTTATTGCCAGCCGTCTTCTGTCGTTTTTACACACATGACGCAAGTACAACAGAGCACGAAAGCAATGCATTCTCACCGTATGCAATCAACTCTTCTGATGCGTAGCGAGGCTACACCCCCCCGCCCCACCCTCCCCGCAAACGAGCATTTGCTCCGGAGCAAATTTTTAAACCACCTCCCTGAGGTGGGTTAAATTTGCTCCGGAGTAAGCTGTTTTCAGGGGCTACACCGGTGTAACTTTGCACGTTTGACCGCTCTACTGGGGTAGCACTGGCGCAGCACCGGAGCAAATGTTGCCGTGTGAACACCCCTTGAAATGGTGACTAGCTCCAATCTTCAAGCCAATCTGCCGGGTGAGAATAATGAGCCCAACCTTGGGTCAAGGAAACCCAATCTGCTCAAAATCCACAGCTACCCAGCGTGTGGGTCAGGAAAACAACCCAGCATTTTAGTGTGTGTCATTTCAGAAGTGTTATCAAAGTGTAAGCTTTTTGCATGATTCACTACCTAATAAGTAGCTCTCAGTTTCAAAAAAGCTTGGTTGGCAATTCTTGAAGGCAATATTGTACAAATAGCTGGATGGTTCGATATCTGCCTGCTACTGTTTTTCTTCTCATATTTGTTGCTCCATTTGTTGGTATGCAATGCTAATAATTGAAAGAAGGGGCAATTATGAAATCACGTGATGAGGACTTTAAACATTTCCAGATATGATTAGTTTCACGGTTACAATGGACCCTGTGAGGGCAAGCATAAGTCCGACATAGCCTTTCATTATACAAGTTTGACGCCCCCAAGGAAAGAAGGGGCCACGAGTGATGGGAACCTCTCTTGTGAATCCTGCATTGGCTTCTGTCAAGCCTGCAGCTTATTACCTCCTCACAAAAAAAGGAGCCGCTTTCAAAGGGCTGAGGTCAGAAGAAGCAAACAGCCACAAAGAGGGTGGTGATTTCAGTCTTTGAAATATATATATGTATGGATGTGAAGGTTCAATTCAGTACCTTTTGACTGCATATGTCGTCCTGTATATAAATGTCATTGGAGTGTTTGAAAGCGTGACTTCCGAGCCTCGACTCACAGATCGGAAAACATGAGAAGAGGACCGCTTTCACCTATCAGCGTGATTTATGGTCGACCATAACAAATCAACAAGTTTAACTTTAATTGTTTTCTTTGCGATGGGAGGTGGGCTAGTTAATATAGAGTGGTGATTGATGGCACAGGGCAGCACGTTTGGCTCGGTACTTTGTCTTTCGCAGTGCGGCCCAGGAATTGAAACGGCTGATAAAAGCAATTAATTTGAGTTTTTTTTTCTTTTTTTTTTTTTAATCAAAGGAAATATACAGACTCTCAAAAGATTCTGCAAACTGTCACACTCGTGACATTTAATGCTGTACTCCTTTATTCCTCAGCAAGGAGATAAAACGGTAACTCGTCTTTATGTTGTCTCATTTTCAATGAAAACCGTTTTTCACATTTCCTACAAAAGGTGATATCATTGTTTTTGTTGCAGGTCCTCATCTCGGCATGACATTTCATATGGCTTGATAAAGTTGAGCTGCGTTCAAGCTACATTAGTCCGCTAAGTAATTGAGACAACCGTTTAATTAAATGCTTTGCTGATGATGCCTCACTTGGAATTGTGGCCGTTAACCATTAATCAGTGGTGCACACCTAATTTACGGGGACAACAGGGAAGGAACGGGCCTGCACGGGAGAAGAAATAGTCATGGTGTTACATTAAACCACCATTAGTAATTAGTGAAGCTAGTGGCACCAGTAGGTATTTGGTGATGACTCTAAATCATCGTTTGAAATAACATCTACAGCGGCCATCACAGATGATAGATCAGAGCACGGTGGAGTGAGCAGCCTCTTTATGATCATTTCAGTAGAGCTAAGGCACCTCTGGGTGCTTCACATTCAACGTACACCTTCTGCCGGGGACTCGGCTCATGCCATTGTCGGTCTATTTGCTTTCTGCATTTGTTCCAGGCGAATGATGTTATGATGTGATGACCTTTGCTTGATACCCGAATCAACAAAGAACAAAAGGGGCACAGCTGTTTGACTTTCCAACATGGGGGGAAAAGTCTTCTTTCCTCACTCAGTTCTTAGAAATAATTTGACAATAAAGTTGTACTTGACTTGAAAAAAAATGCAATGCAGGTTTGCAACCAATTAGTTGATTATTTCAGTGTTTCTCATCCTTTATCGAGCCAAGGCACCCATTTGAGAGATGACATGGGACACTACCAAACCAAAATATGGAAATAATCATGACCTCATCTCATTTTAAAAACACATGTACTCACTCGGTGTAAAATCTGGATATGAATGGCAACAGGGGGATAGGGAGTTTTCCTGGATCCTCTGCCAGAGAAGAGCAATTGTTGCGGCCCTCACTGTACGTGGGCAGAAGAGCTAGATGAACTACTTGTAATTCAAAGTAATTTTCGGACAGATGAAGAGGAAGTGATCATTTCCAGATCATTGCAGTTGATAATCTCTGGTTGGAAATCACTGGATTCATTGGTTGACAGAATTCTGACAACTGCACAGAAATTATTTCTGAATAATAACTGGGATGAGAGGGAAAAAAAAACTGACTGCAGTACTTGCAACCAACAGTAGTGCTGTTGAGACTGAAAAAATATTTCTAGATATTGTGGGAAAAGCTCAGTATTTTATGCTATGTAATAATTAACATAAAAATTCAAGCCACACTCATGTTCAATTCGGACTTATAAAAAAAAAAAAGAAACAAAAAAAAAACAATAACAATTTAACTGATCATTATTTTTATAGTCGATTAAGTACATTTAGCCAAATGCCCGCCCCTTAATTGTAAGCATGGACGTTGAAACATAGATATTGTTGCTTACGGCCCCATGAATTAGACTGCATAAGAACTTACTGTTGCTCCAATGGCAGCATGGCGAAATCCAACAATAATAAATCCAGCATTAAGTGTAATACTGTCGTAAAGTGTTTTTGCTGGCATCAATCAAAGTTATTGCAAATTAGAGGGCTGCTACAAATGTTTATGACATTGTGCTAACCCCAACACAACGAGCCAATTACACTGTGAATTTTATTAAGTGGATGTCGTTGTGAGGTGAATTGTCCCCAAAATACAATTTTACCAAATTATTAAAAACTCAAGGCAAATAGAACTATGTCATCTTTTGTCAATGTAATCAACATTGCGATTTGACAGATAGCCAGAACATCTGAGCAAAACAACGAAGAACCTAGGTTGCAAAATCTCTTAATTGTTGATCCTACAAGATCAAATCAACACATTCCATTGCTAATGCCGATTACTTCTACGGTTGTTTGAGAAAAAATGTTGAAATGAGACAAAATGCGGCGGTAGGTGAGATTATTTGCTTTGAGTACAAAGGCCAGTCCATCGAGGCAGAATTCATATGAAAGTAGGAATGAGTGGAAACCTTCTCTCCCGAGTGTTGCACATTAAATCTATGTCATCCGCTTAAGCAAGCCGGTTAGAGATAACACCTCAGAGAACACAGCCAGAGTTCCACAGACTGTCTTGCAATAGATGACAAGAGAAAATAGAATTTTGTGGGTTATAAACAGACTGATACAGAAGATAATGTCTCTATATATTCACAAACACATACACACACACACACACACACACACACACACACACACACACACACACACACAAATAAGACACAGTTGAGAATATTGTTATATCGTTAAAGTGGGAATATGTACAAAGCTGCTTGCAAAAATTGGAACATGGCCTCACAATACAGTACTCGTACCCCGCCCGTTACCCCAGCTCATCACTAACGCATATGCACGGTAGCTACATGGCTGGCATGACTTATTCATGACGGAGTTTTGCCGAAAAGCAAATGTTTCCAGTTTGAGGTTATATTTTTTGGAATGTGTACAGTCATCAATTAAAATGGATTTCCCTGATGACCCAATGGGAACAGTCACGTTGGCGCAGATGGTTGCTGCCGTCCGTCCATGTGAAGCTGTCCATGCCGTAAACAACAATATTAAATCCCTTGACATGATGTCGATTTCAATTCCTTCCTTTTAACTTGTATTTTCACCTGGAGTTCAATAACCGAAGAAGAAACCAGAACAGTCCCCTTTACTCGAGCTTCAATGTAAATTAGTTACTTAAAAAAAACAAAAAAAAAAAAAAACAAAACTTTGTTCAGTGCTATTGTTCTTACTACGAACAAATAATAGCTACTCACACATGAGCAAATGAGTGATGCATCCCTTGGTCACGACTTCTGTCTCGATTGTCTTTTGTTGGTTACTTTTTTCATGACAAGTTAAGAAATAACAATATAAAATAAAATTAAATCTATAAGATGGGGTCAGAAAGGGAGGATCCTCTCCCCCTCCACCAAAAGCATTTAAATATTTTTTCTATACTGTCAGGTCATCAAAGACAATTTTAACATGCTTGTATATGGCAAAAAAAGTGTTGCTGTTGTTTTTAATGACTGCAACTGCACTTTAAATTAAATAAGTTTACACTTCTTTTACACTTGAATGTTTTTACAAGAATTAAAAATAATTGCATTACAGCTTCAGCCTTCAAGTTATGACCAATTGTTTAATTGTTTAAGATTTTTGTACTTGTATGACCAGTAGAACTGTTCAAGTTTTAACTGGACAGTTAATATAAAAACAAAAAATAAGTTTGTATCTCACTGCTTTGATGCTGGAATTGATTATTTCCAAGATTTCCTTTGAGAAAAATCGCTTCCAACTCCTGACAACGTTGAAGGCTGACCCACATCCTGTAATGGGTTGCGTTGTCTTTTAATTACAGAGCTTTGTTTTGTTTTTTTCCCATCATCTGTATCTGTTATATGTAATTTACTAGTCTATTTTTTCAAAAAAATTTAACCTCATTTTCCAAATAGAAGTCTGCTGTATATCGTATTGGATGTATTACGCCACAAAAAAAAAAAAAAAAAAAAGACCACAGACACATTTCCAAAGAGCGCTGTGCCCTTGAGCTAAGGTTGCCATGGGTTTGATTCCTTGCTGAAGGCTAGCGTGACAAAAGTCAGGAACAATCAGAACATTTCCTTCTATCCACAGTGGGATTAGAGTAACGGCCCCCTTTTTGCTCGTTTTCACAGGCTTTATTTGTTCATTTTTTTAATGGCTGGTCGATTTTATTTCCCTCCACGAGACGCAAATAAAAGATTATTTATATTCAAATGAATAATGCATGCATTGTTTCCTGCTGCAATTAACACCACAGGTGGCTTTTTGCGTTTGATCATTCATCCTTTTTTGACATTTCTCCCACGTTCGGATGTGAATTGAAGCTTCTTTGTGAAAACTCAATGAAACAAAAAATAACTTTGGACCTCTGATTATTGGCTCTGAAGGCAGGAGCAATGAGTAAGACTTTTCTTAGTTTCATAGAGAGAATCCTTTTTAACCCGTATCCCCAGGTTGATAAAATACATAAATAAAATCTTTTCAGCAGCAGAAAGCCATCACTCCTCCCCCAGCAATTCGTCTGCACAACACACTCTTTTATTGATCTCGTGATAATTACCTCAGTCACATCATAAAGCACCTGGAACCGATTGGTGGTTCGTATTATAGATTAGCCCGGGGCTACCTTTCATCGTTCATTGTACTGCCGCCTTCCATGACTTGATGAGATGAGCCTTGCCGTGCTTTGCTTTGCATTTCCCTTTGCACCTGTGCCGGGATACACAGACAAAGGGCTGTCCTGGTCGAAAGCGTGATTAAAAACAGTCACGTCTGTGACTTTAGGGTGTAATTCCATTTTACGACACTGGGAGAGGGCACACTTGTGTTTAAGGCTGTAAATTTGGAGAAGGAAGAAGAGAAGAGGAAGATCAGTTCTTCAAACTCAGCCTCCTTCCTGCTGGTTAGAAGGAGAATGTTGAGTCTCTCGATACGTATCCACGCGGTGTTTTTACGCCCTGAGAAATCAACGGCTTTAGATTCGTTTTATAATGTACATCTTTGGGCGTGATTATTGATGCATTCTGAGAGATAAGTTTGTTAGTTTGGGATGAGGCGGGGGAGTAACACAGTAAAAACACTCTTCTCAAACAATCCTGAACACAAAATGACCTTCCTCTTGCAGGCATCACTATGGGCAAGCCCTGGCAAGCACCAGCTGTGTCGAATGCTTCATTACACGCCTTCCTTGAGGCATGTCAGCGCATGACCCCGAAACCTCTGGCCACTGGACGCTCATATGTCCGCCAGCTAAGTTTTCCACTGCAGTCACAACAATCGCTCTGACCTCCACTCAGGCCAAGTGACATTTTGTTGGCCACAGAAAAACACGTCTTTAGTGTCATTCGAAAAGCCCATGGAAAGGTACCTGACTTATTTTACAAGCTTGAATAGTTTATAAGACACCGTGCAAGCCTGTCACAATTCTATCTCTGCTTGTTTCCAGTACAAAAAAAAGAACAAGACAACGACACGTAGGAAATGTTCTGCTTTGTGCATTTTAGTGCTTGTCTGGTGATCAGACGCGTCTTGGCTTTTCCCCTGACACCTCTGTCTTCAAACGGCATGGAAATACATCAGAATTTGAACTAAAAATGTCTAGATGGCTTTCAAAGTGTGAGATATGTGAATCATTTTACTTTATCCTTCAGAATTGTTGACCTGTAATTAACACTGGGGATCTGTGATAAAAAGACGAGAAATCTTCTCATTAAAAGATGGTTTTGTATGAAGGAGTATTGAGGAAAGACCCGTGTTGCGAATCACCGATGGCCTGTGCAGGATGTGGCTAGCTTACCCGTGACCTCAATGAGGACAAACAGAATTGCTTATCCCGACGAGGGTCGCAGGCGTGCTGGAGCCTATCCCAGCTGTCTTTGGGCAGCTGGCAGGGGACACCCTGAACTAATTGTCAGCCAATCGAAGGGCACACATGAACGAACAACCATTCGTGCTCACATTTACATCTAGGGATAATTGAGAGTGTTCCATCAATCTGCCATACGTTTTTTTGTGGGTGGAAACCGGAGTACCCGGAGAAAACCCACACAGGCACGGTGAGAACACGCAAACTCCCCACAGGGAGGTCGAAGCCCAGAATCGAACTCCGGACCTCTGCACTGTGAGGAGGACATGCTTACCCGTTGACCTTCGTGCTGCTACAAAACAACACGTAAAGGCAAAATACAACAATTAAAGGAAAAAGAATTTAAGAAAAATATAAGACATTTAAAAGCAAAGTAGATAAATTAAAAAGAACTGTAGGAGCACAAGGACATGAATTTGAAAAAAAAATATCGTAGAAAGACCTTCACCATAGATCAGCGGGTAAAATATCATTGCACAAAAGTGACTTTTTAAGAGAAATAAACTTCTCACACTAAATTCTGTTCATCGTCATTCTAAACAGTGTTTTCAACAAATAGTCAATAAGGATTAATGTCATGTGAACCAGGTTTGTTGAGAAAGAGAGCGGCTACTGTTGTCAATATTGCCTACAATGTATTATGGTAACATCCACTAATATTTGCACTTTATTTTGGTAACATTCCGTTTTTTTTTTTCTTGAAGGATTTCATAATCTTTTATGGGACTAGATTGACAAGTGGCTCTTTACTTACTGCTCCCGGCTATGATGTTATAACTGGAGAAAAAGTGAATGACAACAATTCATCTTTTGTAGGATAATTCTGTTTTACTCAAACAAATTGAAAAATAAAATACAATTTTGAATTGTATGAATGATCAAATCTCTTAATAAAATAAAAATGACAAATGGATAGCACGCATCAAACACTGCTTTTGTCTTTTAGCGCCAGCCTCTCCAAATGGCAAATAGCAAATAATTACCTTTTAAGTACTTAGTCACCCACAAAAGTCACTCTGGGAAGTGGTGCGTATTAGTTGCTTTGAATGGCTGCACAAATGGCCCGTTTCCATAGAAACACACAAAAAAGCCTAAGTTTTATGGAGGCAAGATTCCATAAATTGGCAGTCTTTAAACTATGGCTCTTTTAACACTATTGTGTGCGAAATTGGCAGACGATATCATGAACATTTAATATAATGAAATGCAATTGTGTAAGAATAGTTACATATGTAGCCCGTGTGATTGGGCATTTGATGAATCTCTCCTCCTCTGTTAGTCAACACAAGCCTGCTTTGTCCCTCCACTGCCACAGATTGTCATTTTTCGTCTTGCGAGCAGTCTATATTGGAAAGGATGAATTCAAATATTGCACAGCCTGGTTAGTGCGAGTCTATTTGTGCTGCCTGCAGAAAAAATAACCAAAAAAATTGGAAAGGATAGTAAATTCACCTTAGCCATCTGTGGTAAGGCAAAGTGGCACTGGGCAGGTGTTCAACATGGCCAGGTGGAAGGCAGAAGACACAGGCATAGCTCCCCGTGCGCTATTTGTCACTGTAAATAACAATTGTTCCTTCAGTATTAAAATTGGACAGGCATGAGCATCCAAGCCAGCCTTCTTCACTCCCCTTAATTTAGGTGATTAGAAAGAAAGGTCACTTGCAGGAACAGATGGCTACTCTTGAGGCTGGAAGTCACAAGTGGTAGATTGCATGCAGGCTTTAGAATATTTGGGAGACAAAGTAAACATGTGGAGAACTCCACCTTGATTCTGCAGGCACCTTAAGATACAAGAACACTTTCGGCTGTCACATATTGGGACTTTTTTTAAGAATAGATTTGGACTTTTCATGAGTGAATCTTAAATTACATTCAAAACCAAAGGAACCATTTAGGTACTTAACTTTAAAAACCTTGCCATGTAATATCAAATTTACCAGTACAAGCATTCACTCTATGAATACTCACCGATAGCGAGTGCTGATTCCTCGAATACTTATGATATAAAACATAAATGACAACATATATAACACCCTGAAAAAACGTGAAAAAAACCTGATGCAGACGATGATTCGACGATGCGTCAGACTGCCACAGTATAACGTCAAGTACTTCATCGGAGAACTTAAAACATGTCGGATTTTGTTTGCCTTAAGTATTGGGGGCTTGTATCAGCAGCCTCCGCAAGTACCCGACACCTAAAAATAAGGCCGTATCGGCCCAATACTGACAACTGGTATCGGTATTCGTCCATCCCTATTATAATTAAGATATGTTAATTATATTCAACAGTTAGGCATTTACGCTCATAATATTCCGAATTTAAAGATTTTTTTTCTTGTAATAATTTGCTGTTATTCTCATATTATAAGAATATTTTTACCATCGTATTACTGTTCCCTTGCAGTGTGGCTCTAATGCCCCTCTGCACACAAGCGCAATTATTTACAAGGATTACAAACCCCGTGAGATACTTTTCAGAACATGGCGCATCTTCCTGTAATTTAAATGTTCAAAGTGAGCTCCCACTGGATACATTATAGTTTTCGTCTGTGTAAAGCACACAGGTCCGTGATTTAAAAGAGGTTAAATTAGTGCAATTCCACAGCGCTGTTGTAAAGGCGTTGATATGGTTGACAGATTATTTCGACACAGCGTTCCCTTTAATCATCTGCTGCAGAGGGAGTCTGCCGCAGTTGTTCAGATGCAGCAATTGTAAAACCAACAGAGAGTGCATCTGAGGGGAAGAAAGATGGTATCCCTCTGCTCGGGGACAGGACAATTAAAGTAAAATAAAGTCTGCTAAAGTTAAAACAGTCTAGTGAAGCTCCCAGGAGTCACGTAAGGAGCTGGTATTAGCAGTAAGGTGGGTCGAAGCAGCAAACACAACACTGTCACACTTCCTTTCCCTGTGGAGCTCGGCGAGGAGGAGGCTAGTCGTGGACGCTACAGCACACAGCCTCAAGCTCCGGGTGCTTGCTGTCGCAGCATTTATGCGATTCCGGTTGATCACGTGCTCGTACAGGAACTTACACTGTTGTGAAGTGAATAAAGAAAAAATAAACTGCGACAACAGTTCAACCTCTCAAGGTCGCACGTTTGGATTTCAAGTCACCACGCCGCCATCACATCATTCAAGATGTCAGGTTTATCCAATTTGACACTCAGGAATAAAGCACAAGGAGGAGACAGGAGACTCAATTCTGGTACCAGGAGGGAACGAGGAGAAGCGTTCGGTTTCAGTTCTCGGCACGTCACCCCTCCCGATCTCCCCCTTCACCCCCTTATTTATTGGGAAATCTACTACATAGGTGTGTCCAACCTAAAGGGTGGGGGCTGTTGAAGACGCACTGAACTTGTTTGACTATGTGTGTGTATGTGAGTGTAAATTACGTACATGTGTGCAATTGTTACAAAAACATCACGTTGCAGCTGGTGTTGATGGCTCCATTCACTGTCCAACCTTGCTCCTGTTTAGTCTTAACACTTATCTCTTCCCAACCACGTCCTCGGAAAGGTGGTTGCGTCCCTTAACTTCCACACAGTGCACTAAGCATTCTTGATTATAAATGTGAGTATATAAATATAATACAAAGGATTATAAATGTGAGTACATAATGATTAATATATCTTTATTAGAAGCATAAGCGTTCTTCATTGCAGGCATGGTCAATTAATGATTGCAGGCATAAGCGTTCATCTTTGCAAGCATAATCAATTTATCATTGCAGGCATAAGCTTTCTTCTTTGCGAGCATAATCAATCAATCAATCAATATCAAAATAACAATAATAACATTAATAATAAGCGAATGTATGATAACTAAAAATAATCAATCTATCACAAGACATCAGCATACCCGATGGGACCTTAATTAAGAGTGTATCAAGGATGCGTTTCTCCATAAAATAAGTGACAATCCATGCACATCTCAATACATGTGATGCGAAGGCATTCAGGGACGGGACGATTTTAAAGAGGACCGATTAGATATGGGACGGCTCAGTTTGAGAGGGTATGAAGCACTGACATCCTTGTTGACATTTTGTAGTCTGTAAATGTGGTGATACCTTCAAAGATAGATCTCTGCAATAAAAAACGATTTTGATACATACCTCAATATACAGTATTTTTAAAGTGGAATGATTTGATTCGGTTCGATGTACATGTTTTTAAGACCAGTTTCAGAAAGGAATGACACATGTTTCTTCTGTAAAAAAAAGAAGCAGTATCCAGGAGTAGAATGTATTAGGATGAATGTGTGTACTTTTGACTTCAACAACTGACCCCTGCTGTCCATGTAGACACACTCTGCAAACTGTATTTGCTCGAGGGAATACGTGAGTGTCTTGCGGGAGGCTGAGAGCTGACTTCCATGGTTCAATGGGCCATTTGAAGGGAACGAGCGTGCACAGTAAAGATTTTGCCTCAGTGTGCACATCATTTCACCTCATAACCTCATTGGTGCCGGATGCATCGTGGGACGGACACATACCTTGCACGGAACCGAGTCGCAAAAGGTTTAAATACCAGAAAAAGCATTCTTGTAACATAACAGAGAGACTCTAGGGGATTGTCTGTGTAAAGTGAGAAATAAATTGTGCTTACAATGTTTCCTCCCTGATACTGACAAGAATTCTGTTAAGGCTTTATTGCAACGAAAACAATGGCAAGTTGAATGTACAGCATTCTGTCCAATAGCTGTTCATGGCAGTGATGTTTTTTGGTTTTGTTTTCAACAATGACACACCTGATGATGAGAAAAATGGGTTGGATCGCATGGCTGTGATGCTAATACTGTGTTAGGCAGAGATACAGTAATATGCGTGTCCATGCTACAAAATTGAAGGCCGCTGTAGAGGAGGGGATCTGCCCAATTCCTTAAGGCCCTCCTTGGACACAGGTTCTTTTATTTCTCTATAAGGTGGAATATGACCCAACACCACGTCGTCTTTTCTTCAGTTTATCAATGCAACACGAATCGATTCGGGCTTCTGAGAGTTTCAGATCTCGTCAGCAAGCGTAGACAAAATGCAGTCATGAGAATATATAGAGACAATATGATAATGAGAGGTGGGCAGTTACGCCTCCATGTAAATCCTGGAAACAAAGAAATGAACATGTCATCTGACCCGGTGTGGCTGGAAAAAGGTGAGAGTGGTGAGGTGAGACCAGATCACCACTGCCCCCATTGTCTTCGGTCTGAATTTTGACGTGATGGCAGGAACACAGATGCTTGAGATAACAGTTACTCTTTTGATGTCAAACATGTCCTCTGGACGGGGCCCTAAAAGTGGTGGGGGTCGAGGGGCACTGAAGGTGATTGTAATCACAGTGAGCAACAGCATTCTACATTCTTTATTTTCATGTTTGAACAGAACCAACAACAGAGTGGGCTAAATAAAATCACAGTAAGGAATAAATTCCTTAACAGCCGCCCTCTAAAGCAATTTTATGCAAAACCCAGCCAGTATCTTTCTTCAAGTCATCTCATTACACAGTGGTCAAGAATGATAACGGTTATAAGTACATTTCTCACCAAGTTACAGTAATGGGTTTAAAAGGGACAGATTATTGGATTATATAGAGTTGATTTAACATATTAGTATTACTTCTATATTTGCAAGCTGCCAGTTTTTTAATGAGTTTTCTTTGTTTTTGTTTTTTTTTTTGTAGTTCAGCACTTCATGAAGTAAGATTGTTTTTCTCCTGTTTTTTGTCACTGAGTGCTGTCATGGAAGATGCGTGGTGGTAGTATACCCCAAAAAAGCAGGGAGGCAGGGTGTACCGAACAAAATATATGAACCACAAAACACTGGAACAGTGGAAAATCCATCCATCCATCCATCCATTTTCCAATCCGCTTTATCCTCACAAGGGTCGCGGGAGGTGCTGGAGCCGATCCCAGCTGTGTTCAGGCAGTAATCGGGGTACACCCTGAACCGGTAGCCAGCCAATCGCAAGGCACACAGAGACAAACAACCATCCGCGCTCACACTCACACCTTGAAACAATTTGGAGTGTTCAATCAGCCTGCCATGAATGTTTTTTGGAATGTGGGAGGAAACCGGAGTACCCAGAGAAAACCCACACAGGCACAGGGAGAACAATGTAAACTCCACACAGGGAGGCCGGAGCTGGAATTGAACCCGGTACCTCTGCACTGTGAGGTCGACGCGCTCACCGCTGGACCACCGGGCCGCCCTTGGAACATCTAAATTCAAAACACAAATAATGTCCCGATAACGCCAAGAAACCATAGTAAAAAAACAAACAACAACCCAAGACAGAAGGACAGCAACAAACAAAAAAAATCATGACACTAACACAATGAACCAACCAGAAGTGGTCAGCACGGTGGTCCTTTTAAAAGAAAAGAACTAATGATAACCAACAGGTTAGAGACCCTCCAATGCCACCTGTTGGCCACACACAGAACCATATGTACCCTATGAAATAAAACCCAAATCTAATCTTAAAAACATAATGATGGACAGTACTCCTCCCTCAAGGGATGGATCCCAGACATCCCAAAGTCACTCAGTGGCGGCCGCAGGTCGTGCGCCGCTGGAACAGGGGCAGATGGCAGTCGGAACAGGGACGGATGGTGGCTACAGGTCGTGCGCCGCCGGAACAGGGTCGGATGGCGGACGCAGGTCATGCACCGCCGGAACAAGGGCGGAGGGCGGTCGCAGGCTGTCCACCGCCTGCACAGGAATAGGTGGCGGCTGCAGAAGTGCGCTGCCAGAACAGGGTAGCAATGGGATCAGGTTTCTGGTCCTGCGGGAACCATTTTTGGTTGGATTGTTCTGTTATGGGAGGTGCCTCATGGTACCAGACCCCCCAAAAAAAGCAGGGAGGCAGGAGAAGCAGGGTGTACTGAACAAAAAATATCATCCAAAAAAACTATTACAAGGGAAGACTGGAAAAACTCAATCCAAAACACAAATGAAGTCCTGAACACGCCAAGAAACTAAAGTAACTTACAAACAAGCAAAAATCCAAGACAGATGCGACCGAGTGGTCGGCGTGGCAGTCATTTTAAAAGAAAAGAACTAATGACATGATGACCAACAGGATGCGATGCTGTCGGAGAAGCCATCCAATTCCACCAGTTAGTCACTAATAGAACAGCCGAATAACAGTACCCTATGAAACAAAACCCAAATCTAATCTAAACAGATTCATGACAGGTGCAAAATGATACATTTCTCGAAACTCTACATAGGAACTGTGGAACTCTGGAAACATTTTGCTGCACAAATTGTAGACTTTGGAGAGAGATTAAGATCCTCTAAATGAGGTTTTTGTTAATGCTGCTTTCCAGTGCTGATAAATGTTCCCATTTGTTAGTTTATCTTTTTTTTGTTTGTATAAAAGTTTTATTTGTTAAAATGTAAAATGGTTAACTTTTTTTGAGTTATGATGTGCTAGAAGTTCCTTTTATAAACAATTATGGACTTTAGCAAACTTTATCTTATTTATCACCTTAGTTTCGAGATGTTCCTCTTATTTCTTCGGAATGCTTCCAAATTTTGCAAACCTATTCATCTCCTCATTAAATCATGAGCTCTTCCCAATTCCAAACTGTAAGACAGCTGGTAAATGCATATTTCTCCAGTTAGTCCAGAAGCCCAGTGAAACTTAATTAAAATAGGAATGAAATTCCAAGCCCACAGGCTATAAAAAAAGTCATCCTGTGATAATATGTGGGCCCTCCTCGAACAGAGAAAGTAATTTGGACAAATACGATGTTGGCCCTGTCCTCCTTCAGTCTGATATGACCTTCTGGGTTCTTAAAGCAGAGGAGCGGCTGCAGTCCATGATTCATTTAAGACCTTGTGGGTCTTTTGGTGCACTCCAGGCACACACACTGCTGATTAAACGCTTTGCGGGAGCATTCCTATTGAAAGGCATACGCTACGAGAAAATTAATGATAACTAACCGACCAGCAGAACAGAGTTACCGGGCCAGCAGTGATGGGCAATTTATGAGATTCACTCCTATTTACAATTCAGTCTGTAATCATCACAATGTTTCTCCAGTACACAGCATAAACTATTAGGCATTTGTGAGTGCACGGAATTACAAGTAGCACGAGTAGGCAGGTCGCAAAACGATATAAATGTCATTAGAGTGCACTGAAGCGAGACACGGAGCACAGGCGAGATTGTGGTGCACATGAGCGTAAGACTCACTGAAAGGGTGAGAAAACAAAGTCTGCTCAATTTTAGTTGGGCCCAATATGCGCTCCACTAAAGGATCTCTTCTACTGGGTTTGAACGGTAAATTCAACAGGAACTTAATTTAGCTTGTTGGTTCTTTTAGGGCGGCACGGTGGTCGACTGGTTAGCACGTTCGCCTCACAGTGCACAGGTGCAGGTTTTGATTTTGCTTGCGGCCTTCCTGTGTGGAGTTTGCGTATTCTCTGCGTTTCTGCGTAGGTTCTCTCCGGGCACTCCGGTTTCATCCCACGTTCCAAAAAATGCATGGCACGTTAATGGAACACTCTAAATTGTCCCTAGGTGTGAATGGTTCTTTGCCTATGTTTTCCCTGCGATTGGCTGGCAACCAGTTCAGGGTGTACCCCGCCTACGGCCTGAAGACAGTTGGGATAGGCTCCAGCACCCCCCTTTTGAGGATAAGCAATTTAGAATATGGATGGATGGATGGTTCTTTGATCTCAGATATTTTTTTTTAGGTTGTTATTTCTTCATGGACTGCATATAAGAGAGCCTTTTCTTTTTTTGTCTCCCTGAGTGAAGACCTTAATTTCACCTACACGTTAGTCTTGCAGGACCCCTCACATGTGTTGGATCTACAATCGCAACAGCCAGAAGCTTTTTGATGGAAGAAATCCATCAAGCAGAGTTCAAAGGTCACACATGGTCTCTGTGCTTCACAATCGCGCTCTCACATCTAACAACATGCCCTCCATCTCCGCGAGACCTTCTCCACACATCATTTTGCATCCAGGTGGTTGATACTTCTGTTTACTGAACCATACAAAATTGAAGTCGCTGGTCCAATGTTGTAAACAGGTTTGGAAGGCAAAGACGTGGCATGAATCGGTATAATTTATTTTTTTGTACAAACCCAATCCCACTGAAGTTGGGACATTGTGTTCAGGATAAATAACAACAGAATACAATGATTTGCAAATCATGTTCAACCTATATTTAATTAAATATACAACAAAGGCAAGATAGTTCAAAGTGATGAAGCTTATTGTTTTTAGCAAATAATCATTAACTTTTTGGAGTTGCAACACGTTCCAAAAAAGAACGGCAAACATGACCCTATCCAGTGATAATTTTACAGTTTACCCCCAGCGAGTCCCAGGGACTCGCTGATCAGAAAAGTGTGAGTCCCATTATGCATTTAGAGAGTCCCAATTTTTGAATTCTGAAATGGTCTACTTATTCAATTGCATATGATAATAACACAAACAACAACATATACATACAATTCTAAACAAATGCTGCAAAAATTTAAATAATTCAGTAGCAGGCCTGAGGATTTCGGAAATTCACGGTAACTGTTTTTCAGTTCCGTCGGATTACCCAATGGGAAACCACGGTAACAAATTTTGGGTTCCGTAAACGTTCATCATGGGAACCCATTTTTCGATTTTGACTGATATTCATAATCAAGAATTCTGAAACTCAAAAGTATAACGTTTCAAGGTTAAATGTTTGAAAACTATGCATTAACAATGAACATTACATCAGCAGCTGTGTACTCCAGGTTTATTCAAAAAAATAAATGGATCAAAATATGTTGTACTCATATGGCATCATGAATACAGCATACCACATAATCAGAGTATTTTTTCCAATCTCACACTGCAAAGATTAATTTTCTACCAACAGTTAACATTAGCATTACTACCCCTTGTGACGAATGTTTTATTCATAAAGGTGCCATGCTACAACCAGTAAATTATACAATAACCAATACTGTTTCATCATATTTTTCATAGCGATTAGCCTATAGATCTAATGACCAATTCGCCTTGTAATCGTGCCTCACGTCGTATCTCGCTCTTGTGTTCTGTGCATACATCACAGGTGAGTTTAGTGATACGCCCTTCGGACGATTCTTACGAAAAATCAGACTTCACATTCCCATTTCTTAAATGTCGTAATTAGTAGACCTTTGTGTGTTTTTTTTCGCCGCCATCTCAAACTTTCACCCGCGCGATTCCTCAATTTGCGGACTAAAGTAGCAACCAGCATGCGCACATAACGTTAGCTGTTCCACCCCCCCCCCCCAACACTGAAAACAAAACAAACCGAAAGTAAATTAGAAGAAACACTCACACACAACACCACAAACACACATTCAGGCACAGTGAAATCGTGTTGATCACACAGGAGAGATTTGATTGCGTACAGTCAACTCGTGTGCGATGACTTGTATGGTTAAACGATTTTTCGGTACCGTCAAAATGACGCCATGGAAACGACACGCTACCGGTAACGATCGTTACCGTGAAATCCTCAGGCCTGCCGTAGTTTTTTTTTGTTTTGACTGAGAAATTTCCTTGCGTCCCAAAAATGCACATTATTTGGAACTGTGCGTCCCGCGGGAAAATTATGCGTCTAGGACGTGGGACGCAGAGGTAACGAGATGGCTGCCTCTCCCAGGTCATGTTTACCACTGTGTTCCATCATCTTTGGTTTTAAAAAACATTCAATAAACGTTTGGGATTGGAGGACACCAATAGTTGAAGCTTTGCAGGTGGAATTCTTTGCCATTCTGCCTTGCCAGCTTCAGCTGTTCAAAAGTCAGGGGTCTCCATTGTTGTACTTAATGCTTCACAATGCAACACAAATTTTCAATGGGAGACAGGTATGGACTGCAGGCGGGCCAGTCTAGTACCCGCTTTTACTACGAAGGCAGGCTGTTGTAACACATGCAAAATGTGGTTTGCCATTGTCTTGCCGAAATAAGCAGGGGCATCCATGAAAATGACATTTCTTGAATGGCAGCATATGTTTCTCTAAAACCTGTATGTACCTTTTAGCATTGATGATGCCTGTAGCAAGTTATCCATGTCATTGCCACTAACACAAGCCCCATACCATCACAGATGCTGGCTTTTGAACTTTGCATCTGTAACAGTAAGGATGGTTCTTTTCCTCTTTAGCCCAGAGGACACAACGTCAATAATCTCCAAAAGCTATTTGAAATGCGGACTCCTCAGACCACAGAACACTTAATCTTGGATGAGCTTGGGCAGCAGCCGGCAGCGTTTCTATGTGTTGTTGACAAATGGCTTTTGTTTTGCATAGAAGAGTTGTAAGTTGCACTTAAGGATGGAGCACCGAACTGTATTTACTGACAGTGGTTTTCTGAAGTGCTGTTGACTCCATATGGTGATATCCTTTACACGGTGATGTTGGTTTTTTATGCAAAGACGCCTTAGGGATAGAAGGTCGGGGGCATTCAATGTTAGTTTTTGGCCTAGAAACTTAGATTTCTCCACACACTATGAACTTTTTGATGATATCATGATGAAATCATCTAAATTCCTTTTACTTGTATGTTGAGGAACATTGTCCAAAAACTGTTTGACTATATTCTCGCGCAATTGTTCACAAGGAGGTGAACCTCGCCCCATGTTTGCTTCTGAATGACTGAGCAATTCAGCAAAGCTCCTTTTATAACCAATCATGGCACCTACCTGTTCCCAGTTAGGCTGTTCTCGTGCGGGATGTTCCAAACAGGTGTTTGATGAGCATTCCTTTACTTTCTCAGTTTTTTTTTGACAGCTCTCCCAGCGTTTTAGGAACGTGTCGCAGCCATACAATTCTAAGTTAATGGTTATTTGCCAAAGACAATACATTTTATCAGTTTGAACATTAAAAATGCTGCCTTTGTAGTGTATTCAAAAATATGTGTTGAACATGATTTGCAAATCACTGAAATTTTTTATTTAATCATTTATTTATGTTTAACCCAATGTCCCAACTTGAGTGGAAGTGAGTTTGTAAAACAGAGGAAACATATATGCAATACTTGAATGAAACCTGCAACTATGAAATACACATGCTGGAATCACCCGTAATCATCTGCAATTGCCTTGCACTTACCTGACACTGGCATACTTTCAAATAGCAAATGCTTTCAAAGGGCTTTTTTGAATAACATCGTTAGGAAATGCTTTTAAAAGGATTTTCTGAATAGGATCGTTAGTGCTAATTTTAAGAATGCGGGAGACTGAATTCCAGTAGATACAAATAAAATCTCATTCGAATAGCCGAAGGAAGAATAACTTCCCATCATGAACAAAAAAATCAAGGTGGATATATCAGAAGAAGCAGTGGAAAGGAAGAAAAGTAAACAAAAGCAGTGTGTCAATGCATTTTCTGATGAAAATCAAATGACCCATATTGACAAACTGTGATTGAGATGAAACCAAAACGTCAACATTAATCAACACCTGGCATTGGCAATTTCTGGAGAAATTTGCACATTAAGCCTGAAATGCTGAATGAAAAAATATTGAAATTTCGAAAGATTTTGAATGATGTGGGATGATATTGAAAAATAATGAATTTGTATCGAATGAATTAGAATGATTTTAAATGGCATTGATTGCAATGAATGCTTTTTCAAAGGTGTCATTGGGAATGAATGTGTCATGTTTTTTTGGGACGTGTAAATTTTGCCTCATCTAAAATCATTTCCAGGGTGAATTGAATGAGTTAACCACAGAATTTCTAATGGGAATGGCGTGAATGTGTTTTGTTGAAAACGTCACTGGAAATGAATGTAATATGTTTTGTGAAACTCTATCTGGGAAAATGTTGGATTGAGGTAAATCAGAATTTTCGCCCTTCTAATTGAATGACAATGTGAAATTGTTTTGTTGGAAGTGTCACTAGGAATACACAGGGAATACACCTGTGTTTTGGTTTTGGGCACTGGGAATTTCTGGCAAGACAAAAACTGTATTCGAGGTGAATTGAATTAGTTGAATGATTTAATTTCCAAATGGGAACAAAGTAAATGTGTAATGTTCAATGTGCGCTTGGAATGAATGTTAAACAACCTGGAGAAACTCAGCCTCAGTGGTAATAAATGGGAAATTTCGATCCATCCATCCATCATTTGAACCGCTTATATAATTATGTGAAAAATGTAAAAAAAAAAATATATATATATATTTTTCATTTTAATCAAACCCTTTCTTCAAGTCCCTGGGATTTATCTGCAAAAAGTTGCTCCTCATAATGATAAATTTGCGCCTCAAATGACCTTTTATGAGCAAACTTGCCTGCTCCACAAAGAAAAAATATATATTCGTAGCCTTGTGCAGTATTTTAAACACACCGTATTTATGGAAATGTTTTGAGATGCATATCGCATCAGTCCCAAAGATGGAAAAAACTTAGCGCTAAGAGACAGGAGCTTTATAAAAAGAAATGACAAACAACACCGGCAGCTGCTACTGTCAGTGCATCCTCACTAAAATTTAGCTCCTTTGAGTTGCTCATTCGAGCTTTGAACTTTAAAAGACACTGCTTTTGATTTAGCCATGCAGAGTATGCACTGTACTGTGAGTGTGCGCACAGTGGTTCTGGTCTTATCATGGAAAAGCAGTACTGTCACCTCCACCCTAACGACCTGACATCCAAACCAGATCACCGTCTGGCATTTACAATTGAAGTCATTGACAGCTGTGGGGATGAACAGTTCAACAGCATGAAAGAGATCTAAGAATTATTTCTCTCTGTATGATTAAATATGCACATGGCTGTGCCTGCCGTGCACATACCACCCTTCCTTCAGCTGATTGGCAAATGCATTTTTATGCAATCAGATTGTGAAACGCTCAAACTGAATTTGAATGTCCATGGCGTGTCAAAGTGCACATTGTTATCTGTGGATACCAAAAAAGATGGCAAATAACAGTATAATTGATGATAAATTGTTGATTCCTTATTCAGTTTGTGTGTGTGATGTAGTGTGTGATTCCTTTGTGAAAATCAAAGATAATCATGGGATTAAAGCTTTGGATTCTTCAAACATACAGGCAGAGTTCTGACAAAATGATGATCTGGTAAATGCTATTAAAGTCGTTTGCTCACAATTATGGATGATTTGGGCAGACAGCCTTTTCCACAACAGGACATCACCGCTATTGTACGCTGACTGATATGGCAAGTGTCAGTACTCCACATATCAAAAGTAGTCTCGAGGAAATTTTGTGATCAAATATCTAATCGAAGCAGCGATACACATATATTCTTACTATTCAAATTCAGTGCCTCTGGAAAGACACTGAACTAAAAGTATTAACGTACTATCACCCCCTGCCCATTTATATATCTATCTATCTCCATCCATCCATTTTCTGATCCCCTTATCCTCACAAGGGGTAAATTACCCAAATTGTATATGATGGCAATGTGCTGACAAAAAAATTGGAGTCTGTCTTGCTCTGCCTGCTTTGCTGCACTTTTGTACCCCATCTGCACAATGCCAAACCCCTAAAAGTAAAACATCCATCCATTTTCTAATCCGTTTTATCCTCACGAGGGTCCGGGGGAATGCTGGAGCCTATCCCAGCTGTCTTTGGGCAGTAGGTGGGGTTTCCAGCCAATAGCAGTATGTGTGTGCGAGTGTGTGTGTGTGTGTGTGTGTGTGTGTGTGTGTGTGTGTGTGTGTGTGTGTGTCTATGGTTGTGGTGGCTGACTGGTTAGCACATCCATTTCCTTACAGTGCAGGGTTCGATTCCGGCTTCGGCCTTCCTGTGTGGAGGCAATTTATCACCTACTACAAAGGAAGCTCAGTTTCCCCTAAAAGCCCCAACCCCCAAACAAAAATAAAAGTGGTGAAGTGTGTACTGCTCTGTGCACATTTTGTTGACTAAATATGCGTGAGAATACGTTAATCTTTTGTCCAGAATCAGCTACTTATCTAAGGTAATTGACACAACTTTCTTCTCATTCATGTCTGCGGCGCCACAGTGACTTTACCCAGTCGGAAGCTGAGCGTCTCCTGCTTCGTGGAATGGGTTGTTCCTCACCATGAAACTGGATAAATGCTGCGCTTTATCCTGCTCATCCTACGCTCATTTGCCAAAATATGTCTGGTTGGTGTGGTCTGCTTCTGATCGGTCTGCAAAACTAAAAAAAATCAAATGCCCCCAACATCCTACAATTTGTAATTTCATCAACATTATATTCACCTGTGAAAAATGAACCTATTACCGTAATTCTTCAAAAAAAATCTTGCAAAATAGCAAATCTTACAAGATCTTACTGAACTGCATTTAATGAACTGTGAGTATTGGATGAATTGCACAGCCTGAAGACAGAAGACACCACTTTGTGAATACATCAGATAAAAAGAATCGTTGGTTCCTCATTCAATTAAGTTAATTATCATACTGTGAGAAACAATATGATGAAGTATTGATTAATGGGGAGGTGATTTGCTCTCATGCAATGCGCATGTGGCTTTGTACAGTATGTGACACTTATCTACGATTGTTTGTCTTTGTGGATGCAGTTCTGATTAAAAAAATAAAATAAAATTAAGCCCATAACAGGAAAACAAAAAAAAACACCAAACATTACATAAAGTGGCCTCAAATTAAAAGGCTACGTTTTATTGCTTTTAGGACTCATGGCTTCCTGTGTGCAGTTTGTATGTTTGCTTCTTCGGGTTGTTGAAAACAACAATTGGCCCATATGGCGTCGCTTGCCCAGTGTCAGCTGGGATCGGCTCTATGTGACCTGCGACCCAAATGTGGTTTAGGGGGTATGGAAAATGGATACATTGATTTTTTTTTCTTTATTATGATCAGTGCTTTGCTCATTTTTGCCCTTGAAGGACAGCTGAATTAAAATGTTGATTTGAATGAAATTCCTCCGTTAATTTCAGATTATTCGTGGTCACTCAAAGGGTACATGTTGTTCCTGAGACCTTAGCATGTCCGCATGGATGTCAATGGATGACCTTCACAAGACATAAAGGTATTAGTGACTATAAAGACTTCTACTTGGGAGCAAATTAAACCCCCTGAATGAGACAAGATTGGCCTCCACTCATCAAATCCTGCTGCCTCAACATTTCCACATCCCCCCAATAGCCTTGTAGACATTTTCCACGGTGTGTAATTGTAGGAGAAAGATCAGTATCACTGTGGCAGTATCGCACACCACCTCCGCTTTGTAGTGGGAAGGCATGAAGTTGACAGATTCTCCTTTGGATTGCTGTGAGTTCACCTTGGAAAAATGACTTTCACGCGAGTAGAATTTAATTGGAAAGACTTTGATCTACACCATTTATGAAGGAACTGTAGCATCACATATATAAAAAAACAAAACAAAAAAAAAACCCAAAACAAACAGAAACTATGCCATTTCATCTTTGATTAGGGAAAACAATTGCAGGGCACTTATTTTATAAGTTATGCAATGTCACATTTTATTCTGTTACTCGGGGTTGCATTTGTTTTTGTCCAAGACCTTGAATTGTTGATGGGAGACTCTAATACAGTGGTTCTGAACCTGGGTTCGATCGAACCCCAGGGGTTCGGTGAGTCGGTCTCAGGGGTTCGACGGTGCCTCTACCATGGAGTGTAAGACACGTGACTCGACATGTTAATTAGTTATGACTCGACCACTTGGCCATCATTGGCTGCAAATGATCACATGACATTGCTAGTCCAATCAGTGCTGTGGGAAATTTAGTTCACTTAGTACTCAACCTGTCGTGACAGTACGTCGTACAATAAAAAACAAAAAAAAGTATACTTATCTCTTGAAATTTTATTTACTTTTTTCTGTTTTTAATAAATGTGGTTTGTTTATATCTTGAATTTGTAAAAGAAAAATATTTATATATTTTTCACTCATGAAGGGTTCGGTGAATGTGCATATTAACTGGTTGAGTTCGGTACCTCAAAAAAGGTTAAGAACCACCGCTCTAATAAGACTTCTTTAGCACGCCCTAAACACATTTTTCGTCGGCGTTGGTGCCTGAACTCTAAGACAAGGCAGTTCCTATGTCGAATGTTGCCTGATGCGGCACTGATTTGACGGCCATGAATTTATCAGACGTGTAAATACAGCCAGATCCGATATGTTTGAGAATTTTCGACTCTTTTTATTCGGTTCCATACTGAGGTAGTTGAACTGACTTTATTTTTTTTATTTTGCATGTTCTTCCCATGCATCATCCGGGATAGGCTCCTTCCAGTCCATCCACTACCCAAAAACTGAAGACGTGCAAGCGGATGGATATTATGGGGAAAGAATATCAGATAATACCTTCCATACATACATTATTGTTCTATTATAGGCACTAGCCAAGTTTCATCACTACATCCACTTCTCTTTTACCCTGCCCATCATTGTGGTAAAGTATACTGTGAATACATCAGCCGCCATGACCCTTATCCATTGTTCTGGAGTTTACAGTATTTTGTGTGCTTTGAAGCAAATTGAAGGGCCCCTGGGATGAGCCTCATCCAACTATCAATTTTCTAAAGCACTTATCCTCTTCAATGTCACCCCAGGAACCGGAGCCCAAGCCACTGAGTGGACTTTAGGAGAAAGGAGATTTTCTTTTCATACCACAGTCATTCATATGAGGTCATTGGGCATGGTGATTCTTCCAAGTTTTAGTGATGTGTTAAGACAAGGTGTATCAAACTCATTTTGGACTCACAATCAAATGAAGTGCAAATAAAAACATAAATAAATACAAGGAATGGCACAGTGGGTGACTGGTTATCATGCCCGCCTCATAGTTTATTTTTACTGTTTATATATGTTTTTTTTACTGGTGCTCCATGTACAGCACTTTGTGTGCAGCGATGGCTGTTTGAAAGTGCTCTATAAATACATTTAAGTTGAGTTGAGATAGTGCAGAGGTGCAGGGTTCGATTCCAGCTTCGGCCTTCCTGTGTGGAGTTTGCATCTTCTCCCCCGTTCCTGCGTGGCTTTTCTCAGGGTACTCCCCTCCCACATTTCAAAAACATGGCAGGCTAATGGAACACTCTAAAATGTCCCTACGTGTGAGTGTGAGCGTGGATGGTTGTTTGTCCATGCGTGCCCTGCGATTGGCTGGCAACCAGTTCAGGGTGTCCCTCGCCTACTGCCCGAAGACAGCTGGGATAGGCTCCAGCACCACCGTGACCTTCGTGAGGATAAAGCGGATTAAATAATAGATGGATGGAATAAATACAATGAAATGAAAATATCCAGAGGCAAGAGAAAGTCTCAATCAAAATATGTGGGTTGTTCAATTTCTTTTCAAGGACTACAGTGAAATGCAGCAATGGTTCAAAAAACATTTCGGAATAACTACCTTGAAACTGAGTTTTGGCAACACAACTTTGTCATCAAGTGCTTCAGTTTACTGATTAATTCAACTGTGGTGTTTCAGTCTGAACACTGAGGTGGCATACACCTCCTTCGTTCATGACAGAAGAAGAAAATTCACAAAGACGAAATCATGACAACATGTTAAATACGGTAGTGCTGTGTGCTAAGCTGTAAATGAACTCAATAAATAATTTGACACAAGACTGATTGCTTAGATTATAAAATACAACATGGACCAAAGACGAATGTTCACTACAGGCCCATAGAGCGAGCCCCCCCCCCCC
>NW_017805275.1:2765610-2779303 GCF_001891065.2 Hippocampus comes
TCCGACCCCAACTGTGAATGACTCTGCGATGATCGAAGGCTTTTACCGAGGCCATACGTGTGACACTCTTGTGATAGACCATGGCTGTCAATGTATTTTTTTGTTGTGGGCCACATTGTAGTTATCCCTTCATTTAGTGGGTGATTATGAATGCAAAACCATATCTACAGTCCCTCTCTCTCTCTCTCTCTCTCTCTCTCTCGCGAGAGAGAGAGAGACTCAGTGTGGGGGCGGGGGTATTTTTCAAAGAGTCTATTTGTTACAGTGACATGGAACTACATATAGCAATGTGTAGCAGCCGACTTGGGTCTTTGCTCTCTTCTCAAATTGATACATTCTGATAGAACCCAAATATAATCAGAGAAACCCACAGTCCAACAATGATTTGGCGCATTGACAAGAAGAAGTTGAGGTGTAAGCCCAAAAAAAAAAACAAAACAACAAAAAAAAAAACACTCTGAACTGGAAGCTCCGGCTACTTGTTAATTGACTGTATTGACCCAGACCAGCCAGACACAAGTGTCTGGTTGTTTTCAGTATTAGAGTGAGAAAGGCTCGCTGTAAATTTTTTATTTGTTTTGCAATCAGCACTGAGAGAGAAAATTACATTTTGTCGTAGGAGAGTGTATTTGCCTCATACTGTTATTGAATGCATCACATGAGTGATGAGCAAAGAGTAGTGGGCTCCATGTAAAGGGTGTTTGTTTTTTTTTGGTTTTTTTTTAATCAGGTTAAGTTTAGTATGTAATTCGTTACAGTTGTTTTTGCAAAGCTAAAAGGCTCGCTGTAAATTTTTTATTTGTTTTGCAATCAGCACTGAGAGAGAAAATTACATTTTGTCGTAGGAGAGTGTATTTGCCTCATACTGTTATTGAATGCATCACATGAGTGATGAGCAAAGAGTAGTGGGCTCCATGTAAAGGGTGTTTGTTTATTTTTGTTTTTTTTTTTAATCAGGTTAAGTTTAGTATGTAATTCGTTACAGTTGTTTTTGCAAAGCTAATTTTTACTGTGTTAGAGGGAAAGCAAATTCATTAAAGCACATAAAAAAGAAAAAAGGTGTACTACATTACATTTTCAGTTTCAACAAAGTCAAGTTTGCACAGACATTTTTCTTACGCGTGTAAGTTTGTGTGTTCTTGCACGACAGTCTATCTGGTCCTGACAATGTCTAACCTAAGGTTAAGCGCTGTCTGAACTACCCATCAACCTGAGTGACAAGCTGTGGCCCAACCTTCCAGCCTCTCGGTCCTGACAGAAGGATGCTCCATGTTCTTTTGTTCCCTCTAGGTAAGAAGTGGCATCTAGGTTGTTTCTCAAATAGTTTTTATCTACGTTTTAGGATTTCTACTTTGTCATAAATCTTTTTGTTCTTTTTGTCTCATCAAAAACACAAACAGAATGCTCATACTATGTATACTGTAGTTCGAAGTCACTTTCTCAGTGATAATTGTACAGTTTGAGCCCTGCGAGTCCCAGGGGCTCGCTGATCAGAAAAGTATGAGTCCCATTATGCATTTAGAGCATAGGTGTCAAACTCCGGTGCTGGAGGGCCGCTGTCCTGCATGTTTTCCAAGTCTCCCTGTTGCAACACAGCTGATTCAAATGATCAGATCATCAGCAAGCTCTGCGGAAGCCTGACATTGAACCTGCTCATTTGAATCAGGTGTGTTGCAACAGGGAGACTTGGAAAACACGCAGGACAGCGGCCCACCAGGACCTGAGTTTGACACCTATGATTTAGAGAGTCCCAAATTTCGAATTCTGAAATGGTCTACTGATTCAATTGCATATGATAATAACACAAACAACACTATACATTGATAATAGGTTTATTTCTTATAAACTAATGCTGCAAAAATTTAAAGAATTCAGGCATACAAGATTTTTTGAGAAATAGGTTATTTCACACCATGGTTCAGTCTTTGAGTTCATAAATTCTCCTCTCTTTACTCTGCTTCCAATGATGCAAGACTTTCTCAAAGTCAACTTATTATCGCAAAAAACTATCCAACTTTAGCTGCTTCTCTAAACTTTCGCAACATTTGTTTTAACGTTACACAACTTGACAGTCGTCTGCTTTCCACGAGGTGACGGCCGATCTCGCCAATATTGTCTCGCGAGAACTGAAATCTTGTCACGCGAGATTACTTAACGCCAGATCAAAACAACAATGGCGGCGATTATCAAACTGCGATTGTTGCTGGAAAAAAATATTTATCGTAGTTTTTTGGGGTTTTTTTTTTTTTTGACTGAGAAATTTCCTTGCATCCCAAAAACGCACATTATTGGAACTGAGCGTCTGGCGGGAAAATTATGCGTCTAGGACACGGGACGCAGAGGTAATGAGATGGCTGCTTTCTTGATTACTTATTGTCATGGTTTCAGTACTTTAAAAAAAACACTCTTTAAAAGATGGTCCCTTAGCTCTAAATAGCTATTGTGGATTAAATGTGTTAGCTCCATGACATGTTCCTCAGTGAGGAGTGAAATGCATTTGAATTTTGACCGAAAAATGTCAAAGACCTTTTTAAATACACCAAGGAACCGACACTTAAATTCTGATAAAAATGCTTTAAAATACTTGAGTGGATTTCTCTGCCATCCATGAAGAATAATTAAAACTAGATTCTTTTTTTTTAATAGTGAATTCTAAAAAGTGAATACTAGGGATGAACCAAACATTATCAAAGTTCATCACTACAAGTGAGACACATGCTTCTTTCGACTATCCCGAAGAAGCTGATGGGAACATGACATTGAGCAGGTGATCCGGCATTCTCAACAGAGCACAATGCCAAATAAGATAAGATAAGATATCCTTTATTTGTCCCACACTGGGGAAATTTACAGCAGCAAAATTGGGGGGTAGAAAGAAGAAAAACAAAGTGTTTGCATTCACAAAAATAAATGTTTCAGTTTCAATGTACACAGTTCAATTAAGTGCAATATAAACATAGATATGCTATCCAAAAAGTAAATATCTGTACAAATGAGCACGACAGTTAAATGTCCAAATAGGCAGACTAATATTTCCTTGTGAGGATAAATTAGCACTTGTACTCTCAGTACTGCACTTGGTATTCATGAAAATTGTTCCTGAGTTTTAATCAAGATGAAACCATCATAATTCATTATTTGGGGAAGCAACAGCAGTAATTTCAATGTTTACTTTTGCATTCATTCTACAGCGATTTAATGCGCCCAACATGGTGTGCTGAGTCACCACCTTAAAGTTAATAATTCACATTTTATCACAGACGACTAAAACAAGCAAAAGGCCCTATGCTAAACATCTGAGGCTAAAACTGGGTGCTTCTATGTGACGGTGAGTCGAGCTAAATGATCCATTTCACAATGTATTCGCTTGTCTGAGCCTACTTCTTGCTTTAGAAATGTCATTTTGCAAAACAAACAACACTTCCATTATCGCATAGCTGGAAGAAAAAGAAATGGCCTAAAGGTGACAGTGTCAAGAATAAGAATAGTTAACTCTTTTCATGAATCAAAGGGTCTTCCGGGGGTTATCTTCATCGATTCGCTAACATAAGATTAAAATACAAAATGAAATTATATTGCTGCGATTAGCTGGCAACCGGTTCAGGGTGTCCCCCGCCTACTGCTCGAAGACAGCTGGGATAGGCTCCATAACCCCCAGCGACTCTTGCGAGGATAAAGCGGTTCGGAAATTGAATGAATGAATGAAATGATATTGTTTAACAAGCGACTTTTGACAGGACATGAATTTGCTGCATTGCTTTATCTCTATTCATTTTAGTTAAATTGTGCATTATTTTTTTAGTTTAGCTACTGTAATTTCCCATGAGGACCATGCAATTAAAAATATATATAATTTTAGCGTCTGCGTGACTGAATTACTATTATTACTGGTAATTAACATACTGTAGGCAGTATGTTTCCTATACCCAGGTCAAGGTGATAGTTTACACTTTAAATCTTTGCTTTAATATCACTTGTTTTGCCTCAAACACAAAGTTTTGGTGAAATGTTTTGCACTAAGTAATGCAAATAAAATAGATTATTGTTATTATTATCATTATAATTCAGGGGAGGCACGGT
This sequence comes from Hippocampus comes, assembly GCF_001891065.2. Lineage (NCBI taxonomy): Eukaryota > Metazoa > Chordata > Actinopteri > Syngnathiformes > Syngnathidae > Hippocampus > Hippocampus comes. The sequence goes on from NW_017805275.1 coordinate 2,769,691, forward strand.
GGTCGACTTGGTTTGCGTGTCGGCCTCACAAGTGCGGAGGTGCAAGGTTCCATTCCGGCTCCGGCCTTCCTGTATGGAGTTTGCATGTTCTTTCCTCTCACATTCAAAAAACATGTGTGGCGGGTTGATGGAACACTCCAAATTGTGCCTAGGTGCGATTGTGAGCTCGAATGGTTGTTGGTCTGTGTGTGCCCTGTCATTGACGGGCAACAGTTCAGGGTGAAACCCGCCTACTGCCCGAAGACAGCTGGGATGGACCCTCGTGACGGTAAGCAGATTAGAAAATGGATGGACGGGATGAAGAATTACTCTGCGCAAAATCACGATTGTTTTCCATGGAATCAACACGTTTTCTCAGCAGATTCCTGGGGGGACTAATTGTTTGGCAAGTGGAGGAAACCGGTTGGTCAGTTTGACTGTCTGACTGAATACAGAGCATCATCCATTCATTTTCAAAACTCCTTATCCTCTTTAGGGTCATGGGGTGCTGACTCCTATCCCAGTTGCTTTTGTACGGAAAGCAGACGCTACCCTTGACTGGTGCCCAGTCAGTCACAGGGCAGATAGAGAGATGGACAGCTTCTACACTGTCACCATCAGTGAGTGGGAATTGAATTCCCACTGCCTGCACTGAAGTCAGTTGGTGAACCCTTACATCAACGGTAACACAAACAAACACTGAAAGCTTCCTCACCTGATGTCATGACAAATTGCTAAAACTTTGAGAATATCTATCACAGCAAAAAATCATCGGCAGCACATTCTAAAGTTGACTACTCAGACCATTTAAAGCCTCTCAAAGTGAACAAACTAATCAGTCCATATACTTAAGCAAACATGTACAATTTGTTTCTCGGCATTCAAGGTGCAACGGCTCACTAGATGTACCCTATTCTGATTTTGATGAAATATAGAGGGTAATCTAAAAAATGAATGTGCTTGCTTCACCTTGACCTACTTTACTTTGAGTGAACGCCAATACAATATGCTTGATGTACAGCAGCCGGGATCAGAAATCACAGCCGCTGATCAAATACGGCTTTGTAGGTAGACACCGTAGTTGCTGTGTTCGAGTTGACGTCATGCTGTTTGAACTGCATTGTACATTACTGTATGCAACATATAGTAATAACAATCAATTATTTTTCATCTTTTCATCCATGCGCTTCGGATACAAAGGTTTGTTGAATGTGTCTCCATTCGAACAGACCCGTATGTGCTGCTTTATCAAGTCTTCTCACCATGGCAACCAGACCTTTCTCTGCTCTGGGGACTCTGAAAGTGCAACTGGAAAAGAGAGCGGTGGAAAATCGTCAAACTTCAGATGCACTTAAGCACTGAATGTTTTAACACATTCTTCATGACCCTAATTAAGCTAATGTGGACTATGGCTGGAGACAAAAACAAAAACCCGCCCTACCGTTCAAGCTCAGGAAAGACAGACACTACCTACTAATGATTGCTTTCCGCCATTAAACACGGTTGCCACCTGTCTCAAAAATTCATCATTTGTTGAATTAAGGCAACAAAGAACTATGCCTGATTTAATTTCTATCTCAATGATCGAATCTAGATAAGCAATGTGAAATGGATAGAAAGGTGTATCGACATAGTAGGGGTTGAACGACTAAAGCTTTTCTTCTAATCGATCATAATGTGGTGAAAATTGTGTCGATGACGTCACTGATACTTGTCCAGGACAGTACAGCGGTCCAAATCTTTTTTGCACCATGGACCAATTTCATGGAAAGAAAAAAATTCAACAGACCGGGTTAGAAACAAATGAAAACAAAATGACGAAAAAAATGCAACTTTCATTGCATTCCACTGAATCTGGCTGTTGTCATTAGCAGGAGCCTGCATGTTTCTCCTCTACAAGGCAGTTGGTCTCATCTTGCGTTCCAATCCTTAGCAGGATGTAAACTGGGGCCGTGTCACCTGGTTTCCGAAAAGCATTTCTCTCTTCCTCTGTTTAAGTGGTGGTTTTATTGTCATTAAATTTGCCGATTTTGCAAGTAATGTGCTACCCGCTAATATTTCCATGTGCTTGTAGTCGTACGACGGACTGTTGCAAGTGCTGCAGGAACACAAATGTTGTGATGTTGGTGGGTGTTGTTTTGTGCATGCAACAACTCTCCGGCCTTTGTCTCATAGGCCTGCTGGTTTGAGTATTTCAAGACTAGTAACGATCGTCGTAACCGAAGCTGGCCAGGCTAACTGCTCAAAGTCGGCTGGTTGATGTACGATGTGTTGTTTTTAATTCCAATTCGAGACAGCCCCCACTGACAATAGTGCTTTGAAGCAAGGAGCACAACTTGACCACAGTGGAAGACTTCACTCACAGAATAAAACTGGAGTCTGTCGGTGACTAAGTACAGGTGTAAGCGTGCTCTGACAAATGTGCAGACCTCAGGCAAAGTTGCCTGAGGGAAGCTGGCCTCCAGGGGGGATGTGCACACATGATTATTCCTGACTGCTTTAAAACTCAAAGCATTTTCAAGACACAGCTGTTATTTTGTTGCAACCTGCTCACCATTCTTTGTAAATGTGGTGTTGATCAAAATACAAGTCTCATCCAATTCCACCAATGTTTTGTTCCAGTCAAATTTATGGGTGGGTTTGATCAAATAATTGGCATCTTAATTGCACGTTTGGTGATTAGGAATTATGGCAATCGGATGGAATCTCGGTTTTTACTATTGGGGTTAGTTTGCGCATACTGCTTGAAGCAATGGGAGCCGAATGGATTTCACGACTTAATGGCAGAGGTGGACATTCGTTGCACGTTTTGCTACAACTGATGAATGATGGGAAATTTGATGCAAAAATGATGCACTAACACTGATGGAGGTGGGATTTTGTTCATCAGAGTAATCAGTGCTTTGATATTTTACATCATAATAATTACTACTCAGAGGTAATGAATTGGTGCATCAATCTGTGATTCAGCAAAATTAAACACATTGTCAACCGTCTGCTGAAAGCATTACACTCAGTACCCAGTGGTCTGCTTGTTCTTGGCTCATTAAAACTAATTAAAAATTATTGTCTGTCTTGTTGGTCTCGTTAACTGATATTAATTTGTTGAAAAAGAAGTATTTTTTTTTGAGCCAGGTTAGTTTTTACATGTTCGATTATTTTCTTTAATTGAGAATATTTCTTTCAATTGATATTTACTGTTGTGTTTTACATTGTGCCATTGACTCATGAGCAGTCCAGCTTCCTGGCCAAAGTCAGCTGGGATTGACCCCAGGACACCGGCAACTCGAATGAGGAGGACTTGAGTGGTGTAGAATAAAGATGGGTGGAATCTTTAAATAAGGCTTGCATCAGAAGTTTGTTATAGCATACATACCAGCAGATGCTCTGTCACTCAGAGGTTGTTACTGTACACTTTTCGTATTACATTATAAATATATGGACATGGTTAGTGGGCCAACCTGTGTGTGTTTTCTCTGGGTACTCCGGTTTCCTCCAACATTCCAAAAACATGCGTGGTAGGTTGATTGAACACTGTAAATTGTCCCTGGGTGTGAGTGAGAGCGCGGATGGGTGTTTGTCTATGTGCCCTGCGACTGGTTGGCAACCAGTTCAGGGTGTCCCCCGCCTACTGCCCGGAGATGGCTGGGATAGGCTTCAGCACGCCCGTGACCCTTGTGAGGATAGGCGGATCAGATAATGGATGGATGGATGGATATATAGACATCTAACAACACAGATATTACACTCACCTCTATTATCTATGCATGAAGTTAACAATCATCTCTGTAGAGGGATAAAAGTAAGTGCACTGTCAACCATATATTGTGAAAGTGTGTGTGTGTGTGTGTGTGTGTGTGTGTGTGTGTGTGTGTGTTTCCTCTGGATACACTGATCGTCTGTCTGTCTTTGCCAGCATGTTGCGCTCACATATTGTCTTGGCTTAGAAGGTGGCCGGTTATGCATGGTTGATCACAGGCTAAAACAGACACTCACAAGTCCCCACGGTCTTGGCAGACAACACATGCAGTTTCTTGAGGAGCCTATTACACTCTGCCTCTTGGAAATGCTGATCCTGTGCCATTCCAGACATCCATGGAATATTTGCTAATGGTCCAACATACTTTGTGAGAAGGGGCAGAAACAGATCTTTGACTCCTTGGAATTATTTCAAAGTTTTGGAAAAAGCTTCCTCCCATCCTCTCCATAGTGAAGAAGCAGTTTGTCCTGTGAACAAGTGTGGGGATATTCTGAAATACCACATGCTATACTATGCACCCACACTGAGGAACCCCTGCCCCCCCCCAAAAAAAAAAAACACATGACAGTCAGTAGCAGAATTCCATAGCATCTTTTCAGTTTCTAAATTATGCCAGATGACAAACAATTAAATAAAGGCTCTGAAATCACAAGACTGCAGAAGAAATGTACCAAACACCTCATTTTAGAAACACACGGAAGATTTTTCTGACAGTTTATATATTTCGCAATTTTATAATGCAGAGTCATGATTGACCACTTCTCACCCATTCACCTGGCAATTCAACTGGGGAATTACTTGGGAAAAGTAAAACACTACAAGTTAAGCCAGGGACGCAAATTCCAAAAACATGTGTGCTGAAAACTTGATATGTAAGTGTCAGAGATTTTCTGTCAGAGATTTTCTCAGACAAAGTTAAAGAAATGACTCGGCACACAGGAAAATTGTCTTCAATATCGGCGGGAGGGGATCTCTGAGAGCGAACGACGGTAGTTGCTCCGATGATCACACTCTCGAGCTCCCTTCCCGCCAATTCCGACTTTTATTGTAGCATACAAGGAAAACACTGCCCCCGACATTTGCATACCGCACCCCCGGTCCGGCCCCTCGTAGTGATTGGTTACCTGAGTTTAAGCTTTGAACCACCAGTACATTGGCGCCTTTCTGTCTGGTCTACACTGTATCAACATGTTGCAGACTTCGCGGACGACAAATGTCGCCTGGGCGCGACGGGTGTTCTCAACTCGTCTTTTGTTGTTCAACCGCTGTTCCCAAATTATTCATTCCCCTTTTGTGACCGAGTTTCGCCCTCTCCCCTGTGATTGCCCACCTGCATTGACGTGCTAATGGCGGACTTCAACAGCCCTCCGGCCAGGTGGCCGGCGCCTTTGTGCACAGGCATTTGGGGGTGCTGGATACGCACCCAAACGTTTAGATGTGCCCAAATTAAATGAAACTTTAAACATGATACAATTTTGCTCATAGATTCCTCTAACAGTAAGTCAACTTGAAGCAAGTTGAGCATCCATCCACTCATTTTCTATCACAATTGTCCTCATTACGGCCGAGAGTGAGCGTGACATACTTGACAAAATTCTCACAGTAATTCACAGCGTGCTAATGCACAGCAGCTGTTTCTATAAAATGCACATATTTTGCTGAAACTGCAAACGTGGACTAATTCGGTGGATGAAACATTTTAGAATGAGCTAGCTGTACTTTAGTTGTGATTGTAAACATTAAAAACTTGGCATTCCTTGTTTTGCAGAAAATACGGAATCACATTTTAAAGGGGAAGTTAACACATTTTTTTTCTTTGAAGTCCCACTAGTATAAACACTGCATTGTGGGTGTGGTGGTTAAAACAGTATTGCGTTCATGGCTTGTGAATAAACCAGCAAAATCCATCCATTTTCATCCATCGCAGGGGCAGCCATTTTGGCACTTGCTGTCAACTGAAAATGACATTAAAATTGAACAGCGCTCAGGGACTGACCAAGAATGGCTCACCTTGAGAATGTCACAAGACCAAACACAGAAAACGGGTGAGCCGTGATTGGTCGTTCCCTGACCCAATAGGCACGGAGATGTCATTTTCAGCAAGTGGCAAAATGGCCGCCCGCTAAGATGGATAAAAAGTGGTGGATTTTTGCTGCTTAATCCATACTTCATGAACACAATATTATTCAGAATGCTGTGTTTAGACTCACGGGGGCATGTAAAACACATAATTGTTAAGATTAAAAATTTGACTCGACTGCCCTTAAAGTAATCCTGCACCAATGTTTTCTTGTAAATTGTCAAAGAAAAGAAAATACTGGGATTGAAAGAATGCTCTGAATGTCAATGCAATGCAGCAGGACTAAAATAGCACATTGGAGCATATCTCAAAAGCTGTGCTGCATTCTGAATCTGTTTGTGCTCAGTCGCTGAACCATTCAGACATGTAAATAGTTGCAGTGTTTTTGGCGCAGGGAAATGGAGGAGTGGCTCATTTCTGTTTTTGTGTTTCTAGGGAGCATCCTACCAAATTTATAAAGTTGCCCATGTTACAGAAGTGGAATGACACATGGCTTTTAATGTGCTGATTCACGTTCAAGTAGGCCAACAATAAGAATTTTGTTTTATTGAGCACTACAGTCTAGTATTAAAAAAAAAAAAAAAAAGGCAATGGCTTAAACCTAGTTGCGATATTAATTTGAAATGCGAAGCTCACAAAACAACAGTGTGTAACAACAACCGTGCAGCAGAGGAGAACCTCAGGTGAACGGCATGCCAAGAACACACTACAAAGCAGGCTGCTTCATAGGAGAAGCCTCTTTAGACATTGTAGTGACACCCGATGTTTTGCAAGCGTGAGCTCTAAAAGCGCATTTCTCGCTGCCATTGTGTTGCTGCTCAGTAAAGCGAGATGAGCGGCAGAGTGTAATGTAATGTTGCCTGACGGACAGCAGTAATGGATAATAAATCCCGGGTTCAGGTGTTGTTTGATCATAAATCACACTCAGACTGTGGGCCAAAGTCAAACGTATCAGGCTGCAGTGCAACAGTAGGCACCCACCAAGAGGACTGTGTATAAATCCCATTTTGCGTCTTCTAAACCGTCTCAGCTTACAGCAGATTGTTGAACAAACATAACATGAGCATATATCGTTTGTCTTCATCTGTGGTGCTTATATAGTAACCGGCTTTTGGGATGAAAACACAAGCTGTGTATTTACTGCATTAATGAAGCGGGGAAAAAAAACTGAAGGACACTCGATATCATTTCAATATTCCAGTCAGAACCAGGAGTCAGGGGGCATCCGGTTCATCATCTAGGGTGTGGCACTAACCCATGCTGTGGAAAGCAATGGGAAGGGACGCTAAGATGTTTTGCGGCTTGTTTCGTTTACTGCAAGGTCATCGTAAAGACAAAAATAATCCCCTGTGACAAATTTGTTTTCAAAATGTTTCACTTTGCTTCTCTGTCATGGCTGAGAAATACTGCCCGATAGTGCTGACTTCAGGAGAACACTTTGATCAAGGCCTGATGTATTACTCTGTCCTTCCTTCTTGGAATTCAAATGCGTCTACCTCCTGTTTGGGGAAGAATGGGAGAGTGGTCCTTTGGCAGTCCGACTTAAGTGCTTCTTTATTCCCACATGAATTTGGAAGCATCTGATTCGCTCCCAATTATGCTATGTGGGTTTCTGGTTTTGGTGCAAATTCCTAGTCACATTTTATGTTAACGTATTCTTGCAAAAAGTTGAAAATAATCTGCACAATTTGTGACATAAAAAAATTACAACAATAAATTGAACAGTAAAATCACTTTTGAGCAATCAAGTTGAATGAAAACCAAGTTTAAAATCGGATCAGCAGCATTTAAACGTAATGTTTCAACACAACCCATCCATCCATTATCCAAGCCGCTTATCCTCATGATGGTTTTGGGCGTGCTGACGCCTATCCCAGCCGTCTTCAGGCAGTAGGCGGGCAACACCCTGGACTGATCTGGTTGCTAGCCAATCGATGTGGACACATCGACAAACAACCATTCACACTCACACCTTTGAGAATTCAATTAACCTACCATGTGTGTTTTTGGAATGTGGGAGGAAACCGGAGCGCCCGGAGAAAACCCTCGCAGGCTAGGGAGAACATTCCAAACTCCAAACTCCGGAGCCTAGAATCGACCCCCTCTGCACTGTGAGGCAGACATGCTTAACCTGTCGTCCACCGTGCTGCCTCACCACCCACACAACAACACCCTATGAATTTGTGATTTCACCCAAATATGTAAAGCTATCGATTGAGTCGTCAGCCTGGGGTTTTAGGTCCGCTTCCATAGTGGCAGAGTGGGTTCTCGAACCCTGAGTGGGTGCACAGTATAGGACTGCTACTGTTACATTTCACATCATTATACATCAGCAATGTCATCAGTTTGGTAGCATTATTCTGAATGTGAGTAGAGCACAGTGTTATAAACCTTAGCATGCTCCTAAAATGAGTTTCTCTGTATTACTGCAATGCACTTTACTTTGGAGTCAGCCAATACTAAGCGTCTCCAGCTGGTCCAGAATGTTGCTGCTCACCTCTTGACTGGTACTCGTAAGAGGAAGCACATAACTCCTACTCTGGCATCCCTTCACTGGCTCCCTATACATTTTAGAGTTCTTTTCAAGATCCTATTCAAATCTTTAAATGACCTCGCACCACCTTCCCTCTCTGAGCTCATCCGCCCCTAGGCCTTTTCCGTTTATGGTCCCTCTCTCTGGAATGACCTCCCACTGAACATTCGGCAAGCCCCCTCGCTGCCCATCTTTAAAACCAGCCTCAAAACTTACTTGTATTCTTTGGCATTTGACTCAGCATGACTCAGATTTGATCTTAGTTTTACTGTTTGGTGCCTACCGTATTGGCCCGAATATAAGACGGCCCTGATTATAAGACGACCCCCTCTTTTTCAAGACTCAAGTTTGAAAAAAGACTTTTTGAACACCAAATTAATTTTTATACAGAAAATAATTACAGTACATCTGAAACAAATGATAACAATATATTTGAGAGAAAAAGCATGTTATTTTGCCTCATTCAAATCTGAATATCTGAACATTTAAATATGTAAAATAAAGTGCAATAACATTCGTAAATGAATGGCTTCTGGTTTTGGAAATGTAAATTACATCATAACTTCGCCTCAGCTGCCGGTTAACCTGGCCGATCTTCGACCCACTTTTCTCCAGATTGTCGCTACGTTTCTCCATTTTCTGTTATCTTTTCCATTATTTTCTTCTCTTTTCTTTCCTACCGCTATTTTTCATTTGTCTTCTTCGTGCTTCCACTATTTTTATTTTTATTCTTCGTGACACGGGTTCGCTTTGGCCTGGGGAGTCAAGTTCAGCATTCGCTTCAATGATATCTGGCGCCATCGAGCATTGTGAATGGGTATAACGTCTAGACCCCGAATATAAGATGACCCCCACTTTTTCAGTCTTATTTCAATGCAAAAAACACCGTCTTATATTCGGGCCAATACGGTACTACCATCTTTGTTACTGATTATTACTTTATTGTTGTATATATGTTAGTTGCTCCATGTACAGCACTTTGTATGCAGCGATGGCTGTTTGAAAGTGCTCTATCAATACAGTTGAGTTGAGTTGTATCCTAAATGCTACTTGTGCTTGGAAAACAAGTAATCAAAAAAAATAACTTTTTCATTGGTACAAATGCACTGGTGACTGACATTTAAGCCTTGTTGAGGTTTCTTCTCTAGAGTGTTCTGTTTCTCAACTCAACTGAACTGTATTTATAGAGCACTTTCAAACAGCCATCGCTGCACACAAAGTGCTGTACATGGAGCAACTAACATTAGAATAACATATATAT
>NW_017805275.1:2779452-2781952 GCF_001891065.2 Hippocampus comes
ATATATATATATATATATATAAAATAACAACATGATCTTTGTTGTTGTTTTTTCTTAATGTCGCTGATTAGAAATAAGACAAGTACTTGCCAATGAATGTGGCAAGCAAATTCATTAGTGCTACCTGATAATGCAAGCAGCAATTTGCTTGTCATTGGCTAAGGTTCAAAATGAGATGAGAATTCAGCTCTTTGATCCTTCAAGCATTGTTGATCACTTCATAAAGAAGGTGACCGCGGGTAACATGCAAGATGAAGCTAGCGGAAATTATCCACTCAATGGTTTCTAATGGCTCATTCAACTCCGGCCTTTGTGTTTATGCTTTTGTTTTTTTCCCCAATTGCCATGACAGCGTCAGAGAATTTTCCTTCTCAGGGCATTGAATAGATTGTGGACTGTTCTGGTTGTCATAAGGGGTGTTCACACGGCAACATTTGGTCCGACACAGCACCAGCGCTGCGCCAGTTGAGCGTTCACACGTGCAAATTTGTTCCGGCGTAGCGCCGCTAAACAGCTTACACCGGACCAAATTTGATCCACCTCAGGGAGGTGGTTGAAAAATTTGCTCCAGAGCAAATGCTCGTTTGCGGCACAGCACCGATGTAAATTTGCACGTGTGAACGCTACAATTTGCTCCGGAGCAAATGCTCGTTTGCAAGGGGGGAGTAGCCTCGCTAAACATGAGAAGAGTTGATTACGTACGGCGAGAATGCGTTGCTTTCGTGCTCTGTCGGACTTCTGTCATGTGTTTGTTTAATAACGACACAAGACGAGGCTGGTAACAGTAGCAAAGCACCTCTTGGGCTATACCATCTCAACTAGAACGTGGGGGGGATAGTCTCCAAACGTCATCTTTTCTTTTGTAGGAGACTGGACTGTCTCAGAGTTGTTTGTGTAGTTTGTTCCTTTGTTGTGTGTTCACAACCCCCCGTGCCCCATAGAATTTATTTCGTGATTTCCTCTCTTGATTTTTCTGTTTGGCGCATTACATTTTTGCTTTTCTGAGTGTCATTGAAGTCATCGTTGATTTAAGTTATCAGGGGGCAGTCACTCTCGAGCAGAAGGCACGGAGACCGAGAAGGAGAAGGACGTGCCTGTACAGTAGTTGCTTGAGTTGTTTATACGTTTAAAAAAGAACCAACACGACAGCTCATTTGTTGTTTTGCTCCGCTGCAGAAACTGCCGTGTGAACGCAAGTGGAGCTGCACCGACGCTGTGCCGGTGCTGCCACACTCAGCGGCTTTGTATGTGTGAACGCTCCACAAAATTTGCTCCGGTGTAAACTATATCGCAACAAAATACATCGGTGCAGCGCCGGATCAAATGTGTGCCGTGTGAACACCCCTTTAGAGACAATTATCTAGCCTGAGTGTTGGTGTGGCAACCCAACTAGTTATCCCATAAAGCAGGGGTCGGGAACCTATGCCTCGCGAGCCAGGTGTGGCTCTTTTGATGATTGCATCTGGCTCGCAGATAAAAGAAAATATTCTCACTTGTTTGATCCATCGATCGATTTTTCACTGGTCATGTCCTGTTCAGGGCTGCAGTTGGCTGCAGGAGCAATTTTAATCGGATGATACTGGCCTATGTTGGCCGTTGCTGGGTCAACAGGTAAAAGCCCCCTTTTGAGTCAGTCTGCTCGGTCATTAGCTCTAAGCTAATCCTTCGATGAATAGGATGGTGATAAGAAAAAAAGAAGACCAGTATTGTACATTTCAGGATGAATGGACCGAAGAATTTGCCTTTGTGGAAAGAACAGGTTCTGCAGAGTGTCTAATTTGCAATGACAAAATTGCATCGATGAAACGGTTGAATGTAAAGCGGCACTTTAACACGCGCGATGCTACTTTCGCATCAAAATACCCTGCGGGAGACAGCAGAAAGACAGTGAGCCAAGAGCTAATGAGCATGGTGCAAGCTTGCCAGCAGCAACTCCACGTATGGACCCGGCAAGGTGACGATAATCCCGCTGGCTTTGCTGGATCTTTAGCAATAGTGAGGAAAGGAAACCCATTCACATTAATGGTGAGTATTATAACAAAATTATTTTAAAAGAATAAATTCAGAGGCTTATTATGCTGACATTTTGTTGAATTCACTTTTAAAATATAGTGTATTATATGGCTCTCACTGTAATACATTTCCAAATATTTTGCTTTCATGGCTCTCTTTTCGTCAAAAAGGTTCCCGATCTGCACCTTAAAGCCTTCGTCACATCCACATGGAAATTGAGATTTTGTTTGTTTCCCATGAACTCAGAATCGTTTTAAGAAATATGTGTGTTCACACAAAGAGTACCGAGTAATGCAAACCGAGCAAGAATGGAGAAAAATTGTGCGGAATGGCGACAACCCAGAACTTCTGATCCTCCAGAACAAAAGTCCAGGTCACTGCCAAGGTAAAGGACACCTGGCACGGTAATCATCAATGTAATGGTAATCATCAATGTCATAAATGTTGGAGAACCGGGACAACCGTGTCATTGTCTCAGGAAAGACGC
>NW_017805275.1:2783777-2835572 GCF_001891065.2 Hippocampus comes
TATATTTTAAAAGTGAATTCCAAAAAAGTCAGTGTAATACACCTGTGAATGTATTCTTTTGAATAAATTTGTTTTAATACTCACCATTAATGTGAATTGTTTTCCGTTCCTCACGATTGCGAAAGATCCAGCAAAACTAGCGGGATTATAGTCAGCTTGCCAGGTCCATACGCGGAGTTGCTGCTGGTGGCTAGCTTGGAACCTGCTCAGTAGCTTGCATGCTGGCTTTCTGCTCTCGCTCGTAGTGTGTTTTGATGCGAACGTAGCATGCCGCTTTATATTCGACCATTTCATCGATGGTATTTTGTCATTGCAAATCAGACACACCGCAGAACCTGTTCCCTCCACAAAGGCGAATCCTTCGGTCCATTCGTCCTGAAGTGTACCATACTCGTCATCTTGTTTTCTTTTCGCCATTTTATTCGTCGAAGGATTAGCTTGGAGCTAATGACTGAGCGGGCTGATCCAAAAGGCGGCATTTACCTGTTGCCACAGCAATGGCCGACGTAGGCCAGTATCATCCAATTAAAATTGCCCCTGCCAACTGCAGGACACAACCAGTGAAAAGTCGATGGATGTATTAAACAAGCGAGAATATTTTGTTTTATCTGCGAGCCACATGCAATCATCAAAAGAGCCATATATGGCTCGTGAGCCATAGGTTCCCGCCGACCCCTGCATTAGATTGTTTTTCTGAGTGTGGGGCTCGCCTCAGGATGTTAACAGGTTCAAAGCATACAGGAATTTTGTGTTGGTTAATATTACTTCTGCATTCCCCAGACCGACTTACATATGGAATGACCATGATCTTGTGTCTGTCAGGCTTTTCTGCCTCATCCACTTTGCTGTTGTTCCTGCCCCCAACTAGATGTGCATTTTACAAACCACCAGCTGGGGTAACCACATGTTTTGAGGGGTTTCCCTCAGCTACCTGTGCTCTTTCTCTTTTGCCTGTCTGCTGGTGGAAACATTATCAGCGCCATTTTGTAGGATTCTGATAACGCCCAGTATGTTTTCCAGCGGGTGTTGTGAGTCAAAGACTAAGTATTGGTCAGTCCGCATGGGTCTTGAAATGAAATGGTCTGGATGAATAACAATTACTCACAGGTAGTGTAAAAGAGAAATTCCAGTGTATAAAGTAAACCTTAGATGTCGGTCATCATTAATAATTTATGACTTTTTATCAGGCAATATTCTCCAAAGAAATGTTGCATGAGTAATGTGCGACACCGTTACATCGTGGTTGAAAACTGGAAAAAGTGCTTCGAGTTAATGAGCAAGACCCCACTACAATGTGTCACGCTGGCTAATATCTACAAGGTGCCTTATTTCCTCAAGATATTTCCATTCCTCTAATGCAGTGGTCCGCCGGTACCGGGCCTTGGCCCGTTTGGGACCAGGCCGCACAGAGACAGAGCTGCGAGCTGTGCTGTGAGCAAATTTACTCCATCGGACGAGGTGGAAAAGTGAGCGACTCTGGCCAATCTGTGTCCTCCTAGTATTGGATTGCAAGTTTAAATAAATAGAATTTACCAATAAATGAAAGAAGAAGCAGTACACAGAGAGTAATAACAACAAATTGACCAAAGATATGGGCAGCCATGACTTCCGCAAATGAAGCTGTTTTGACAAGAGAAGCTCCTGCCCTACAATCTCCAGAGCGACGCGGAGGAGGAAGCTGTTGTGAGTGGTATGTCAACAAAACAAGGCAATACAAGAACCACATTGAATCAGTTGAACAAGTCGTACCCAAGGGATCAAGTGGAAAGCATGAAAATGCAAGCAGAGTTTGCCTGCCCATGTAAACAGTCGCAGTTTAGTCGCTAATTACGAGCCAGCAGCCACAGGATGAAAGCAGAAATCGATCGTGTCGTGTTTTGAAGGTAGCAATGATGCCAACGCCGTATGTCGGATCGTAACTCTAAAATTAGTATGCTTTTACATTATAAGTTGTATTTATTAGTCCTAATTGGTCCATTTCTTTATAAATCATTCTGTCATTTCATATGATTCTACATTTGTTGTGCAGTAAAAAAACACAGTTTGAAGGGATGAACATTAGTAAAATGTTGAATTACTCTCTGATTATCTTTGTAGTCCGCAGCATTTAAAAGCAATGAAAAAAAAAATGGTTGCCGGTACGCAAACAGCATACGCTTGTCTCAACCGGTACATGACACAAAAATGGTCGGGGACCACAGCTCTAATGGACACTCTGAACTTTAGACAAAATAAATGCCTCATACATACTCAGTACATAAACTGTAATATATCGCTAATGTTGTTAAAACACACACACACACACACACACACACACACACACACACACACACACACACACACACACACACAATATGCAACTGTTCATCTCACTTTTTTAAACTGGTCTCATGATAACCAGGCCACATGTTCAAGTTCTCCAGGTACTGGAAGTTTCTACAATAGAGCATCAAACTCAACACAGTTGTTGCCATGTGTGGTTTCAATAATATTTTCATGTTCTGGATCCTGTTGACTTTCTTTTGACTTTGATTGAGTTAAGTTTCATGTTTTCGCTTGCTTGTCACGGTTTTTGTGTCCGCCTTTTCTCATCAGCCCGAACTTTTGTGTCAACCAATCAGCCACTTGTCTCGTTCAGGTGTAACTCATTGTCTTGTCAGTTTGCTTGTATTTAGTTTCCTGGTTCCTTTCTGTCTTTGTCGGTGCATTGTTTTTGTTGCTGTCGTGTTTCCTTGTCATAAGTTAAATCCCTGTTCCCTTGTTACTTTGAACATTGATTTTGGGACTTCGTTAATTTCATACTTTCTTCTCAGTAGCTTGTTTGGCAGGGTTTTTTTTTCTTCCTCAAATGAAGTCAGATGCTTTGCCTCTCTGCTTCCCTGAGCCTGCTCTCCTGTTTTGCCTCCAACGGCAAGGAAACCTTCATTTTGTGACAAATATTATAAGGAAAAAAACCAAAAACAATTCTTCGCCTTTTATTTGACTAAGGTTTCCTCTCTTGTTTTGATTCTGTATCTACGTCCCCTCTGCATCATTTCAAATAAGGGCTTGGCTTAAATCATCTCTTGTGGTTGAAATCAATCGATTTCTATCTCCACATTTGAGCACTTTTCTGCGAGTCCAAAACTTAGTGTTTTGAATCTAAACCTTGACTGCACAAGGCTGTGCTTCAAAATAAATGAGGACTTAAAAAATGTGATGTGCTCCAGCTACCAAGTTATCTTGATGGAAGCTTTAGACACGCTAGCTCCCATCTTTGCTCAATCAATTGATAGCATTGAACCTACCACCGCCCAAGTACTTGTTTTCAAGGCCAACACAATGGCCAAAATGGAAAGTCTTCGAAAAGTATAGATTATTTTCTTCAAAAGGTTCCTTCCATTTAAAAGATTGCTATACAAATACCCAGTTATTAGGTTTTGACCTAAAAAGTCTGCAGTCAGAATCTGTTACAGGTCACTGTTTTCTTCCCTTTTTCTCATAGAAAGTACTCTTAACAATCATACAAGTACAAAAATATGCTAACCACTGTTAATATTTGAAGATGAACACATCCATTTGTCCATTTTGTAGTCATCCTCATTAGCGTTACTGGTGTGCTGGAATCAATCCCAGCTGTCTGTAGGTGGGGGACACCCTGAACTGGTTGCCAGCCAATCGCAGGGCACACGCAGACAAACAATCATCCGTGCTCACACTCACACCGAGGGACAATTTAGAGTGTTCCATTGACCTGCCACACATTATTTTGGAATGTGGGAGGGAACCAGGGTACCCGGAAAACCCCCCCGCAGGCACGGGGAGAACATGCAAACTCCACACAGGAAGGCCTGCGCCTCTGCACTTTGAGTCTGATGTGCTAACCAGTCGACCACTGTGCCGCCAAGATGAAAACAATAAAACTAAATTCAAATGACAAACGATGAAGGTGAAATCAAAGGCCAAGTCCTCATGATCAAACGACTTCAGCTGTCTCATGATTGAAGGGTCTCCATTTTTCAGCTTCTTCCACCGATGTTCGATAGGATTTAGGTCAGGTCACTTCGGAATAGTCTGATTTGTTGTTCTTAGTCACACCCTCACTTAATTCTTCATCACAAGCTAACTTGCATGTGTGCTTTAGGTGCTGATCCTATTTCAGGACGCATGACCTGTGGCTGAGACCTATCTTTATCCCACAGGGCAGCGCTATTTGATCCTTAATGCCAAAAATAATGTTGACAATCCATTGCACCCGTCACTGATTCGAGACACCCTGCGTGGATTTGGTATGGAACACAGCCCTCTTTTGGTTGGTAAAGTTTGGGAAAAACAACAACCTGGTTCACACTATACATTCGTGTAGGAAAATAGACTGACCCATAATCCATCGTGAGTTTTGCTTCGGTAAGATTGACTTCACTACAGAAAAGCAACAAGCGAAAGCAAGAAATCTACACGTGTGCAGCCGGAAAACATTGCCATCCTGTAGACTGATGGCTGTTTCACCATCAAGACATATTGCAAAGGCAAGCTTTTGCAGACACACAGTGCATGGAGGTAAATACTTTTCAATCTTCCCTGACTCCAGAAACAAACAATTGCCTTTTGCGATCGTCGACGTCATGAAACCAAAAAAGCCGCTGCACTCACATCAGTGACTAAGATAACATTCCCCTTCAATATGTTTGTGATGCCAGCCGTATTTGTGATTTTCAGTGCACAGAGACTCCAAAAAGAGCCACTAGAGATTCAAATGGCACCATAAAAAGTTATCCATGCGTCTCGGAAAGAGGAGCTTTGAGTTCAAGGTTCACTGTTTGAGATTTTAGAATCAGAAACACAACCAAAGTTCAAAGTTCAGTGTTTTAGATTTTAGAGTCAGAAAAACAAGCAACTGTGTAAGGAAAAAAAATACCAGAAAAAGTGGCTACGAATCCATCAAATATTGCTTCTTTTTTACACTATTAGACATGTCAGATTTATTTTTAAAAATAAGTATAAAAAATCTGAGGAATTACGGGAATTAGCAATGTATGCTGGAAATTCAGGGCAGCAGTGGCATAAACCATATATTGGGTCGTGGTCTAATGAATCGAAGCACTGCACACATCTATTATTTAAAATTTAGCAGCTGACAGTGTACGTAGAGTGGCTTTCGCTGAGTGAGGTGGTAACCATAGGGGCACGTGAGCACCCTTTGATGGCACGCTTGTTTACTGATGGATGCATAATTGCCGACTGCGTGACCTTTAAGATGAAAGCCCGCTTACCGAGTTACTTGAACTCCACACCACAACATCTTTTAAGGCATCGGTGGAGACATTTTTGGCTCGGGGGAGGGCAGGTGCGCAGGGTTCAAAGGCCAATCAAGCAGCAGCACCGCAAGATCTCAAGAGAACGTGAGGTTCGGGCAGTAATTTGTTCGAGCAGACATTTATGAGGCACTTATCTAGGGAAAAGAGCAGAAGGAGACAGGCGCAGATAAGAGGCTCCAACTTCCGTTCTCATATATGCAGCCACATTGCCTCCGTTCTTTCTGTACTCTCTCCTATTCACCAGTTCTCTGGTGGAATGAAGTGAGTGTATTTCTCCTCCTCTAGCAATCATCCTCTATGAGTTGGCAGAATTTTTCACACAGCTCTTGGCCCGAGATCAGTGAAGCACCTTGGGCAGAGAACAAAATATAGAACTGGGACGCACAGACAGACACAACCTCCCCCAGCAATCTCCTCTCGAGCAATTTTCATAGCAGCGGTGGCGGCGTGGGTTATTCTTTCAGTCATACACTACGAGAGTCGAAGCGTGTTCCCTTATTTGCAGTGGAGAGCATTCACCTCCCTCTGCTTGACAATCACACGAAAAGACATCCAATCTCAGGTTTGGATGATTACGCCACTATTGACCATGACCTTAGCATTCGTGTGCAATTCGTGCGAGAGAACGCATGCAGCATTTTATGGCGGCACAAACGCAGTCCGAGCTTTTATTCGGTGTCAACAAGGACGAGACAAACAGCTTGGACAGCTGCTGGTGATCATTTAGTTTTACGCATTCCGTGAACACTCTACAAAAGCAAATTAATTGCAGTGTTGTTCTTGGAAAAGTTTCAAGAACCATCTTTACAGATGATGGCATACGAATGAAAAATAATTGATTCATCTGTTGACCGGTGTTATTATAGTTGTAAAGGTAGCATTTTTTTAATTACGGTTCTTCCGTCCGTCCATCCCTTTTCTTGAACCACTTAGCCTCATTCAAGGGAGTGCTGGAGCCTATCCATCGCAAGGGCACACTTGTATTGGATCTTACATTTTCAAAGTGTGGTCCGAATATTGTGGCTGTTCTCCCCACATACTCTATATGCCTCCATTTTTGCCTTTTTGTAAAAGCAAAGACGTAAGGGAATTTAGATTACCTCAGGTTATCGACCTTATGTGGAATTTCTGGCAATTTACATTCGAGTTATCGCTTTGCTCGCAGTGTTATGTGGCGCAGATTTTTATGTTGAAGGTACATGACTGCCCACTAAACATACATCATTAAACACGCACAACATTTATGGTTATAACTTAACATAATGGTGTACTTTGGAAAAAAAGATATTCCGTTATAAAAATGACCTTGTACAAATTAAGGCAGATACCAAATAAACACCTTATACATAAAAACGGTGGTCCGCGGCTATGTAAATAAACGCCCTCAGGGATGGTGCTTTTGCTGTCTACAGATGGGTGAAGCAGTACATAAAAAGATTAAAAGAAACAACATATTCACTTCGATAAATAACAGAGTAAACAAATCCAATGGCACTTTTAATGGGCCAAAAACAGCAGCCGTCTTCCCTTTTTTTTTCAGAGCTCTTTGAAGAGACGGAAAAGGATGGAGTTGGTAAGTAGTGTCAGCCCTTTTTTTATATTAAGAGCATATTTTTGTTGTTGAAGAGCAAGCAAGCTCTATCAGGGATGTGCAGGCAATTACACCAAATTCTCTCATGCGTGAAATCCCAGCTGGCTGTTATTGATAAATTCCCAAACACATCGGAAGCCTTTTCAAATTAACTCTCCCCCTTATTAAAACTCACACATTTCATTTTTTTTCTCCATCGAGTTTTTTTTTATTATTTTTTTAATGAATTTGTGGCCGTTGTGGGCGATGGAAGGAAAAAAATTATGCTTAGGTGAGATTGAGTGCAAAAAAAAAAAGAAAAGAAGGGTTGATCATGAGGCACAAGAGTGTAGGATTGGATTGGTGGACAAGCTGACTGCATCCATCTCTCTCTTCTCGGAACACCGCTGAACGGGACTTCATTATTAGTAAGCAAGCCATAAGCCAAACATATTTGGGGTCTGTTCTGTATTCAAGCATCATAGCTCTGCATTAACACAAGCCATTCCTCTTTACATGGCTCAATGCAATTCCCTTTAAAACCATTTGAAGGTCAAAAGAATGGCTCTCCTCCCAGGGGATTAAAAAAAAAAAAAAACAAAGTTCCCCTCCCTAAGTACTGCCTTTGATTCTGTGTCATTTCTCAAGGATAGATCTGCTTATTTGAAATGACGACTTAATTGTGTTGCGTGCAGATGAATAAACTGCATCAATGGAAATGAATAAGTTAGCGCAGTATTTGATTGATTTATTTCCTCAGGTGGAGCACTGTCTTAAAAGTGTATTTGAACCCTTCAAAACACTAAATGAGGCAAGTCTTTCAATTCAATTAACAGGCAATCACTGCACCCACAATCCTCCAAAAGTAATGTCACAGTGCATGTATTATGAAAGTACTACACTCCTGTTGTTTTACAAGCTTTTATCTACTCTACAAGGTTATTATAGTGAACAAAAACTTACAAAATAACTAAAGCAAAAACTGAATAAAATGTATCATTAATCAAGTAAAATAAAACCATGTACAGTACTTAAAAAAAATAGACTACGTTTTACATGTACAAATCTAATTACTGTATATCCTGAACAATCCATTTAATACATGAGCTTTCAGGCTTTATTTTATTGTTTTTTTTTTTTTGTAAAACCATACACCCATTCAGAAGGTTGAATCATCCTAGCAATAGTTCACTCTACTTATTACATGATATTTGGTGACCTTTTTTAAAAACCATTAGCACACAGTACATTTTGTAACATACATTTTACTCAGAAAAGACTACATGGTCCCACTCTAAACAGAGTCAAATATTCAGAGTAAATAGTACTCAAAGTAGTGGGTTAATTGTACTCCAAACGATTCAAATCAACTTTGATTTGATGAGAACATGTAGGTTACTCACCCACATTTTACACTGATCAGGACCTCATATGCTCAGACTGAAGACATTTTGATCCATTCTGAAGATTTACTCCCGCTGATACTAAAACTTATACAAACTAGGCTAAAATAAAGCACTTTGGGGGGAGACCCCCCCCCCCTCCCGGAGACCTCCGCCTCCCCCCACTAAAAACTATCCATCCATCCATTTTCCGATCCGCTTATCCTCACAAGGGTTGCGGGGGTTCTGGAGCCTATCCCAGCCGTCTTCGGGCAGTAGGCGGGGGACACCCTGAACCGGTTGCCAGCCAATCACAGAGACAAACAACCATCCACGCTCACACTCACACATAGGGACGATTTGAAGTGTTCAATAAGCCTGCCAAGCATGTTTTTGGAATGTGGGAGGAAACCGGAGTACCCGGAGAAAACCCACTCAGGCCCGAACACGCCTGCACCATGCAAACTACACACAGGGAGGCAGGAGCTGGAATTGTACACTAAAAACTAATTAAAGGTAAATTAATAATTAAAAAAAAATAATAATAAAGTCAAAATGATATGAAAATGTACTACAATGATATAAATCTACTATTATAACCCTGCCGTACTACTATGAGTCAAACGTGTCATACACACACTGGAAACCTGTGTTTCCAGTGTGTGTATGACACGTTTGACATTTGCGATGCTGGAATTTGCAAAAATGCAAGACTAGTCATTGACCAAGATCCTATGGGCCAGCACATTTGTTGGCACCTACTTGAACCGATCCAGGCCCTCTTCAACTTCCGTATGTGGAGCAGATCAGAAAAGCGCAGCCATAAACGTATTTAAATGTAAATGTGGCTTTGGGGTTTTCTGGATAAAGACCCTGAGCTCCAACAATGACAACCCTTTATTACAACGCAATTAATCATCTCATTGGGCTGGAGATTAATAGCAGCGGAAAATTAAACGCATCTCGGCGCAGTGTGCATAGATTGATTTGGTAAGCCTTTGAAAAATAAGGAAAGGTGCAATATGATTGGAAGTGTACGATGTTCTGCCCTCAAATATTTACAGGGGGTAAATATTTATCAGCAAAGTGTAAAGGGACATGGACTTGCCGCCATCACTGGAACACATTTCAGGCTGATGGATGTGATATTTTTTTTCCTCCCCATGAGAGCATAATAATGACACATGCTTTTATGCCAGTGGGCTCTTTTAGATGTCTGGGAATGCTACATAAAACAGCAGTCCCCTTTTTACACAAAGCCCCACACATCCCACAAAGTACTCACCGCTGATGAATTACTGATTCATTTCATTTCAAGAGACACGGATGTTTTATTCCTTGGATCAGAAGTATATTGAAAACAGATTTCGAAAAAAGAACAGTCAGGGCGTTTCACTGTTGTGAAGGGACTGTCTGAACAGGGTGGCCTCTTTTTCACTCAAAAACTCTCTCGATGTATTTTTTTTTAATCAGGAAATTGATATTAGCTTGCATTTTCAATGTTATCAATTTATTTTGGAGAAATCAGTAAATATAAAACTACTTTCAAAATGCGCCTTTTTTCTTTAGCAATATGCCCCCTCCCGCTCCCCCTACGTCTTTGTGGGAGTGAGTGGAGGAACCGGACACAATTTGTCCATTCAAAATATTTGTACATACAAAGCTAGTAATGTCAGAAATCGGCACCAATATTTATGTGGGCATCTCTGCAACCACAACGATTAGCGTCTCCATGGCTCATTTAGGGGACGATGAGGAAATGAGCAGCTTCCATGTAGTTTCTCTCACACAAGATTTTCTTTCTTTGATTAGTCCCCAAGATATCAACACAACGCATTACTAAAGGCTTTCGTAAACGGAATTGTTCATCGGTCGTTATAAATTAAATTTCAATCAATAAAAGTCAGTGGCGGGCCATGCATTTCAACCTTAGGCCTTCAGTGACGTCACATACATGAACACAATACTGTATAGGCTCGTCAAGCAGCACTTAATTTCAGGAGCATTTAAAACCATCAAGTATGCATTCACAATTAAGAGCAGGAAACTAAATTTACAGATAGTCAAAAATAAAAAGATGATTTAAAAATATGAAATAAAATGTCACCCAAATTACGCTGTGTGATCTTAAACAAGTCTGTCCAATAAATTGTGCAATGTCGCAGTTTCAACGTCTTCTCCTTCGGCCATTTTGGGTTAAAATGCGAGTGATAGCTCTAGCAGGCGCTAATCCAATCTTTTTTTTTTTTTTTAATCTTTATTGACCAAGTCAGCATACAATTCTCAGGAAACAGAAAAGGCGCTAATCCAATCACCGAACGTGCACGGCCAGTCTCGACGTAAGGCCTTCTAGCTAGCCCCAGTACGCAGACGAGTCAGGTCACTCGTGATCTGATTGGCTATTGAAACCTGACTGTGCCCGTTCACTTACAGCGCACAGGGGCCTGCTCTGTTTAATCTGAGGGCCCGGAGCAAGTTTAATTTACCTGGCAACACAAGCTATCTGAAATATGATTGGTTAAAAACTCTACCATAATAAATAAGTTATTTATCGAGTGGCTTTCAATGTTTTTTAAAATAACATTGAAAGCCACTCGACTAAGTGGAAATGATATGACGTAAAGAATACAGAGAATAATTTTGTTTACATATTTATGAAAATAAAATAACAAATTAATGTTATAATCAGAAAAGTAAATTTACTTTTCTCAGAATGTTTAGGCCAGCAGAGAAGGCCTTGCTGGCCCTGAGGGTCCGCCACTGATAAAAGTCATCTTGACCAACATTTCTCCCAAGAACACCTCCAAGGGGGTCTGCCCACCACCGCCTATCCGAAAAAGACACACCCTAAACGGCCACACTCAGCTCGAAAGTCAGCCCCCTCGCTGCAGCTCCAGGGCTCCATGCATTCAACCGTTTTCTGCACCCTATATTCTAGAGTCGTGGTTGTGCTGTATTTTTCAAAGTCAAATTTTGAAATGTCGCCAAGCCAAATCCCCGGGGTTGTCGTACAGCTGCATATCTGGAATGGATGTACTCAAAACGGCCATTTACACCGTGACGCAGAGCTGCATGTCCGGCTGGACAAAATTAATGTTAGTCCCGCTCCGGCAACAGGCGACAGCGAAACAGAGCTCCTTGGCTGTCTGAGACAATAATCCGCGACACGGATTACAAAAAAAATCAAACAAAACAAAACGAATAAATATAACAACAAGAAAGTTCGTCCACACACTATTAGAACAGAACAGGGGTAATACACAGGAAACATGAAGAATATTAAATGATACAAAAAAATGTCTTTAAAACAGACTATCCTAAATATTTTACAACCAATAAAATTGATAAAATAACACAGATAATAAATGCATTTTTATCCATATCTTTTATTTATCTTGGTAATAAAATACCAAAACGAACCCCTGATCCAATAAATAAATATGAAATGAATACTGTAAATGTATTACGAATAATTCCCACACTATGCTTCTTCGTGCTGTAAATATTCGATATATTGAATGTTGCAAAAACACTCAAGAATCAAAAGTCCACTGACCGCTGCTCCAACATTGAGATATTAATACCAAAATTTGTAGTACAACTGTTTAGATACATTGGGGACCTGTCCTTCAAAACTGGTATTTTCCCATCAAAAATGAAAACAGCAAAAGTTATTTCAATCTATAAAAGTGGAGATAAACATCGATTTACAGATTACAGACCAATATAATAACTGCCATAGTTCTTGAAAATTCTAGAAAAACTGTTGTCACAAAAACCCAACAACTTTATCGAAAACCAAAGCAGAGAAAAAAGTAAATCTACCTTCATAGCAGTCATTGAACTTGTGGAAGAAATTTCTACAAGAATAAATTTCAAGTCAAGAATGAATTTATTCAAAAAAAATAAATAAATATATATATATATACTGTTGGGATTTTCATAGACTTAATAAAAGGTATAATTTTGTAATGGAAAAATTAGAGAGATATAGCTTAAGAGGTTTGGCAGATGAGTTGAAGATAAGTCATGGGGTTTCCCAAGGGTTTGTGCTTGGACCTAATTTATTCATACGATATGTACCAAAGATATCCGCTGTGCCTGAAAAGTTAAAAAAATAATAATAAAATAAAAGTTCTATTTGCTGATAACGTCACTTAATATTGTTCCGGAGAAAAGCTCGAACAACTTCTGACTGCTGTGGAAAAAGAAAGAATATACTAAGAAACTGGTTGGATACAAATAAATGGTTTTTGAACTATATCTTCAGCACCACAAAAATTAAACACCAAGTCAAAATCATTGCTGACTCAACTGAAAAAGAAAGACTAAATGAAATTTAATTTCTTCGCATAAACTGTGACATCTATTGATGGTTTTCCTTTCTTTTTCCAATTTTATCTCTATCGTGTAATGTGCACAGTCAATCAATCAATATCAATCAATATCAGCTTCAAAGGGGAAGTCATGAAACGTTATTTTTAAATTTCCTCGATCAAATGAAGCATTGAAATGACACTTGATAATGGTTTTAGCAGCCGGGCATAACGGTGGAGCTCTTGCAATCTTTTGTGGCACAATGTAACACAGGGAGGTCGTCCACTCAGACTGTGGCCTTAAAGGTATTTTAAGACCCGATTAGTATACAGTGGCTGTCTTGATGCATCTGTCTCCATCCTGACAAGGCACAGGTGGGAAGAGTGAGTGCACAGAAAAACCTCCAAGAGTCAGCTCGCTGAAACAATATGCCACTTGGTCTTTTACTGTTGTTCCGCCTCAGATTCTCTATCTATGAAAAAGTGGCAGTGCAAAAGTGGCACTGATTCTTGAGGGAGATACATGAATCTCTTGTGTAGAACAACCTGTTCTCACCAAATGAACATGATGGATAGCTTCCCAAATCCTTAATTTACTGGCTGAGTTCACTAAGAACATATTCTTATTCGTAGTGACAAAACAGAGCATCCGTAGCGAAGAAACAGGACTTGATACACGGCCGCATGGCGGGAAGTTGTAATGGATCTCCTGCAAAAGCTTAACACCTGTGGCTCAGTTTGCAGAGTGGGATTTTTCAGGGGGTGATGGTGATCGCACTGACAACGTATTTATTAATAATACCCCTCCATGCCACAGAAGCCACTGACTGCCGACGGCAACGCTGCCACCGCTGCTTTTGGCACACAACCATATCTGGAACTGCTTCAGCTGCTGGATGCTTTGAGGCCATATTTTTATATTAAAGAGCTGCTCTGATTCACGTTTGACCTCCATTACACGCAGGGAAAGTGGAAAGTAAATATTCTTGTTACGATAAAAGTGGATTATCCGATTTTAAAGTCAGGTCTCTCAAAGCGCACATTATGTTAAACAGACAGAAAAGCTGCTGATACATTTGTTTCAGTAGTAATTAAAACAGAAATACATTTTATTTTGCCCTCAGACCACAGTTGAGCTGATTTGCATGGCCTACTTTTACATTCTGTGTCTTTTAACTGTGTTCAGAAAGATTTCTAAGGTTTACTGAATACACTGCTTCATTCCCGAGTCACTTTGACTGAATGCGCTTAAGGCTTCCCAATCTATATTCCACCTGAAGGTCATCCCTGGCATGCGGTGGTCAACAGAATGATTTCATCAAATAATGGCAGCAGCAATATGGTTCACCTTACTTCCATCATCGCCAAAATGTGTGCAATATATAAAATCTATATTAAATGTCATGACTCATACGTGGCTGGCTGGCCCGAACAAAAGGTGACAGCAGATTGCATGCCTCGTCAGTGGTGCACTGCATTTAACATAAAATGACAGACATACTGCAATTTGTTTAACATGCACCCTTTAGAGCGGTGTCCTTTGCCATCCCACAGACAACATAGCGAAGGTACTTAGTTCATCGTCTTTACAGAAGCCATTTCCCTGTTGACCTTGACAATGCAACCCCACAAAAATGAAATCAATGCACATCTACTTGTCTTTAATTAAAGCTACAGCAGTTATGAACTGTTTTCATCAGTCTGTGAGACAATAATTACATATTGCCACTTTTGTGCTTCGACAGCCCGTTAAAGACAATCGACCGGAATGCAGGCAGGCTTGTACACAAAGTGCGGGTTACATGACTGACTGCACATTTCAGAAGATGGGCTCTCTGTTGCCAACCCCGCACCCACTAGCATCCTGTCCTTTTCTCATTTTGATTTATATAATGACATAACTTTTTTAAAATGTGTTGATTTTTTTTTTGTTGCATCATTTCATCATGAACAGTAAAATAGAACTTCCCAAGTCAACCACAATCTGTAAAAAATCCAATTCCAGGGACTGTGCAGGCAATATGACATTATAAAACTGTTGCCACTCACCATTCAAGTACTGTGATCAACATAAATGAGTGCATCCTTAATTAAAAAAAAAAAACAAAAAACATTATTTTTTTTGTGAATAAAAATTTCAGAACATTGATGATGATAAGCCTTGCCTTTCGTTACATTCTTGTCAATGCGCATGTTGGAAAAAAAATGTGCTTGATGTGTACTAATGTAGCAACAAGTAAGGAAAAAATGCTTTTGTGTGTCCACGTTGCCAAATTAAAATTTTCAATCAATGGCCCACATTGGTGGGAGCATTATACTATAGTATGTCATAGAAAATACAGATTCTGAAATTAAAGTCAAGGTCAGGAACGGGCAACTAACGGGACCGCAGGCCACCAGTTGGCTACACTTAGAGTGGCCCTCGATTAATTTTTAAAAATAAAAATGTTTGATGGCAGACATTGCAAAAGTGCACCTGCAACACCGAGACTTTATATTTTCATCGGGGATGAGAGCGAAGTCAAGGCCAAATTAGATCAAGTAAATGATGTCTTTCAAGTGAAATATTAAACAGATTATATGTTCGCTGAATTTGAACACAAACCTATTTGCATCGTTTTCTGAGAGACGCTGTGCAATTTTCAACAGAAGTCGTCACTCCACCACCAATCTCAAATGTACATAGTGATCAACCCCCCCGCCCCCCCTCCCCCCACACACAAAAGAACCGGTGTTTGAAGTGCATGAAGAGTTACTAAACTTGTCCTCAAAAAACATGGATATGGTATGTTCATTCATCCCTGTTAGCGTTAAATAGTGGAACAAACAGGTATGATGGCTTCAAGCTGCTGTTGAAACGGATCACCCGCGATGCAGAAGGAACGTATGGAGGACAAACTTGACTGCCCTTTACTGCACTGTGTTATACAGATGCGTGAGTCAGCATTAATTAGGGCATTTTGAAAGACATGCAGGACAAACATACAGCCGTTGTGGTCTACTCATATAAATTGAGAACTGTTTAAAAAGAAATAAAACACTGGTGTATATCAACCGTTACGGTCTCAACATCAAGGATGAATGTGCATACCTTGTAGAAAATGCATTTTTTTTTTTTACATTAATTGTTCGACAGGTATAAAACAAAGTAAATTAGGACAATAGAAAACTTTAAGACTTAAAGCATCTCTGTTATTTAATAACAACTGACAAGCATATCATCGTCAAGCCACTCAGCAGCGAGTGTGAAGTTAGCGTTGCAGTCCCCATGTTGACTCAGTGCTCCCTCTTGTCAACAGCATAAGCAAATGGGACTCGAATGCAGAACACCAGTCACAGAAGATCAAAATTAAAGTCCCCTTTGCCACAACAAAGTTGGCTGCACTGAGTGAGAGTTGAAGATTCTTTGCATGCAGCCACTGCGGGTTTGGTTCCAAGCCAGCCACCCAGCACTTAAGCCATCAGTGCTCCAGTTTTGGATACAAGCCAAGATAAATGGGAGAGCGTCAAAGACAACAACAGAGCTGAATTTAGCTTAAGAAAACTAGCTCATCTTCTGGGTTGTCCACTTGGCTACCTAGCTCAATGTTGCATCTTCTTCACAATACTGTATTCTCCAAGACACTGAGAGTGATGAGAGTGCAACACTAGCTTTGGATGATCACTCTTGTTTCATATCCTTTTCTTCATGCAAAAGCGTTGCAAAAGCAAATCACACGCGTCGAGTTAACGCTTGCTTTATTACTGCTTGAGTCCTACAATGTCACAATATGATCTCCCAGATTTTGTCCAGTGTTCGAAACATACTTCGTTTGTTGTGGTTGAAATGTCAGAGGTTTGACTGTTTGGGTTGCACCGTCATTGGTAAAAATGTAATTGGCCTTGCATAGCAACAGCAGTGCAGTCCTGTTCATGAAGGCTTTTTTAAATGGCCTTTTAGCAAAGAGAAAATCCTGCAGCTCCTAAACACTGAAGTACCACTTTCAAACCAAATTATTTTCACTCTCCACTATGCGAACTGCACTGTTTTATGAATATAACATCTCTCCTGCAGTTACATGTTTTCCCGAGGCAAGGGCCGCTCGGTGTAGCGCTTCATGTTTAATATTTTTCCATTCAGTGACATACATAGTCAAAATGTTGTTAGTTCCATCAAGCTGCGTGATCCCAGGTGCTGTACCTGCTGTGCATTGGCTCGGGTGTTGAGTTTTCAGATGACATTATGATGGGCGCGTACAGCCTTACTTTAAGTAACACGGGGTGGCAGAATGTTTGATTCCTACGACTGCTCTCATCTCCCAAGGAGTCGTCGATGCTGTAAACATCCGAGACTAACCGCACATATCCATTCAATGTTAATTGTGCTCTTCACAGCTATAGAATTCAACTCCGCATCAGGACTAAAGGTTTTCTTGGAAAATAATTATTTTCACAATATTGCCGATGTTTACCGTTACGGCCACTTAAATTGTTGTTTCACAACACACACAGCATTGTCTCTTTGCGGAGTTTTTTTGGGCACCGTGCTGCATAGTCCCTTTGGTTTGTTCCATTCTCATCATAAAAAGTGTATTTTGAAAATGTGGCAATCAGTCACCGACACACTGCACGGCAACTAAGTCTGCCCATTCGCTTGTAAACACAGTGACAAGATTGGTAGCGCAAGAGCCATCATTTCCCCCCAGGAATCAATAGAGAGAACTTCAGGCCTGAGAGGACCAGTGATGCCAGTAGTAATGCGCAAGTCCAATATGACAACTTTTTGGGGGGTAATCAGTAATCGAACACGTTATTATTTCCAGACCATTAATCGGATTTAAGTTAATTAACAAAAAAATTGTCTTCCTATTGATGTCATTTTCCCAAGTAGAAATATTTCATAACTTTGCCACTGTAAATTGGGAATTTCTCCATTCTTCTTCTTCTTCTTCTCCTTTCGGCACGTCCCTTTTCAGGGGTCGCCACAGCGAGTCATTAATTCCCGTCCGTCCCTGCAAACCGCCCTATCAACTCGCATGTCCGTCTTGGCAAAAGTTTCATGCCGGATGCCCTTCCTGACGCAACCCTCCCCATTTCTCCGGGCTTGGGACCGGCACCGGGGAACAGTGTACCCCCAGGGGAGGGCACTGCTCCCCAGCGGCTGGGTTGGGAATTTCTCCATTGTGAGACGAATAAAGTTTTTCCTATTCTTATTCTTATAAATCTATATACTCATGCTTTTATTTTCCATCTCATGGGGGAAGTCCTGGGCTTTTGGAAATATTTGAATATATTTCATCCAAATGTGACAGCTTTGCAAATTAATGTAATAAAAGTTAATCGTGAATACATTAGTCAGTGAAAGTTAATTAACAACGTTGCTTTACTCCAAATAAAATATCCGATACTACATCATCCTCCCTTGCAAAAATGCAAAATGCCTCATACCACCTGGTAGGACCTGCGAGCTAACAGCAATACCGTGTGGGAAGTATGTGACTGCTTGAAAAGGCAAGTCGTCTCACCGACCTCCAGCGGGTTTACTTCGACCATTGCCTGTACCATCTCGTCCCTGGTCTCACATCTCATTGGACTTTATCACCAGTTTACTTGTTTCCTAGGTCAAGTCAGTCATACTCACTGTGGTGGACTGGTTCTCCAAACTGGCTCATTTTTTGGCTGTGTCCAAGCTTCCCTCATCTTTCGAGATCGCACAGCTGCTCATCTGTCATGTGTTCCGACTCCATGGTCTCCCTATGGAATCTGTTTCTGACCATGGACCCCAGTATGGAAGAGGTTTTGTCATGCCCTTGGAGCCACTGCGAGACTGTGATTGGGGTATCACACCCCAAATTTAGCTTGGCTACACTGTTTTATGAATTCAAATGAAAAGTAAGACCAAAAAATTGTCGAGAATCGGGTACTTTGCTGTGCCTGAATTTAGTTTCTGACCAACACACGGATGTTGCCTCCAGAGAGACTTCTCACAAGCCTGAAACTGCACCCAAATGACAAATCCCTATTGAAGCCTTGTAGCATGATAAAAGGATAGGTTCAGTGACCCACAGGGGATTGACATTCAACAGGGATCTGTACCCTTAAGGGACTGGTGGGGGGAATGAAGTTTCTCACATCAAAGTGATGATAGAGTTGAAAGGTTGGAGGGGAGTAGCTTCTTGCTTGCACTGTAAGCAGTCAGTCTTGTTTTGTGTAGACAGTAAAACAGACATCACTAATCTTGGTCTCCTCATCTGGTCATTTACACCGCATCTCCACAATTGGTGACTGTGATGTGATGCAAAAATGACAGATTTTAATGAAAGCATGGACACCTTAATGGTCAACTTGCTCGACTTTTGGCAACACAACCCAGAGCCTCTTTCAACCATCCGAACTGGAGAATGCAGACCGACTGTTTTGTGAAATAATATCCTCAGCGACTTTCAAACCATCCGATTTGATGGATGCTGGCTAGACTGTACTCGGCCGATGCCTCGTTCCTGTTCACCTATATATTCCTGAGGCATCTTCCAGTGCAGGTGCACATCGTACTCGCCGTTTTCCCCTTTTCCTCCACCAAAAACTACTGTGAGCTTCCTGTGGAGGCAGACAAGGTTTTCTTGGCCACCGCTCAACGGTGGGTCCACACAATGATTCCAAAAAGGGTCACTTAGGCATGGTCATTTCCACCCAGGTGTGAAGGATTCCACTAAGCTGCTGGGAGCCAAGTTTGCCTCGCCAGGCCTCAGGAGAAAAATCAGGACATAGGTTGGGTCTTGCATGGCATGTAGAGATGCGCTAAATGACCAGACAAGGAAACCCAGACAAGTCATGTCTCTTTTACTCTCCACACAAAACAAAAGTGACAGTTCACATTGCAAGCAAGAGGCTACTGCTCATCAATCCTTTCATCTCTCTCATCACTTAGATCCAAAAAACGTCATTCTCCCCCCACCCCCTCTTAAGAATACAGGTCTCTGGTGAATGTTTATCCCTTGTGAGTCACCACAGATGTATGTTTAAGTAGACAGATTGCCCTCAACACCCTCACCTCTCGGAATCATCTGCATGGGATAACATATGTGTATAGTAGTGTACCATGCTTACTGTGTGGGTCAAAACACATCAGAACAGTTGCTATTTTAGATTGGCTCTGTTACTGATACACCACAGATTAGTGTGATAGGAGAGCTATCTTCTGAACGCTATTCTTCATAAACACTCTAGGGCAGTGGTGTCAAACATATGGCCCGCGGGCCGGAACCGGCCCCCAAGGAGGTTCGATCTGACCCGTGGCATCATTTAAAAGTGGAAAAAAAATGCATTAAAGACACAGAATGAATATTTTAAATAAAATGCTATTCGTGGATTATCCGCTAGGGGGGCACACTGTTTTGATCACAGTAGAAGACAACATTGTTTTGATTGGGGAAGAAAACAGCAGTCTCAGTCAGTCACCGAGATAGACCCAACGCAGCAAATGATATGAAAGCGCCAATCAATGTTTCTTGAGACCAAAACAAAGGAAAGAGATGATATTTTGGTGATTCATAGCACAGTATGGTATAATGTTAAGTGCACTTGATATCTACCGAGTCCGTATGTGGCCCACAATGTGAAATGAGTTTGACACCCCTGCTCTAGGGCCTAAACATCAAATTACATTAAATACTTCAACCCTCATTTGGACATTGACAAGATATTTTTTTAAAATTTTGATGAAAACCTTCAGGAAGCTATTCATTAAATATTAAATGTTTGTTATTTCAAGCAGCATCATATTCTGAGTTTAATTTTATCCTCTTCATGTAACCCACATCTCATCAAAAGTCATCGATGATAGGCTTACCAGGGACCACGGCAAGGAAAAGCTGTCATGAAAATGGATTATTTCTGGTGGTTTTTAATTATTTTTCCAATCCGAGCCCAACCTGGTCCGTAATGGTGACCTGACAGGTAGTTTATAGCTAGCACATGCATGGAGCCGTATCAAGCCAACACAAGCGATGAGGTCTAAAGCAGCAGAGCGCTGTGATTTTTTTTTTTTTTGTACAGATTGTCTCAAGAAAAAGGGTCTCGCATCGACAGGTGACACCACTGCCAAAGCGGGACCAGTATGTGTAGTCAACTAAAGCTCTTCTGCGTGACGTTGACATTTCTTCCCGATCCTCAGGCTGATACCTGTAGCTTGCCGGCTGGAGGGGTTAACAGACACCTCAGCTTGAGTTGTCTTAATGAAAAGATTTCAGTGACTGAGCATGACGAGGGATTGATCTACTGGGAACCGCCAATGCCTTACCTGAAAGGAATGCATTATTGAAGTTAGTCAAGTGAGAGGGATTGTATGTGTGTCACCTCTTGTCAAAAAATATTTACATTTTACTGTGGTTATCTTCTTTTCACAGCTATGTGACAATTACTGAGGTTAAAAAAAAAAAAAGATTATACCATCCTCCTCTATCATTAAAATTAAAAGTTAGAATCATCCAGCTATTTACTAAATAAATAAATACATACAGTACATACGAAAGAAACTTTAGCTTGAGGAAATGTCTTGCTCACTTTGTATTCTTGTGAGCATGCACGGGCCAATAATAGAACCAAGTAAAATATTTTCCCGTTTGATTCCCAGCACACAATGGGGAAGACTGCACTTTTTCCCCGTCTCTCTGTTCTGAAAATATGACACTAAGGTTTGAAAGTCAGATTAGAATAAATAATCACAAGAAAACCTTTCATATATTGTAGCTAAATGTCAGAGCTGGATCGAAGTGGGGTGTCTCTATTCCTTAACAAAATAGAAATCTGACCTTTTACCATGAGAAGTGCATGTGCTGTGATTGTGGTTGGGCTCAAAGGCCTCTGTCCAGGGTTTTCTGTTCCGTTTTGAGATAAACACACAAATGGCCACCTGCGCTTCACTGATCACCGACTCTAAGCCACTATCATCCTTCTTCAAGTGACCAGGAATCTAAACCAGTAGTCTGTTCCTTTTTACTTCACAGAGGAGTGGATGTAGCCCACTAAGCCATGGAGCTTAACCTACAGCTCAAGGAGTCGTTTTCAGCTTTCTCTGCAAAGCTGACATATTCAAAAGCTGCGGGGAAAGGAAGGAAATCACAGATACCACTTGATGCAAAAATGAGGTGTGTTATGAAAATCAAACCGTGCAACGAAAGCCGCGTATTTATCATCCAACTTTCTCCTAACCGTTGTTTACGCATGACTGTAATGATCAGCGGTTGCTAGAATAGCCAAAAAAATGTACTCAAGAGAATTGCAATATCAGAATATAATGACTCAAGTAAAACTACAAAGGCTGCTATCCAATAATTTGAGTGAGTACTCAGTGAAAAAACCCACTCAAGTACTGGTGAGTAGCAGTTGACGGTCGATTTCAAACATCACATCCAAGCGAAATGTGCGACTTCAACTACTGCCCCACCATATCGCTTTAACTAAAACAAAACAAAAAAAAAACTGACATCCAGAGACATGGAACGTGGCGGAACTTTGCCTGTACGAGCCTCTGCTGTTCTTTAGTTATGTTTTGTTAGTTTTGCGAAACGGAGCAGAGTTGCCAGTATTGCTCCCTTGCAATAAGTTCAAGCCATCAAATACACACAGAAAGCTCTCCCCGCCAAAAAAAGCAAAACAAACATGGTGTAATTTTTCAGTTGTTGACTTAAGTGACGTCCCTCAAGATACAGCATGTGTAGTTGTTGTGTGTTGTCAGACCTGATGCCTTTCCAGTTATTGACAGCAGTAAGAGAAGTTATTTTAAAAATCCTTACGTCATTGTCCATAGGCGACTAGACACGGTGGTGATACGCATCAGTTCGCCCAATTTTGAGAAGGCCAAGTGATTATCAAATCATGATGAATCGTCATTGTTAGGCAGAGGCCATTGGCGCGCATCTGATGATGTTGCTGTTGCCTGCAGAAAATAACCTTGTGTTTGTTTTTCTGATGACAGGACGGGAGACTCATACTTTTTCAAAGTGTGGAAAATGACCTACCCCGCGGTCACTGGGTCATTTTTAATACGCTGCCAAAAGGTCAACATCAGTGCGGGTAAAAAATGTCCAGTCTATCCATCCATCCCAAGTACTGTTAGCACACTTTTTAGCTTTGAAACATACAAATGGGGGTTTCTCCTTCACCACATTAGTGGCGTGTCGATTTTCGTCAGGTCATGAACATTTTGTTAATATGTATGGACTCTGTATATTTAGCCACTTAAATGACAACTGTCTTCACTAATGTAGACTTTAATAACCTCTCAGTTGAAGCATTGTTTATGCTGACACAGGGTGGTCATTCGGTCTTTTCAGAATCTGAACTGTTGTTAACGAGTCATTCATGTTCGTGTGTGTGTGTGTGTGTGTGTGTGTGTGTGTGTGTGTGTGTGTGTGTGCGCATGCGTTAAATATTTTGTCGGAATGGCTTGACTGCATCAAACTCAAGCAAAGGGAAAGTGACACATGATAAATTAGATGTGCAGCTCACAATGTGGGGTTGAATCTGATTATTTGAGGCCAATATGGTCAACGCAGGAACACAAGGATACCAGTCAGCCTAATTATTAGCTGTCAGAAGCCAAATGTCACACTCTTTCTAGTATTGCTCACCAGGAAACTAACTGGCCAAGATCATAATGGATAGGCAGAGAGGGTTGGTGAGTCTCTTTTCTCAAAGATTATCATTGATAATAACGTCTGACCACTTGTGGCCATGAGAGAAAATTCCAAAAAGGCTCTTAGCAGAGTACAGTACAGTACTAACAACTGTCAAGATGGGACAATTGCTCTCAGTTTATCGGCATACGTTTGTAATCCATGTGACCACGATTTGATCAAGAAATGACATGAGGGCTCTCTGCGAAGTCTCAAGAGACATGAGAAATAAGTTGGAGTAAATAGTGATTCAAAGGGCTCCGCTTTCAAAGATCAATGCAACGCAATGCAACTTGAATCAATGCCTTCATTTTTCTCGATTTATTTTTTAAATTGTGTGATTCCTTACTACTAACTGTATTAAACAGCTTTAATGATCTATATTACTATGTCTTAAATTACAGTTAATTTCCATGATGTTGTATTGAAGCAAAAATATATATTAAAAAAAAAAAAACTAGCATCATCAAACCTCCACATAGTGTCCTTTTAAGAATATCCACTTGCCACCTATAGTGTGTCAGGACCACCACAACTCATAATTCCTTTTTCCTGGTTGATCTTCAGAAATTTTAAATTGTTTCTTGCATCATTAGACATACTTATCACCCTGTGACAACAGTGGATATTCCTTCACCAATTATATTGCTCATTTTCTCACCTCTTCATTTTAGTTTGGGTGCTGTCCAAACATTTACATGGAGCACATTGTGTTACTTGAGTCCTCGGCTAATGTTAATATTTTGATATGCAAAGTTCTTGAGTTTTTGAATGCTTGAGACATGTTACATTATTGCCCGCAAATGGATTTGCAACGGTATTTGCGACATGTCTCCTGTTTTGTCTGCAAGTCAAAATAAAGTGATCAAGGCGGGTGAACACAACATCCCAACACTTTCCTTTGAAAGTCATAAAAGGATGCTTGAGAGAGAAAAAAGAAAAGCGCTCTCCTCCTTTCACTGTACTCATAATTTTTGGAGGAGAATTTAATGGACTACAAGATTCCAACTTATAACCTGACCGGATCCCATGTTGAGCATCACTTAAAATATATACAGTAGGATGTATAATATGTGCAATATAGAGTCTTCAATCAACATTATATTTAGAAATGTGACCGCGAAAACATGCAACGTCCACAGAGATGTCTCATATTACCGGTTGAAAGGCACAATGTAAATAGCTAATCACTACCTTTTAAATTAAGAGAAAAAATATACAGTACAGTACTTTTATCCAACAATGCTCTGTAGCGGAAAGAAAGTCAATCTTGGGCAAATCAAGATAAAAGCTGCTTGAACTAGCTGCGCCCTCATTCTTTTTGCATGAAACACACCAAATAAAATCTTCCGCTAGTTTAGAGTTGAGTTGTATGTGTGTATGTCAACAATGGCATGATGAGGCTATGCGGTCAGCAAACAGATGCCTGCTGAAGTGAAAAAGGCAGCCTGGCTCGCTTTTCACTGGATGCATGCGCTTGACTGAGGGAGCCGGCGTGTCATTGCATCACATGCTTGATGTGTGGAGCTGACTTTGGTGCCGTCTGGAATAGTTATGACATTGCATTATATGAGACAAGAGACACTTTGTGTCCTAAGAGTTTCACTTTATTTTTTTTTTTTTCGTGTTAAATCTCCACTGAGGCTGACGTAGTAAACCATTTACGGGACAGTCACTCCTTGGAGTTTTTACTGGGGTGGTGAGGGTCTAACTGCAGTAACACTTCTTACCTTGGGAAATAGAACTGACAGTCTGCATTATGCTGAGAAGCAGCAGAAACAGCAATGTTTAACCACTGCCAAAATGCTGGAGCAAGGTGTCAAACGGTTATCACAGCACACAGAGGGGTGTGTCTAGTTTGACATATCACTCAAGTACGGAAGCGGCAGTGTCATGGTTGCAACAGCACAACTGAACAGTCCTACAGGTAACAGTGGATTCTCTGGAGGCAGCCTTGTGCTCCTTTGTTGCCTGTCTGGCCTGTCCTTGAAGGGGCTAATCCAAGAAACGATGCTACTGTCACCATGCATCACTGAGCCTCTCCCTGAACTGGAGGGGTAAGACCGAGTGTGTGTGTGTGTGTGTGTGTGTGTGTGTGTGTGTGAGAGAGAGAGAGAGAGAGAGAGAGAGAGAGAGAGAGAGAGAGAGAGAGAGAAAACCAGCATGGCGGAACAGGTAATGCAGTGTGTATATTGGATAAGTCTGCATCAGTACAAACACTAATTGGAGTGATTACAGCTTTTAAAGGACAGTCCATGGCTGGAGCTGAAAAGAACTGGTCAGCAGGTCAGGTAGGTCTTCAAATCTGAACAAACGCATAACTACAATTTTCAGCCCCCTTGAAAAGTGTGAGAAAAGCGTCGTCTGAAATAAAATGCCAGAGAAAGTACCGACTATTATGATCATCTATTTAGCAGCATATAAGGTGTTTTGGTATTTCAATGGAGCAGTGTGCCGACTCATGAGGGGCGGTTCACAAAATCCACGCTTCGGTTCATATCCCGGTTTGATGCTTTGAGCTCGGTAGGCATTGACTCTTAGAAAAATCATTTAAGTCTTTTATAGTTAGGTGAGAAGTGAAAGTATATGTTCACAGCATTACTAATAATTACTATTGTTATTGTATTATTATTATTGTTTTCAACCTATGCCAGTTGCCTATAGTGTCAGGCATGACAAATAAATGATCTTGAATTAGATGGCAATTGGGTACAAACCAACCTTCACCAGTTGTCCTTTGCACACCAGAATAAGTCATGGCTCCCTGCGAAAATATCAGCATTGTGTTCAACTATCGTCCAGGTTTCACATTGACATTACAGTGTGCATACTTTTTATGTTATTTATGTTTGGTGGCTTAGCGTGAAGTTTGTCTTGCGTAAAATAAGTGCCTTGGCTCCACAGGTTGGAAAACACTGATCTAATCATTCCCTTCTAATTCGAAGCTCAAATTAAATACTTTGTTAGCTGACGTATGATACACATAGACTAAGATGTGTCATAATTCATATCCAATAGAGAGAAGTCAGTGATGATTATGTGTATTATTCCTGAAGCTAATCATACCTAAATGAGCTCAGCGAATGAATAAACTAAGTTCTGTTCATTCATGGGACATGAACACACGCAATTCTCATCTATTCGACTCTAAACACCACCACGATGAATTTGTAATGAAACAAACAAGATAAGATGTGCTTTCACTGCAGATTTGCAGTTTTAATTTGAGGGTCTTTACATCCAAATCAGGTAAGCGCTGTAAGAATTAGAGCCGGTGTATGTGCCTCACAGTTCTTAACAACGGGGCCCAGCTAGCTGCTTGCTCACATTGCATCTTACTTAGGTTAGGCCGTGTTTACGTGATCATCAAACCACCTTAGGCAAGAACATAGCAACTTCCAGTGAGTTGTAATTGCAGGTCATCTGTTTTATGTAACAGAGACATTCCGTTGGAAATGTATTCAGGAGCGATGTCTGAACTGTAGTTTAGCGATGACGGAAGTGCCGTTAAAATAACCGTGACAGAATGACGGGCTGACGATTGACGGACTGGGCCGGCCTGAAATAATGATGGACTGATGATGACCGACTTGCCGGCGGGCCGCTTGCGAATGACGGACAAAGTTTACTGACGCTTCCGCAACTGGACCCAACGATAACTTTACATAGGAGTCGGATTTTAGATAACATGGACGAGGAATAGGAAGGCTGTGCTACACCCGCTGAAGAAGGAACGCAGTGCGTGCGAAATGGGACATACAGTCACTGAACATGACTGAGGAGCAGTGAGCCAAGCCTTGCGATCGGTGTGTGATGAGGGTGGCTATGCCGTATCAATCACCCCTGTAAAGAATTAGATGTCAAAATAAACGTTCCTCCACATGGCCACATATGCATATGAGTTTACGGAGATGTCTGCAGTTGCAGAGAAGGCAAAAGGAGGATGGACCAGCACAATATTTACAAGATATATACAGGTAGTATGTTCCAGTGTGTTGGAAAAGGATTGTGATTAATGTGAGGTGTTACATTGAAGTCAGGCTCCGGCACCTAGAGCAAGTAAATATGTATATTGTTAGGGATGTAGCTCGATACATGGGATGTGATATGACCCGAGCACAGTTCAATTTTAATGTGAAACGATTTGTTCTAATTCAATATGGTGCTGCTCAGTATGAGAGGGTATGATGCAATGAATTTCTTCTTGTCATTTACATACATATCAATGAACTTGTCAGTGCTGTAAACGTGGCATTTCTTTCAAAGATAAATCTCCCCGATAAAAGACGATTATGCTTCTGATCCAAAACTCACATGCTCATCTGTGAAGCATGGTCGAGGTAATGTCACGGCTCTGGCTTGTATGGCTGCTTCTAGAACGGGATTGCTTGTCATTGTTGATGTTAACTTATGATGGTCATGGCAAAATGAGTTCTGAAATCGACAATACCATATTGTCTTGCAATTTACAGAAAATGCATCTAATCTAATTAAGAGAAGTTTCATTATGCAGCACATTGAAAAACGTACTGTCAACACAACTAAGTACTTCAGGGCTAAGACCGACCAAGTCAATCACGGGACCTTAACCCAATGGAGCATGCATTTTGCCTCCTGAAGAGGAGACTGAAGGGTGAAACCTCCAGAAACAAACAGCCATACATATTAAAGCAAAACAAGGGAATGTACTGTATTTATATACTGTAGCACATTTCATACACAGGGCAGCTCAAAGTGCTAAAAGCAGAGCACTTCAAAGCATTGACAACAGAACACCTGAATACATCCAATACTATCTAAGTAGGATCTGACCCATTTTAGGACTGTTCCATTTAAGACTACCCAATTTTCCAACCTGTTCAGCAGAAAGTTATAATCACACAGTGTTCAATCTTACATAATTAGTACTTTTATAAGAGCAATTTAAGGTAATCAAGTCACATTACTTTAATATTATGGTAATTGGATTATGTCACTGACCACATTCATTAACAGGTAACTTGTAAAAGTGTATTGGAATACATTTTTAAAGCACGGTATGACATTCAGATGCACTCTAAACAGTTTCCTGGCTTTCTGCTCAGTGCACGGCAGGACTGGCTCCAGCATCTCTGGCAGTTTGATGAGAACAAATAGGACTGAGCATGAAAACACACCCTTTGACAGACAATTGAGTATGTCAATTTTACTGACAATCTACTAATAGTGAAAATGTGTCAAAGAAGCACAATGGAATCTACTCGAAAATTGGTAAACTAGAAAACAAAATCATAGCCAATGGTTTGTTTTTGTACGTGTTAGCTCCTTTGTTCACTTTACTTCAGTCTCGCATCATGCTGTTCAGTTAGCACTTTGTTTCCCTGCTCGGCGTACGCCAGCTCGCTGCATTGTGTTGCAGTGCCGTCAAACCGACTTGAGCTGCGTTCTCATATTTTGTTCAGTCGGACAAAAAGATGAGTCCTCCAGGATCCTGTGAAACTTGCTGCTTCATGCACATGCCTGCGCTCCGCTGAAGCAACAACAGTGACATAAAAGTTCAAGTTGTTTTGAACTTACGTGAAAACAAGTATTTATGTAGACATGGCCCTGCATGACAAGTTGGCCAACCCGAAATGAGTGCTTTAAATGAATGAGTGCGAATTCGATAAAACGCCAAGGTTCCATTTTGATGATTCAGCTCAACCAATTGTGCTCAGTGAAGCATGCGCGTGACAACTTGAGTTATAATTAAATGAGCTACATTTTGAACTGGGAGTGTCAAAACAAAATGGCAACATCATTAATGCTCATGGCTCCTACTTAAATGTGCTGTAAACAAGATTTTAGGACATTTGGAGATTCACAATTCTTCTCGAGGAGCAGAAAAGGGGTACAGCACTGAAAAACAAATCACGTCCAACGTACAGGACACACAGACTGCAGGTACACTTGATTCATTTGACACTTTTTGCACTAATCAATACGATAGCCATGAGGAAGCCCTCAATGGCGTCCTTGGTTTTCAGCACTCTGAATGAGTAATGGCACAGTTGACCTGGTCGTGTTATAACTTATTACCTAACAGACATTAAAAGCAGACTTTGAATTGATAATTATATTGACTTTACGGTACATGCTGTATATGGTCCCGATAAAAGAGGAACTTATGGCAAAAATGTTCTTCGTTATAAGGATGTTCTATGTGCCTCCGGCAGTCTAAACACAGTATTCTGATTAACTTTGTGCTCACAGAGTAATAATTAAATGGAATAATTAATCAACATATGAGCAGCGCCATTTTGGGAAAAAAATGTCATCAGTCGGAGATTGAGATTGAAATGGGCGATGTGATGTCACCATTTACCATGGCTCATTGCCTTACGGAGCTGCAACTGCGTCAGTCTGTCAGCATCAAAGGTAAATGAGTAGGATTCATTCTTGCTTTTGACATTTCCTTTAAAAAGTCGTCCACTGACTGTCAGGAGCCGACAATACACACTGGCAGCTCGCCTGCTTAATGAGAACACTTGGTGGCTAGATAAGTGGATCTGACCGATCTGTAGCTTGTTGTTGCTGAATATTTACATCTACACTTGGGGCACAAGTCTTCTAGGGAGCACAAAGAAGCCCACTTTGAACACTTTCATCAAAACCGGAATTCAGAACATTCAGGCCGGATTGCACCAACAAGGTTAAAATTCAAAACTAGATTAAAACATGGTTCAAACCTTTCATGCGCCCTGTAACCTGATCACATGATAAGCTGTCCACTGCAGTAACCGCGGTACATTGAAATTCTGTTAACCAGAACTTTAAACTTCAGTTCAAACTGTGATCGAGAATTAATCTTTAATAATGGCTGCATTTTTTTTTAGGTGTCTAGAGCAAAAAAAATAATGAAGGTTCTTGAAGAAAAAAATGATAGACAGACTCCATCTTCTTGAATTTTTATGACCAAGAGGAATGTTTGATGAGACACCGGTTTATTAAACTGTTTTGGTGCTGAACAGGAAGAGCGGATCATTTAACTGTCATATGTGGCAGTGACAGGAATGCGGGTTTTGTTTTGGAAGCTTGAATTGAAAAATGTTTTTTTTTTCTCTCTTTCAATCTGGTCCATCTGTTAAAACTGTCAGGTACTTGCAGCCAAACAGTATATTTCTTTTTCGCCATGCTTTTGTCTGTTTTCTAGTAGTTGCTCCATTAATTTAGTCAGGAAGGAGTCAAAAGAGGAAAAGTTTAAGTTTCTCTGCCAAGCCATTGTAACATAGCCAACCGATCAAGTTCAGTAACGCTAGGTTAATTTTTTTGCCCGCGAGCAACAATGTCAACCCGTATCGCACTGAGCGGCAAAGGTCCGTGTGTGTGCGAACGCAGTGAACGGCAATCACCGATCAGGGCTCTCAAAATTTTAGAGCGTCAAGAAAAACTGTTCGGCAAACGTCTTTACAACTTCAACTGAAAACTGACGGGAAAAAAAATTGCTACAGGCGCACACACTCTCAAACCAAACCTCCTCCGCACAGTGAAGAAAAAAAAAAAGGCACCTGTTGACACAGAGGCCTTGACAGTGGTGGAGCAGTGCAGCCATGACATTTCCTTGCACAATTAATTATTAATTTTCATTTCAATATCCATAATCATCCCTATAAATCGGGTTGAACTCAGTTCAAACGCAGTTCAAATGAGTTTTACTCAAATGAGATTAATTTGGAAAATTTTTA
The DNA here is from genome assembly GCF_001891065.2 of Hippocampus comes. NCBI lineage: Eukaryota > Metazoa > Chordata > Actinopteri > Syngnathiformes > Syngnathidae > Hippocampus > Hippocampus comes. The sequence goes on from NW_017805275.1 coordinate 2,814,701, forward strand.
AACTATGTTGGAAGTCATATTTTCGGTTTGTCAGCCATGAGCTGAGATGAAGTATTTGAAGCTACTCAAATTCTGTGTATGATTCTGCGCTAGTTCGCTGGGCGTGGTTCATCCTTACTTCAGGGATTTTATTCATCTTGCTGGAAACTCTTTGATCTCAAATGGGATTGGCTTGTGATGCACGCGTCAGATTTGAAGTCTTCATCCAGTTTATTTCTTTTGATTTTCATCCAGCCCGTGCAGATCACTGTAGCAACTGAGGCTATTTGGTGTAGCTAATTGTTGCACCGCCACAGCCAGAGTCACAGTGAGGGGAAAATCCAAAAAGTAGGCCAGGAAAGGACTGGCCATCTGGAGCATGGGGAGCGCTTCTGATGGACTGGCAGCCTCGACTTCACCACTTCTCATGAATTCATTATTCTTTGGAAGCCAACTTAACTCCATTTACCAGGCACATTTCTGTTTGCTCAACTGAAAACGTTACAGGCGGAGTGAGTTTAACATGAATTGTGAAGAATAAATTAGGCTGTGCTGCTTCCTGGCACTTTTGATAAATCCAGTAAACAGAAATTACATTTAATAATGCTATTTTCTGTATTTAAATGCATTTATTGTAGATGGACAATAACGATAATAATAATAATAATAATAATAATAATAATAATAATTTACATTGATTGCAGCATTGTTTTATTGTTTATGGAAATGGGAGCACTGTGTTGAGGAGCAAAACATAAGCATTTGGATTTCTTGGTTGTTGTTGTTTTCATGATCCTCCTGAGTCAAATATCCCCTGAGTGATTCTTAATATTTCCATAGGCTACGAGCGCGAGTGCGGCTGTTATTTCCACAAACTTTTTTTTTTTTAATCACAGTCACATCACTGTTGACGATAATTCTCCTTATTTATCTTGAGTAATTCCATGATAAACTTACAGTTGTACATGGTGTTTCTGCAGTGTTTTTGAATTCTCCATTTCTAAAATGCTGTGTATTTTTGGGTAATTATGTCATCCTTCTGTATAACACTGGTAGAATGCGTTCAAACATCTATTGTGCACAAAACACCTTTTATTGATGTGTTTCTCACGGACTATAGGACATCAACAACAAGGGCCAACAATCATCCTAACTTGGAATGCGAGCTGGGTTTTAATTTCGTGCATTTATTTTGGCAAATTGCTGTACAGGTATTTCAAAAGTGGATACCGTTATATTTCAGTACCGTATTCGTCTTTGCGCTGTTAAACACATTCTCAAGCCCACCACCAAAATCAGGACAGATGCAAAGTAATTATCCCGGTACAAAGTTGGTGCGGCAATAATGACTTGGGTCTCCGAATTGGGGGAAGGTGGTTGCCAGCTCAAGCAGTTGCAGCAGCAGTAGAGCTAAATTTGGTTGTAAGAGAATGAAAAGGAGGAGCTCATTAAAACTAATGAGACACAAAAATGATTTAGGGAGGTGTGTGAACCTACTTTCCAAAATAACCTAAATGTATTTTCATTTCCCTGTTTAAGAAGGTCTCGCAGGAAAATAAAAATCGAATGAATTGAAAGAACATAGTTCCTGTAAAGTTTTATGACGACGCATGCTCTTTCAATGTGTCTTGACTTGACTAGTAATATTAGTCACGCAATTTACTAAGTTCCAAAGAAAGTCATTTCTATACAATATTCCAATTATAATGTTTGTTGGCAGGTAGGAGATGATCAATTATTCCACAGAACACAAATGTGTTCTGTACCTGTTTTTTTTTTTTTGGTTAGCCTGAAGTTGTGCAAGTGGCCGATTAAATTCAATTAAATTAAGTGAAATAGCTTTGGCAATCAAGCTCATTGCCACGCGGACATTTAATAGTTCATGAGACAACCGTGACATGTCCAATGCAGCAATAAAAAGGGCCCCTGTGCAGGCTACTCCCGGCAAACCCAACGGGTCCTATCAGATTTGCAACTCTCCTCCGTACCAATTTGATTTCCCGTCATTCACCTTGTGGCTACACTGTCATCACTAGGAAAGAAAGAGACACATAAAAATCCCATCTGGGAGTCAGACCGCTGATTGCTCCAAACAGTATAATCGATGGCGGCCGACACAAACATCTTGATAATTTCATAATTAGAGCAGCCAGCTATATTGCTTGCGGACAAAAACAAATGTTATCAAGACGTTGTTTTAGGAGCTTGATGATCCAAACGTCGGAGGGCGGGGACAGCTAGCATTTTCAGCATGTTGTCTACATAATGAAGCAATCCAGTTAATGATGCTAACTGCGGTAGTGCTACATTTTTGGAATACATTTAATCCTTTCTGCGTGGCCCCAGCAACAACCATGGTAATATAGTTTACATTCAAAAGTTTTGGGCGGATTTACATGTGTCTTCCACACTTTCTCAATTCAATTGAAAGGGACGTAAAATACCGTGACTTAAACTTAGAGACTATGTCTGGGCTCTTTGTCGTATGATGTGCAATGAGAAGTAACAATTTTGCAAAATATTGGATACTCAGATTCAAGGAATGATTTGCAGATGTCGCTAAACTTCCTTTCGCTCAAGTTCTTTATTGAATCAACGCTAGTTGACAAACTGGTGGAGACTTAATCACTGCCGGCTGCACCCAAGAAGTGCACTCGAGTTTGATGGGTTACTTCAACATCTGATCTATCATCTGTTAATTCCACACAGAATTCTTATTTGTTTGAATGTCATGCCTACCCACTTCTGAATCATTTGTGGAGATGCATTGATTAACCATGTTTATCAACAATTTTCCAGAGCAGTCTTAGCCCAAAAGGACTTGGTAGATTGAAGTACGTTGTTCTTATTGGAGTGCCATCTGAGGGACGCTGTATGAAATGCATGATCACGCAGCCTTGTTCAAGAATTTCATCGGAATCCTTCTATGACGGTACAAAAGCGAAATCGATGAAAATCTTAAGATGTATTGCTTGAAATATCAGCACGCCCTCATCTGTGGGTTGAGCTACAGCCACGCAAATCTCAGAGTTGACTGAACACCCTGAGCAGTCTAGTTCTGTTCAAAAGACAGGAATTCCTTCTCCATCCATCTATGCATCCAAAACGCTCCAGCACACTCACAGCTGCGGACGATTGGAAGCATTTAAATAACGCATTTGATACCTTTGAAAAAAACAAATGGAATTTGAACAGGGACAATTAGTCAAAGCCCATTTCAAGTGCTGCCATGCGCACGCACGTGCGTGCGTGCGTGCGTGTGTGTGTGTGTGTATAATTTGCTTATTTATTGATTTGACAGCACAATGATTGACTGGTTAGCAAGTCAACCTCACAATACAGAGGTCGAGGGTTCGATTTCTGCCTGTGTGGAGTTTGAATGTTCTCCCTGTTCCCATATGGGTTTTCTCTGGGCGGTTTCAGATAATGGGTGGATGGTTGAATAAGCCACCAATCTTAGTATGCAAAGTGGTGTCAGTAACAATCACTCTGATTGGCTGTTAGCCAGCAAAGACAAATCTGCACGTGAGATACAAGTCAATGGCAAATAAAAAGGCATTATCTAGTCAATTAAGTTCTGCAACACCTTATTTCTTTCTTGGACTTGATGTTTGTGTGTTTGTTCTGGATATATGTGAATTTTGTTTTATGGAACAATGATTCCCTTGTGATGGAAAACACTAAGATCCATTGCGCGTACCACGGACCATACAGGTAGTCCTGAACACTTGTGCTCGTATGCTCACGTATGAGCTCGAGCATGAGCACAAATCTTCAGGCACACGTTTTCGAGCGCTTGATAGTGAACATATGTGCTTCTTACATTCAAGCTACAGTACTGTGGACTTATTGGAAAGTCAATGTCAATTTCTCAAGATCATCATCAGCGAACAAGTTTGCGGACAATGTGTAGCAGGCAATGAATGCATCTTAACATGACTCGATGTTTCAATATTGGATACAGCTCAGTATTATTGCGCAAGGTAGAAATACAGAGACCGCTACCTAATGGCCGGATTTGCTTTTATTTCTTTTAATATAAAAGTTTCCGTTTGTGTGTCTTAGTTTTGCATTGAAATGCAGTAGGTGAACATTACTTCTTTTCAGTATTTCATTTGTGTGCATTTTTATTTCTATGCCTGTGGCAAGTTGCAATCTGAGAAGCTCAAATCAATGATACATGTCCTAAGATGTATCGTTAGTATTCATTCAGCTACACTACAGATAGAACATATAGAAATATCATGCAATTACTTTGCTGAGGAATTATTTACTTTTACAAGGCAGTGTTTGAGTTCAGAAATTCAATTACTTTTTGGAAGAAGTCATGTGTAACCATAACTCATTACTTCAATCAATTCATTACAACTCTTATTGGGTTAACATTTTTTTTTTAATTTTTTCATTTTTTGTAATTCAACACAAACTTGCATCTAAAATATTATTTATTTCTGAAGTGGGCAGTTAAATGATTGATTTGATTGATTCCTTTAAAGGGAAGCCCCAAAGGATGCAGGAAATTGCTTGCAGCTGAAAAGATGATGTATTTGGACATTCTCAGCTAAAGCACGAGCACATTTATATCGCCATTTACATGCACACACACACACACACACACACACACACACACACACACACCCACACACACCACACACACACACACACACACACACACATAGCTTTCACAGGCAGATCTTTTTTGTGCCACTAAATAAAAGTCAGTCCCCAGTCTATTGCATCTGTCCCAGAAATGTAACAGTGTAAAAGCAATACGCTTGAGCGTCCCATAGGATGTCCTCCATAGGGATAACATATGTTTATTTTTTGATGCTTAGTTTATCGCAAAATGAACGCCTGTGTTCTCTTTAGATCAAAAACACACAAACAAGGACCCTTATTTATTCTTGCAAGTCCTCACGCTTATTTCACTGCTGTGTATCTTTCAAAGATTCGAAGAGACTTTGACCGCCAAAAAGTTTGAAGTGACTCCATGACTGATACATTTTGTACACTGTTTGACAACTTTGTTTCAACCCCTTTAAAATGGATGTAAAAAAAAAACAAAAAACTTTTTATTGTGCTCATTTCCTCCTTATGACGTTGATGATCCTTCTGAGAGATTGCCGATATGCACAGTAGACTTGCACTGGAACAAGTGTAATAACATTCTTTCCTGTCAACATATGTGATGACGTTATTTTTCCATGACGAATGATTGTCTTTGGTGTACAAAGTATTAAATCTCCCACTGAATGGACCAACACTTCTACTACTGGTTTTTCAATCCTGACATTTACATGAGGCTTACTGAGAATGAAGATTGTGTTAGATTACTTTCACGGTGCATTCCTGGTCAATCGGTGCCATAACACTGAAGCTCAGACTTTAGAAAGAAGTCACCGAAGCGGGACAATGCCGTGTCTGGAATGTGTCCGATATCTATCTGTATTATATTTATCTATATACTTTTTGTTCTTCTACTTCTCCCTTTCATAATTTTGCTGCTGTAAATTGGGAATTTCTCCATTGTGAGACAAATAAAAGTTTTCTTATTTTATCTTATATAAATTTGTTGCAACATCCCACTCCCAGTCAGTCAGTGCATCTATCACTTCTGTCACAAAACAGTACAAGTACTTAAATTGTGCCACAGATGGTTGTCTTCGTACTGTGCTGCCTCTCCCACTTTATTTGCTCTTGATCCCCCGCCCCCACCCCCCCACCCCCTCTGTTTTGGGCAACTCCACTCATATTACTTGCACAGGGGAAAAACCTAATTTTGCATCAGGCACTCGACCCCAGCCAGTTTAACTTTTTCCTTTGCAGCTCCACGTGACAGTCACCGAATCAGTTCTGGGTTCATCCATCAAAGTCTGATTGGTACTGCTCCCAAAAAAAAAAAAAAAAGACCAAAAATGGGCAGCGGAAAGAATAATGGGACACTTCCTTACCCACTCTTGAGGACTTGAACTCTACAAGAACCAAGAAGTGACTATAAAAGTGGATCATCTCACTCTAAGCACAACCTTTATCAGATTTTCCCCCCTCTTTGCAGCCATTTCAAAGGGCTGCACACTGAAATCATCAGAATAAATAACAGCTGACAAGCATGGCCGCGATGTCACTTACACCCAAAATGCACATTTTAATCTTTCTAATATATTCGCTGTGTCAAATCTGTCAAAGACGTGCTTTGTGCTTAACAAATGTTTTTTTTTTCTTTCTAGGTGATGATGCCACATGCCCCATATTTTTACCATGTGCAGAACTTAATCAACACAGATTAAATATTTGTTTGGCATCATCTAAATACTTCACTAATAAACACATCTATTGTATGTTATAATAAAAGGCATGACCATTAGACATCATCATTCAACCTTCTCCGAAATAAATTCAAGTGGCAATGTCGTGTTATCAACCCACACCTCAATAAAATAAACTGAACTACAGGGAAAAAGAAAAAGTGTCAGAGGATAAAATCATTCACGAGTGATTAAAATGAGTGGATGTTGATCAATATATCGCCCCGTCTGCGTGGAAAAATAGAGGATTGTTTTTCTTAGCAGTCACTGGATTTGATTAACACCTTTATCTTGGGTACATGCAATTATGAAGCCTCCATTAGCTCTTCATTATCTTCCCCTTATTGAAATGGATTTTTCCTCTCCTAAGCATTTGTGAGGTGGCTGATCCTTAATTTCATCTGAACGCTGCGGCAGTATGAAAGGTCTCGGACCAAGTCTTTCTTTCGGACCAAGTAAAGCTGTGCTTACTCTCTTTCCAAAATAAATTCCCGCCCTCATATAATTGGTGACTGAAGCTACAGCTCATGCATTCTCGATTCTTTTTTTTTTTCCCTAATAGTGCCACTATCCCCATGGCAACAGTAATGTGCAACAGTGCACCCTCCCTTCTTGTCTCCTATACACCTCAAGAGGAAGACACAGGAGAGAGAGCACACGCGTGTCACACCTTCCCCACCCAGCTCAACACTGGAAGCTGCAGAAGAAGGGAGAAAGAGTATCTCCCATAATGATCTGTCAAATGAGAAATCTGCTTTGGTTCAGCTGGTTGCCATTGGAAACTGCATGATAGTGAGCAAGCAGCAGCGAGCAAAGTAGTAGCGGACTGGAAGGAGGTGGTGGTAAACGTCTGTCTGCGTCTATTGCCTGTGACAAGAAGAGAGGGCCACTTGGTCTTTGAAGGCTCTGGTCCACAACCTCTTCAAATTGGTTATCACAGTCACTGAGCTATTGTATTGTCAAAAAGTCTTCCCATTGTTAAGGACATCAAAGACAAACACTGATCAGTGTGAAGTTAAGTGAAGTGAACTTAAACTACCAATGATAACTCAGACATCGCCTGCCATACTGGTGAATCCAACTTTTATTGACATCCGCTACTCAATCGCCGGAATGCGAATATGTTAAGTTGGACAAGCTTCTTCTTTTTTTTTTTTCTCCTTCTTATTCTTTTTATTATTACAGTTTGGGAAAACTTTGGCCACACCTTTATCCTTCGAGCAGTTATGATTAAAAGTTTCCTGTTCTACCTAAAAATTCAAGCAATATAAAACAAGAATTTTCTCTTTACATGGTTGATAGGAATGTTGCCATGGTGAAAGGATCAAGCGCAACAAGAGGGAAAAAAGAAATGAAACGTGTAGGGTTGAACTTCACTCTGTATCAACGTTAATTCATCTGAACAGGCATGAATCCAAAGTGCATGTGGATTCACACGAGCTGTTACTTGAATGTTGTTAACAAGTTTGAGGAAATATGATTGGATGTGACCGTACATGGAAACAGAGATTTATCTTGCATTCCAAGGAACTCTGCTCATTCTTCTATTTCCGTAGACATTGTCGGAGGCTGGTCTTCAGGTCATGTCAGAGTACGTTGATCACCCGAATATGCTGTGATTTCTTGCAGTCTGGTCTCAATTGTAAAATGATGGTGAATCGGGGCAAATAAGTCAGGATGACCAGCCATCCCCATTTACCTTGTCGCGGAGGAAATGGTCCATGATTTTCCAACCGACCAATTTGAACTGGAGTCACTCGTGTTCCCCCTGGCTCTCACAGAACATTGGTGTTGGATACAAAGTTTGGGTAGCGCTTTGATGCCAGGAATGAGTTTGCTTTCTACCCTGCCTGTACTTTTTTTCATGACGTGTAACAGAGAAGGAGTTGTGGGGAAGTTGTCCATAGACCGCGATATTCTCGGCTGCAGGCAGAGTGTTGAAACATAAAATATTTAATCTAGTTAATTCTGGGAGTCTGCTATTTTGTTTAATTGCAGGTTAAACACACTTTTTATCGCAACATGTACCTTAGAGGCATATTGTTTTACAGCGACTGAATACACTCAGCTGCATTGAAGAAATCCTATGCTACGTTGAAACTGAAAGAGCCAATCCACTCACTAAGGTATGAGAGGAAACCTTACAGACAGTCTACTCTTTCAGTGTGAACGGATGTGTATTAGCGTAGGTGTCAGCCCTGAACCAGGGCGGCTTGATGAAATATATTGGTTCAAGTAAAAAAAATGGGGCTATACAAAGACTGTCTGATGCCACACATAGTGATGACTTGAGCTGCAGTGAAACACAAGTGAGCATCCAAGTTGGACAAGAACCTTGCCGTCAAAATGAGTTCGGCTGAGTTAGTACAAGAGGAGGGGCTTCTAATCCAATTGAAATGATGGCCAGTAAAACATTACGAGATTCCCCTAGTCTATATCATGGGCCGAAGAAAAAAATAAAACAACTGTTGGACTGGAACAGAAACGTCAATGCATCTTTGCAGAGTTATAAACCTTTAGAAGTATTGTGCAGCGGGTGTGCATTAATGGACCCTCTGCCTTGCCCCAACCGCATTCTGTCCCTTGAGAGTGTGTGTGAAGAAGAATTACGGATTTGTGCCTACACCGTCCTGTTGTCACACCACCCATCCATTCAAGCACCTAGTATGTAATCAGTATGCCCTCACCTGCTCGGCGCCTATCACCACTGGCAACTCGTGTGGGGAAAAGAGTCCAAAACTATTCAAGAGAACAGGTCCCAGAGCCCAAGTCGTGTGCTGAGGCAAGCCCAACTATATCTAGAGTAGGAATCTATACCTCGAACACCAGCTCAGGCTCCTTTTCTATCAGAGAGGTGACATTTCACATCACTAGAGCCAGCCAGCCGGGGAATCGGACTGCCAAGGTCCTGGCCTTCTGCTGCCACCCAGCTCACTACTCTCTTGACCCCTTTGTTCCCTTTCCATAGGCAGTGAGCCCATGGGGAAGGGGACCATGTTACCGCTTTGGTCGGGGCCCGGCCGGGCCCTCCTCACACCATAATCAAGCCGACGGTGCACTATAAGAACACGACCTTGTAAATTGAATCAATTCGAGTGCATGACATCAGTACAGTGGGACATGAGGGAGTATTGTTTCCTCATAACAAGAAGGTTCGAATTAGATACTTTTGTTTTGCATGAGTATATGCGCTTGTATGGATTAAATAAAGCCTTTCAGGGACAGCGGTTACTACAGTGGACAGCCTATCATGTTATCAGGTTATCCTTACTGGTGCATGAAAGGGTTAACATTTATGTATTATTGCTATTACACAGTGCAAAACTCTTGTGAGGTTACCTGTAGATTCTAAAGTGCCAGAAGGTGTGAGTGTGAGTGCGAATGATTGCTCTGTACCCAGTCTCAGGTAGCATTATCGACACAGATGCTCAGTGCCAATCCCTATTTATGTGGAAATGCTCCAGATCCATCCATCCATCCATCCATCCAGCTGACTGTGCGTGAAAGTTAAAGTGCAAAGTCTGAAGAACCCTCACCAATAGTGAAAAGCAGTGGCTAGTGTTTGGAAGAACAAAGGGAGTTTTCTTTACAAAGTTTGTGGGCCCTTCCTTAGATTTAGGGTGAGACGCTTGGCCATCTGGGAGGTGCTCAGAGTTAAGGCGCTACGCCTCTGCATCAAGAGGAGACAGCTGAGGAGGCTTGGGGATTTTCTTAGGATACTTCCTGTACACAAACAAAGTCAACTACCTTTGAGAGGATGAAACTGCCACAGTGTGTTGTGTTGTCTAATTATTTTAATGAAAACCGCTTGATTTACAAGATTTCAGTGTCATTCAGGCTACATTTCATTCAGCCCAAGGTGAGAACTTGGCAGAATAAGTGCAGGAGCAGAAAACTAACGTGCAATATCCAAACCGTGAGGTGAATGGTCAGAGTTTTGATTGGTTCTAAAATATAATTAGGAGCTGTGCCGCTATTTTCTTATTCTTATTATTATCAATGAAGGCAAAGAATCCTTCCACCCCTCCTGCATGTTCCTCCCATTCCTATTTTCCACACGGTGCTTCAGGGTATTCGTGTCCTTTATAAAAGGGGATCAGGCTGTTACACGTCATCTATAGTACATCACTGTCCTCATGTCATTTGCGCCTGTCATACCAGTGATGCCATTGTGACCAAATGTTGACCTCATTAAGCAGCATAAAAAGGTCAAAAAAGGACAGGCTAGGAGTTTTTTTTTTTTTTTTTTTTACTTGTCACTGCTCTAATTAGGCATCATCAGATTTGGAAGAAATTACATTTTCCAGACCCAGAGAGAAGTGGATATAAAAAGTCCTCACACCCATGTTCAAATGCCAGGATTTTGTGATTCAAAAAATGTGAACAAGATGAATGATTAAAAACCTCTCTCAATGTTAACGTAACCTATAACCTGCACAGCTCAAACCAACAACTTTTTTTTCTCAAGAAAGCAAGTAAAAATAAACTAAGATGTGTTTGCATAAGCGTGCACACCGTCTCAACTGGGATGTGCCTGTTTTCAGAATCAACAAATGACATTCAAAGTTAAATGTTAAATGGGAATCAGCACACATCTGCTGCGCATTTAAAGTGACTTGAAGGGTTTGTGCTAAGATTGACTGTGGAAAAAGCCTCACCATGCTTCACTACAAGTAAAGTATTGAAGCAATCTGCAGTGCTTTGTTTATACCAGGGGTCGGCAACACGCGGCTCCAAAGCCGCATGCGGCTCTTTATTGCCATCTAGTGGCTTCCTGGAGCTTTATAAAACATTTTTGAAAATGGAAAAAGATGTGGGAGGCAAATTTTTTTGTTTGTTTTAAATAAGGTTTCTGTAAAGTAAAAACATGATACAAACATTCTTAACATTTCCCAATGCTGTAAAAATGTGTAGAATAAATATTACATTTCAACGTTTCTGTCAATGAAGATTTGCGTCATAGCCTGCGACACACGTTTCTATTCGCAGGACGGGATGCAAGGCAGGTGGCTGTTGCAAACAATTAAATAAATAAATAAATAGAACCCAGCGTTTCATGTACAATTCACCGAGGGGACTGGCAAAGAGAATCTGGAGGGCCGTGAAAAGCATTTTTAAAACGGTATACGGGAGCTACGATAGTCAAAAACGCTGCAAAAATGCGTCCCATGCCTCCGTGTCAGATCTCGACGATGGTAGGTAGGCATGCGTCTGTAAGTGTGTTGTGTATGCGCGGGTCAATCGCGCTAAGTTGGTTGAACGAAAAGTAGATCTTCGGTCAAAAAAGGTTGGGCACCCCTGCTCTACGGAATGTACTGCACGAAAAAAAAACATTTAATCATGAAGGCTCATCGTGTAATTGTAGCAAACTTAGTCAGTTTGATAGTAGGCTAATATAGCTCAAATAGCTATAGATACATGTTGCAGCTCCGAAAAAAGGAGAGCTGTGGTGTTGTTTTTTTTAAAAATGTACACTTTATTTATGCTTTTAACAGTCTCGACAAACACAGACGCGTCTGCGTCCGACTCCGTGCATTCTCTCCTCTTGTTCGACTCGAGAGGCGCTCAAAGACAGCCTCCGAAAAACGGAAATTAATGATCACTTCAATGACACTAAGAAAAGCGAAAATAATGCACCAAAACAGAAAATTAAGCGAGGAAATCACAAAATAAATTCTATGGGGGCGTTTGTGAACACACAACAAAGGAATGAAAAACATAAACAATTCTGAGACAGTCCAGTCTCCTACCTACATACAGCATGTGTTTCCTTCATTGTAAGTTTTCTAGAAGGCTTTTATTTTTTTGCAGCTCCAGACATATTTGTTTTTTGTTTTTTTGTCCTATGTGGCTCTTTCAACATTTTGGGTTGCCGACCCCTGGTTTATACCAAACATTTATGAGCCAAAAGTGTCATTGTACCATTACAAAAAGGTAAGCTGGAGTTTGGGGTAAGACGGAATTCTTACTGAGCAAAGGGTTCTCGCAGAATAGTGACCGTGCAGTTGTATTTGCAGACAAATACAACTGGACCAAATTCATGTTTCCATGACAATTGTCATCAAACTGCGATCTTTAACAAATCCTCCCTCCCAAAAAATGTCTCCAAATAATCATACAAGTGAGCAAACAAATGCTGAACAATGAATATCAAACAGACTTGACTTGACTTTGATTGATATGCTTGCTCAGTTTTGTGAATCTGGCTTACTGGTGTTACACATGCTTCATGTATTCTATTTGCGTGCTTGCGGACGTGTGTCTGGGGAGTTCTCTGAAAACATTGAAAGACTTCATTTTGTTTGGCTGATGTCTTTGCCTGTGTAAATTATCAGCACCGGGAAAGAGGCTGTGGGAGGATTATTTTTTAAGCTTTCATTACTAAGCACCTCTTTACATAAACACGCTGAGGTCTGCGTGTGTTTCATATGGCTTTAGTGCAAAGCCAAAGTTTATGAATGCTCTATATTTTAACCCTTTCATGCACCCTGTAACCTGATAACAGGATAACCTGTCCACTGTAGTAACCACTGACCCTCAAAGTTAGACCTACCGATATCCATAGTAGGGCTGTGCGTTGCCATTACTCAGGCCAAAATGACTCTCGTTATGCTGTCAACAATACATTTCACGATACTTACCATGCCACTCCAAGTCACTCCAGTCACGATGCGATGTGATACGACTGACGCTAATTACAATATGATCTGAGACAATACGGCTACATCAATTTTTATGATGCAATAACATTTGAGCGACAAGTATGAGATACACCGCAGTGAAGGTTGTTCATGTTGGTCTGGTCACTTCCTGTTTTATTTTGAAAGAATAACTCTCCTCTCGTTTCAGCTCACTTACTCTTCCTCCTGTGCCAGTCTGTTTGTTAGCCCCGCCCTTGTTGCCCCTTACCTTGTGTTTAAATGGTCCTTGTCGCCATTTGTAGGAATGAACCAATCGGACAATCGTTAATTATGAAGGCACTTATGTCAGAAGCCTCACCGGTGGAAAATAGCAAAATATCGTTGACCCTTCGCAATGGACTTCTGACGATGTAGCGATTGACTGGTATCACCAAATGTTTTCTGATTAATTGCAGGTTCTGGTTCCTCGGTTTCCGGCTTCTTTTATGTCAGTCTGGATCCCGTTGAAGCTCATTACAATATCTCACTCAGCATGACTCAACTCCATTATAATAGCTCCAGCAACCGACATGAATTCTTCCTCTGATATTATTATTGTGTTATGTGGGTCAACTTGGGAATCACAAATGAGAGGAGTGGGGAAAGAGGAGGATAAACAGAAAAGCAAAGACGCAAGCGAGTTTAATATTCAATTCTCCGATGAAAGTTAATCTTCCTCTACGAGGGATTGCTTTGCGCCAGCAGGGGTCCAGAGCAACGTCTGTGATACATGACTTGGACATCATTTGCACATTACTGGAAATGTTGAAGACAGCAAGAACCTGGTGTGCTGCAGTAAACTGTCTTTGGAGGCACGGCGTCCTGCTTCACTAATTGGGGATCTATCCCCATTCAACCCATCTCCTCTGAATTCATTTTCGCCATCTTGGCTAAATAGCTTGGAAAAACGATGAGGTGATAAAGAAACGCTTCTCATTTATGCCATACTATCATGCCAGAGGTATGATACTACTGTGCAAACTTTAGTTCATCTGCCTTTGACAATCAACTCTCAAATGGCTCCTGCTATCATTTATAAAACAGACAAGGCATGTATTAACTTTCAATTTGCCACTACTTTCCCTGTAATGAGCAGAAAGCAGATGACAAGAGTTTACAATCCAATTTACCAAAATAATGGTTTGGACCAGTCGCTCTGCAGAGGGTTTTCTTTGTTTTCTTAGTTTTTTTTTCTTTCAACTGACTTCCCCCCCTCATTAGTCTAACATGTGGCTGTGTGACTCATCCTTACTAATTATTTGGTACACTTTATGACTGTGTTACAATTGTGCCAATTTGTCTGCTTTAATTTGTCTTATTTTAGACGTTTATCCCGTGAAAATCTTGATGGATTTAATGTTAAGGGAATTAAAATCGGATTTTACTCCTTCGGTCCATGTGCATTAATTATAACGGTATTTTCAAAATATAATGGCCAATGAAATTCCACCCGGAGAAGGAATTTTAATGAAGTATTTTCCACACTATAAGGCGCACCTAAAAGCATGCGATTTCCTCAAAAGCCGACAGTGGGCCTTCTCATCCGATGCGCCTTACATAAGGATCAATATTCTGATTTCTTTGACGTGGTATTTTAAATGTTCTGTAAAGTGCTTTATTACAGCTGCAGCGGGTGTGACAATGCAATAATAAATAAAGCTGTATTGTATTCTATCGTATTCCCTTGAGCATAGCTCCATCTCGTGGATGCATACCGCAACCCCACCTACTATTGTAGCTTCTATTCTATGCACCTTATAATGTGGTGCGCTCTATATATGAAAACAAAGCATGAAAAACGTTTTAAAAGAGGCCATTCATTCAAGGTGCACCTTATACGATAGTGCGGAAAATACGGTACATAATGTTTTGCGGGAAGCTGGAGCCTATCCAGACAAAAGGACTACTATGGTCACCAGTTAATGGGAGGAAGGGCACATTTCTGGTGCACCGTGTGTCTTAGTGGGAATCAATGTTACATCGGTTGCATGGAGACCACTGCACTATCATGCGACTTTACATTTGCTTTGAACTAAGGAATTGCTGTGCATGGATTCCGCTGTAAATGATGAGTGCAATACTTTGAGGGTCGCACAGGGTTTCTGGTAACATGTCGTACCTTGCTACTCATTGTTACAAGCTCAGAGCAACAAACTGCTCATTTCCAATCCATTATTACAAAGAAAGATTGACGTGATAAGGTTCTGGTGCTAAAGCTTTCTTGTTGTGGTGTGTTTTGATGAAATACATTTCTGTAAAACCTTGTTTGTTAAAAGATAATACGAGAAAGAGAGACATTCATTGTGATTCAGGTCATTGCCGAACCAGTGGTTGCTCTGCAGAGATTTGCAGTCATTCAAGGATGACAGACATTTTGGCCACAGCTGGCATATTAACCTTTCATCTGTCATCCTAAAAACCGTCAAAACAAGAAAATGTAGATAAATTATGCTTGCATACTTTTAATTTTGTACAGCAAAAACATGAATGTCAAACTGTAACATTCAAATGTAGTGGACTACTATTGACTCGGATCAGGATGAAGGACAACAGTTGCATCCACAACACATCCAACGCTGTGCAACATGCTGCCTTAAATGTTTGATGATGACTGAAGGGAAACTGAGCAGTGTGTCTCCATCAAATCACAGTTACTGTGTTGGTTTTTTTTTTCCCCCCCTATCTTGGTGGGGTTTTTTAAAATTTTTGTTTTTATGCTTAAGGCATTGCTGAAATGTGACTACAGCAATAATTTTTATGTAGTCATTTGTTCATACACTGATAGAATCATTGTCATATACAATGGTGACAAATAATGGAGTAAACCAAACCACATTTTTCATTTATTTTACTTGAGTATTGATTTCTCTGACAACTTTACTTTTACTCCGGGCATTCAAACACATATATCTGCCCTTTCCATCCCTTACTTTGTCAAAATAGCTGTTTCTTTTTTTTTTTTTTTTTTTAACCTCTGCAGATGACAAAACTGTAAAACAGACAAATAGTGAGCTGTAAAGTCAAGCACTAAATCCCGATTGAATCAACTGATGGATGGAAAACCAGGCAGAATTCATTACGATGATGCAACAAATTTAGAGCAGCAAAATCACATACAGATAAGGACTACTTTTGCAGTTGTTATCATCAGCTAATTTAGCGTTTTTCTGTTTTCCACTTCACAACCAATGCAACGCTACGGGAACATGTTTTGATGGCAAGCCTGAGCCAACACTGGCAAACTCTTGGTTTAAAAAGACATTTTTCTTTTTACGTGAAGTGGATAAAACTGGTCGTAAAATGTGTTTTTACTTTTGTATTTAAGTACATTTAAGAGTACTGAAGGAGTCGATTCAATACTTTTAGTTTTTCATACAGAATTTTTTTTCCAGAACTGGACCACACTGTATTTTTCATGCATGCCATGCTATTCATCCACATAGCAATCGCATGGTATACAGTAGTAATAATTTCACCTGGGTGGACTGAATAAGAACACATCTACAAACAGTAAATGCTGTTTTTGTGCCGAGCGCAAGGCTGGCGTTTTCTTTCTTTTGGTATTTTGCTCGAACTTGCACAGGTAGAATTGAGCGGTTAAATCAAGGCAGTTGGAAGTACAGTCTCCCCGAGTACGCCATGCTTGAATGCAGAAGCAAAAAATAGACTCGCTGTGGTTCATACAGGACATTGGCAGGTCAACTCCAAGATCTCCCCTTGCCGATGATGTCGTCGGCCGCGCAAGTGATGTGGGCAGTCGGAGACCGCCTTGCGCCATTCATCGTGCGTGCAATGTTGCAAAAGTCTCCAGGTAATTGCACCCCCCCACAAAATTGTCTAGAAATGCCACACAATTACAGCAAAGGTCTTCACGAAGCTCCTCAAGTCACTGCAACTTAATCTCTTGCCTCCAAGGTGGCAGCAAAGTTTTTGTCATTGTCATACAACCAACTATTTTATATGTTAATCGATCACTATTTTCTTTTCATATACTTGTCGTGATTTTTTTTTATTTTTATTTTTATTAAGCGTTAGATTATGACAAAACACACAGTAAATGATGTAACATTTAATCCCTTTGTACCTGCACCACCAAATGCATTTCGTTTTTGCTCATCAGCTTGACTGGAGTCTTGACTCTGGAGGATTTGAATATTCATTGGTCCTTGCCCGTGCTCATTATTTATTATTCCTCTTCTAATCCAGTGCGTCTCTCATCTTCTCACATAAATAAGAGTGAATCCCTAAATCCCTGTTTACAGCACAAAGTCATTTCTTTTGCGATTAAGTGCCGTTGGCGAGCTTTGCAAGTTGATGATTGTGAGTTGTCAAGGTTAGTCATGACGCTTCAAATTATTTTGCCGGTTCAAGTGCGTGAGGCTCTTAAATCCTTGCAATAGACTTTATTGCAGTTCAATTGGGATAAATGATGCAATTCTTCATCATCAAAAAGGACAAAGTTAGCTCAGGGTTTATTGAATGAACATGCATTGTTTGACCTACATCTTGAAACAATTCTGAAAAGCCAACAAGTCATATCTTTTATGTATTTATTCATTTAGCGTAACCTGAGCAGACCACTAAGTACTGGAAAGTTGTACCCTGAAGGACAACAATACTCACAAATGATAAATCTCCACAAGTAAGATATACTGTGGCTCCGATCAAGTTCCAAATCTGTTTCTCTTGTGTGGCCGTGTCACCAAAGAGAACAACTGTGGCAAGCTTGTGCAATGTGTCCAGCGTTCAACACTTTCTTTTTGCCACTTCGGAATGTTTCTACATTTGTTTTTGTGGTCATGTAATGTAACTGAGCACAAATACTTTGTCACTGTACTCAAGTAGACTATTAACGTAACTGCTTTATTTTATATTTGTGGCAGCTTCAACTTTTACTCCACTACGTTTCCTCAAGAAACGGTATAATTCTACTCTGATACATTGCCCGCTATTTTTGCTAATTGATATTATGAAAGAAAAAAAAATCTCTGAATAAACAGTTGATTGAGGTCCTGCCTCAACCGTGGAGCCTAAAGCAGTAGTCCTGCCTGTACTAATATGTAAGGCACACAGGTAACCTCCTAGTAATGAAACTCAGGCAAATTCAAGTCTTCATATGGGCACAGCGTCTTGAGGCCAGTGTCATGGCCAGCCTTACCAAAAACGCAGATCTTTAACTCGGCACAACACTGAAACAAAAACATAGAACGGGAAGCAAAGTGTGTCCGCTTTGCATTGCGATGGCCGGAGCGGCGTTTAAGACTGTAATCGGTGCATAACTGATTGTTAAACATGAAACATGGTCAATATTTATCACCAAAAATCTTCATGTGTGTGTGTGGGGAAACCCGACTACTCTCCATTCATTTGACTCTGTGAGCTTTGACCTTAAGGCAATGTTGCCAATCAAGGAAGCAGCAGTTCATGAAACAAAATATGTCCGACACTACGTACGATATAAAAGTGGATTCCCAAGACGGCAGGAAGTATTTTCCAAGGCATATCTTTTCTTGGCGACATCGTCATCTTACGACCCTACCGCCTCTGGTTCTCTTCGGAAACACTCAGCAACCATGGATGCCGACTCGGGGGTGTCTGTTCGTCTTTGTGGATGTGAGATCATGTGTGATCACGTGAGAGCCCGACCTCGGAAACTGGATTCTAGACTAGTGGTGGAACACCATCTTTATGTGTGTGGTTTCCTATGTTGTGATGATCACATCAGACCATGCACAATATGACCAAAACTGTTACATACTTACCGGGTAATTTTCTTTGCGTGGGGTCCGTCACAGTTAAAAAAAAAAATTGTCTGCATGCCAGGCCCCTGGTTCAAGATAATGAGTACACATCTCTTTAATTAAACTTCAGCAGTACAAATAGAATGACTCTTATATCGATCACGATCAAAACCAATGTCGGTAACATCTCAGGTGACTTTGGAATCGACAAGAGCCATAAGGCTACAAATTCACCACACAAAGGCTCATAATGTCACAGGATCTCGAATATTTAGCAGCAGGTGGTGATGGGTTGATCGTTCCGCACATCTCTTCGCCTTATTATGCGGCAGTAAGTCCGATGACACGGCCATTAAAGCCATCATCCAACTGCGGCCGGGGTTGTCCTGGTTCCGAGTGCACGTATGGACACCTTTATGAGTGGGATGACTGAGTGTTATAAAGCTTCACACCATTATTTCCTTTCACATCCAGCCTCTGATGCCATCTCGAAAACCAGGAAATTGGTGTCTTCGTCCGTTTTCAAATAGAGCAGCGAAAGAGGAAAATGAAAGGGGAACACTGCATTTGACGCGCAATGACAAAAAGACATTAGAGTGCTGTTTTCAGTTTGCAGATGGTAAATATACTGGCGTCAGCAGCGTCTTGAACAAATAGTTAGCACACCCGCTTCGCTTTTCTGAGGTTCGGGGTTCTCATGTCATTCTCTGTGAGCTTGCGTTTTCTGGCTTCTTCCCACATCCCCGAAGCATGATTCTTAGCCTCCTATTGAGAACAAGTAGTATAGCAGATGGATGGATGAAGATATTGCTGACTATTTTCAAACCTCCCTCATCGTAATGTTGCTGTTTACAGGCCCCCAAAATACATTAAAACCACCACACTGGTTTCTGTTAAAAAAAAAAAAAAAGGCTGTTGTGTAACCCCCCCAGGTCTGGTGTTTATGTCGCTATGATAATACCGCCTTGTTTTTACCCAGTTAGCCATTACTGTTTTGTTTCCTCACTTACTGTACCATACCGGTCCATATTTTTAAATAAGACATGGCTGCATGTTCATTCTCAGCTTTTCTATTTATTTATTTTAATTCGCGCTCCATTTCATCGCGTGTCCTTTTTGTTGAATAAGTAACACCTCCAGTCAGCTCTTCCACACCAGTAAACATAACACAAGGAGTCCGCTCATACACTGCGCACTAGGTATAGTGTCTCTGCCACTTTCTGCCTGCGGCAAGTTGTCATTTTCTCACCCATTGCCCACGCTGAAGAAGCAGATGTACTTGCACCCCAGCGGTTGTATCAAACATAACATATGCAGTGTGGTCAGGCACATTTGCCATCTTGATGCAGCCAAAACGCATTTGTGCGTTGACCTTGTCAAAAGGATTTTTTTTTTCCTTCGATTCAAAGAGAACAAAGAGAATGTCTACTGTGCCTATTGGTGGGTGTTCAACAATCACTTACCGGTGTCTCACTTTCTGCCAAACTACTCCCAAATCGCAACAAACTCACAGATCATGCAATTGAATCTGGAAAGCTTAATTTTTATCTCAACCAAACCATCTGGTGTGACAGCTTGTAAAAGCAAAAAAAAACAAAAAAAAAAAAAAAAAAAAACTTCTTTGAAACTCTATTTTTGTTTAAGCCTCAATTGAAGCGAAGTGTGATGGATTGCTGTCATGAGCATATTCAGTACCCCAAAAGATGGAAAACAATTTGCTGCCAAGAGTGAGATAATTTGTGATGCTTCTTTTGTCTTGAGCAATCCTATTTTGTACCAAAGCTTCAGGTTAACTCTTTTATAATGTACTCTCTGTCCGGAGGCGCCGGAGTTTGTGCGTTGCTAATCAGTTATTTTGAAGATTCACATGCATTCGCAAAGCACGAGCCTCCCGGCTCCAACGGGGTGATGATGAACGCGTCAGTCGGCTGGCGAGGAACTTTCGGTGAGTGGCAAGAGGCGGAACGTTGAGAGGCGGAAGCGCTGTCGAGTGCGGCCCGGACGGACGTCGTTGGGAGCGGGCATTGTCCAGAGGGGAGCCAGCGGCGGTCGGCCCATTGGTCGGACATTGGCGGCGGGATTCGTCCCTGAGAGCCAACCGGCGGATTGGTGGGCCCGGCGGCGGCGGCGGTGGTGCTCGCACCGGGATCACTCCGGGGAACCAACC
>NW_017805275.1:2839853-2846722 GCF_001891065.2 Hippocampus comes
ATCTGTGACCCTTCTGATTTTCCCATTTATACAGGTGATCCATACGCTCACTCACTCTCCTCTTCCATCCTTCTCTGTCATTCGCTAATCTCTCCACCTCCGTCCAGTCCATCCCTGCGTTCCTCATTACTCTCTTCCAGTATAATGTACTATGTGTATGTATGCACATGTACGTGTATGTATGTGTATGTATGTATGTATGTATATATATATGTGTATGTATATACAAACAGAAGGGTGTATAAATAGATAAGTACAGTACACATAAGGGTAAAAGTACTTGATGAGAGGTAGATCTCTTCCTTTTCTTTTGCATTGAAAAATGATCTATTTATATTATTACACAACAAGGGGTAGGACTAGATAAGTTGTATACTTCTTCCTACTCCTTTGAACATATAACGGTGATGATGTTTGTTTTATTTACTTTTTATTTTATTCTTATTTTTCCTTTTGTAATTTTGTTTGCCTTTGTCAATTGTTGTTGTATTTTATGTTCAATAAACAATTAACTAACTAACTAACTAACTAACTTTGTATTCCCGTCTCCCCCTTTAACTCCAGCTAACATGCATGTTGCATTTTTAATGGGAATCTAAATTCCGAGGCGTTTTCAAAACTCCCTCATCACACTATTAAGATGGTTTGTGACGATGAGACAATAAGATGCAGCCCGTGATTGTCTCAGGACAAGCATTTCTTTTTCATTCGCAAATGCTATCAAATGTTTATTATTCCGGCATTGTAACAGAAATAAAAAGACTGCATCTTAAGGATCCCTAAAATGAGCCATTAGAAGTAAAAGTTACAGCCATTGATTTTTTTTTTTTTTTTAATCCGCAAAGGAACATTTAAATGCACTCATTTGATCAGTGCACTCACTACCTTGAAGGAAGCGCACTAAATGCAAACTTATTAGATTTTGGACAGCCACCACAGGAGACTGATAATTTCACTTGATTAACGAACTAAAGTGGATCAACATCTGGTTGCAATTAACCCTCACACCTGCATTTCCATCAGTGGACCTGCACGCATGGATAGATTTGGGCTGAGCTCCAGCCCTCTGAAGTCCTACTACATTAGTGTTTCTTTTAATAGGAAGGGGAGGAGGGCCACTGCCACGGTTGTGTTTGTATGATTTCAAAACTGGAAGTAAGGTGCTGAGAGTGAAAAATAACACGAGGGAAAATGTCAAAGCAGTGAATTGCGTGTTCTTGCGCTAACAGGTTGCCTGCTCTGTTGGTGGGCACCGCAAGTGCAAATTCAGGTGATGAAATTGAAAGAGTCATGGAGGCAAACACACGTACAACTAAATCCAAGACAATGAATGATACATTTGGGGAAGTTAGCAACTTGATAAAATCTGTGTTTTGTTTGACTTAACTCACCCGTACTGAATGTGCTTATTCCGTGTAACATTGTTTTCAAACCTTGGTTTAGGTAGCGCACCAAAAAAAAAAAAAATCTAATTTGTATGAGTGTGCAAACCTTTGGTAAATCAGGCCCAAAGTGGTTAAAGATAATTTACGGTGAAAAAAAAATTAAAAAGAAAAAAGAAACCCAAACATATGCAAATGAATCATTTCCCTCATGAGAACAAGAATGATGATCTGCCTGTCTAAAATGTATACACGCATGAAGTCACCTCACTGTACATCCCGATGTCACTTAGCCTGGGAACAAAGACCAGGGTGATTTATAAATATTCAACAGTTAGTCACATAACAGTTTAGATTCGGTTGTTTGTGTGTTATACTTTTTAAGACCATGCTGTGATGGAAATTGATTTTTTTTTTTGTTTTACCCTTGCAACAAATCACCAACACCCCAACATTTCCTCTCAGTAGTTTCAAATTCAGTGTTTGCGTGGTACTGTATATGCCCATGTTGTTCGGATAATACAAAAAAGAATAATCTATTCTATATACATACCCTTGGCCTTGAGGGAAAGAAATTACACTGCACATAACAATTAGCAAATGGTACATTTATCTGGTAGTGTGACTCTGGACACACCGCAGTCCAAATTGAAGACATTTAAAACCACAAAAACAAAAAACAAAAACATAACTAGAATGAAAACCATGTTTACGTGCTCTATTAACCAGAATATGTTCAAATAGCTGCACCACAAGATATGTCCAAAGAGGTTAATGCAAAATACGACGCAAAGGTGGGCAATTCACAAAATTTTGCTGCTCTATCATTCGTCAGTGGCCTGGGCAGCCGTCCATCATTGTTAGTTCGTCATTATTTCCTCGTCAGTATGTCATGTTATTTTAAGCACACTTCTGTCAGTAAATTTCACCAGTCCGCCAATCTGTCTATCGTCAATCCGTTAGTCACCCCCCACCCACTCCCACCTATTAAAAAAAAACAAACTAACAAACAATATAAACAACATAATAGTCCAACAGATGAATAATCCAATTCGGTCATAATGGTTAAAAAAAAAAAAAAAAAAAAAAGGTGCACTATTTATCAGTGCATCTACATTATGGGGTTTCTGCCAGAGAGCTTTACACACACGCACGCAGGCACACTTTACATCCACTTTTTTTTTAACCGTTACGCACACCGAGAGCACACTGGTGTATGCCTGCAGCCGTTTTAACTTCTAAAAAAATCACAAAAGTTTGCTTTTAAAGTTTCAATGGCTTACTTTAACAAATTAGATCTGTTTTCAAAATCGTTTCGCCGTAAAAGGAACAAATTGATAGTAGGCACTATGAATGCCGTTTCACCTCCATTTACAGGTAGCACTGATGTGAGCGCTGACACTATCTGAGCCCACAATAACACGGCTAAGACTAACAAAAGATATTGCTGCTCAACCCCTGCAAGTAGAGCTAATTCCATTCAAGTCGATGGAGTCAGAAGATAAAATTAGATTTTGGGTACACCGTGTAAAAATCCCACTTCCATGACAATAGTGATATGTTGCAAAATCGATGCGTCTCATTAGGAAAGAAGTGAATGCATTGCTCACGGTAGTAAATAATATAGAAATCTGCAAACTTGTCAGCCTGAGTTGTAGCTGAGAAAACATTGGACCAAAGTCTCCAAAGTCAAATGACTTTGTGAGCTATGGGGTTGTATAAATAATTTAAGCGGAGCCTTTAACAGTAGCTATTGAGTGGAAAGAGGGAGATAAAGCCCAGACACAGCAATCGTGGGTAAAAACAAGCCAACAGCTTTCAGTGGTTTAAGTCATACATTGAGTCATATCCGAAAAACTTTTTCACTTGCAATGATGCTGCAGGTTCGTTTCACCCTCTCTCCAAAACGCGGTGATGTATTTTCACCCAAGTACAACCATCAATAATTCAGACATTGCATTCCTCCGGTTCACAGGTGTCGAACATGCACTTACACTTCTGAGAATGATTATTCCGTGCGCATCTGTCAGATGCACATGCAAATGTCCACTCGTTTTAGGATTGTGTTCAGCGTCTGTTTTATTGAGCAGAGAATGAAAAATAAACAAGCAGCTTTTTTCAATGGAGCCTACTCCGCGGCACTTGGCAAGCAATGGAGGTGTTTTTTTTTTAAATTCTTGCACATTGTAACCTTGAATGAATCAAAAGTCTACTTCCATCAAATGCGGAAAAGAATTAATCATTTCATTCAAATGTGAATTAACCTGAAGCAATGTCAGTTATTTGAAATTACAAATACAACCTGAAAAAGCACTGACTGTTTTGACACGTACCGTATTTTTCGTATTATACATTGCTCCCGATTATAAATCGCACCAGCCAAAAAATGCATGATTAAGAAGGAAAAAACATATATAAGTCGCACTGGAGTATAAATCGCATTTTTGGGGGAAATTTATTTGATAAAACAACACCAAAAACATACATGTCATCTTGAAAGGCAATTTAAAATAAAAATAAAATAGAGAACAACAGGCTGAATAAGTGTACGGTATACTAACGTTACATGACCGACATGCCTGGTAATGTCAGTAACGACGTAACATATTAAGAGTTATTCAGATAACTCTAGCATAAAGAACATGCTAACAAGTTTACCAAACTATCAGTTTCACTCCAAATCACAAAATCCAATGAAATCTTCATCCTCGGTGTCACTTTTAAACAACCCCCCCAACGCGGGAGGTAGACGATGCGCCGCTTCCTCTTCTACGTCGCTTACGTCAGACTCATCGTCGATTTATCAACACAGGCCGAGACCGCCCTCTTGTGGTTTAATGTGAAAATAACATGTGAAATGACATAATCATGGTTAATAATTTCACACATAAGTCGCTCCAGAGTTTAAGTCGCACCCCCGGCCAAACTATTAAAATAACTGTGACTTATAGTCCGGAAAATACGGTACTTATTTTTAGTTTATTGGATATTTGACAACACGATTTATTCATGGACAATTTCATACATTCATACCACTTCATAATGAATTCATTCCCAGTCTGATTATGTATGCACCTTATGTATGCATGAGATGCATATATGCAACTTATATTTATACTGTGTACAGTTTTCTGAAACATTTATTTATTTTGTGCATGCAACATTTTGTTTTTTTTTCTTCTCTACCCCCCCCCCCCCAATTTAGCTGCTGTAGACTGCAAATTTCTCCAGTGTGGGACAAATAAAGGTTATCTTATATTATTATGCATTTCTTTTTCACGTACTTAGTGTAAGTTTGGCACAAATGGCCTCAATAGGAAAGGAGAAAAAAAAAACAAAAAAAGTCTTTGTCTGGATTTAGGTTCCAATCAGTCGGTGAAGCTAATTGAAAAAGGTAACAAAAAATAATACATTTAAAAACCACTACTATTTTTTTATTCCTTCTTTTTCAGCATTGACGCCTCCTTAATGCATATTAAGTGAGTTTACTCCGTTTCTTTGTCTGTCGAGGTGGCTCACCATAATGAGACTGCCAGGAATGTGTTGCTCTAATAATGTGACAAACAAAGGCTATTCATCACGCTTGTTTGTCTCGATCAGACTGAACAGCCACCGATAATAAGACCCAAACAATAACGCATCTGATTTGCCGCTTAGGAAGACATTGAGACAGCTTCCTCAATAACCTGATGTCATTATATCGTGAGTGTCAAGTAATCACACGATTCAGATAAACAGTTGTAGCTTGAAGTGTTAATGGTGAACCAATTAACATGGAGCAAGAGGAATACGTTTTTGCTGAGCAGAGTTGATTTTTAGGGCAAGTACTTCTCCAAAAATGTCATGAGAAATGTTGCCCTTTTTTTTTTTTTTTTTTTTTTTAATACTAAATTAAATGTGAAGTATTCGTTATTCATATTCGAATGTTTTCGGGGGATTCAATTTCACCACAGTCAACATTTGTAAAATGAATACACGCTCTTTCCCAGCAAATCAGTTGCACATTTCACTACAGGAATCTACAATTATATCTGCAAGGATTTAAGAAAGTTTCTTCAGGACATTTCGAAGTGAGTAATTTTGGGCTAAAAACGGCAGACTCTCAGCTAATACAAGCAGAATTTCAAGTCCTCCGGCCAACTTCACATAATCTAATGATTTATTTTATTCTCTAAAAATCTGGTGACTGTGTGCCAGCTTTTGGCTTGGACTGCAGATAAAGAAGGATTTGGCTTCTATGAATTGCTCCTTCATTTTCATCAAACTAAATCAAGCCAACCACTCATTACAGATGAATGTCCTTGAGTATTGCATAATATATTCAAAGGTCAATATTAATTGTCATTATGGTGTTACAAAGGGAGGTTTAATGCAGTGCTCTAATTTGAACATCTTAGAATATATTGTACATGTTTACGTTTGACATTGCTTTTCACTTAGAAGTGTAGGAATGAATACATGTGGCTGTTTCCTGTAATGATCAGCGCATGAATATTGATATAAAGTCTCTCCGGGCACGTCATCTCAAATGAATCAGGATGAACCTCCAGTTCTGCACAAAGACAGAATGCTCATTAAGGGTAAGATGTATAATGATGTGTATTTCACTAGAAAAATGAAAGGTAGCCTGTTACAGTGTGATTTCAACCAACGGATCTGTCATTCCGAGGTTTGTGCTAGGTGTTGGCATGAAAAAAACGCCCACCCTTTCAAATGATACACCGTGCTGTCAACAACATGATCTGATTTTTAACTCTATATGAATAAAAAAATGGTGTTGTTTTGCCTACTTCTTTCCAGTGAACCCATGTTCATGAGAAGGGATATGCTTCAGAAACACCCACTCAGTGAAACTCTTCAATATAGAGACCATAAAAAAAACAACTTTAAGTCCGTTCAAACATGAAAACACTTTTCAACACAAAATAAGATGTAAGCAGAACATGTATAGAAAGTGTAAGTTGAGGGGTTTATAGGTTTGTAGTGGATAAGCTCTACGAATAGGCAAAAGGAGAGATGGAATCCTTTGAGCGCAGTTTTTATTCTTTCAACGTCTGCTTTACATATTGTTGTGTCTCTCTGTCGCATGTAGATATGTGCCTTTAAGAGGCGGGGCCTGGTGGGGTGGCGTGAGTGTCGAGTTGTGAACTGTGGCTGACAGCAGCTCCTGCATGACTGTAAAACAATTGCTACGAACACCAAATTTCTGGGATAGACAAGTTGATAAATCCCTCCCCACCTGTCCCGAGGTATACCTGTTATGGATTTTTTAGACTAGTGGCAATCGGAATGTCCAAAGTTCGTCAGGCTCCCAGCTTCTGAGGCAGCAGATTCGGGACAATTAGTGGAACCCATAGTTCAAAGCAGAAATGGTGCATCATTTAGCTGTTATGTTGCACGCAAATGGTCTTTCAAAGCATTTTTAAAATCATGTTCTTACACGTGATTTTATACATACCTGTATATATATATATATATATATATATA
>NW_017805275.1:2846763-2851576 GCF_001891065.2 Hippocampus comes
TATATTTTATACGTTCGGTTTGTTATTTTGCAGAGACTTTTATTTCTTTATTTTGCTGTTAAATTCTTCTGTTTGTTTTTTCTTAAATTAAATGTCTATTTTTGGCTTTTAAATGTTGCATTTCAATGATGTGAAACACATTCAGCTATCTTGTGTGTGTGAAGTAGCCTTGCCTTGCAGGTTTTTACCCAGACATGTCACTGCCACAGGGCATTGTAGGTGACGGCAGCAGACAGGCGGGACAAATGTCCTCGGGAAATTGGCTGATTGGAAGACGAGATGCCAAACACGAGCAATTAGTTGAATTGAAGCATTAAATGTCGATGCGGAAAAAGTAAGGTGACTTTCACCAAACGCTTTGTAATTGAATTTTTTTTTTTCTAAATTCAAAACAGGTATACATTTTATTCATGCACAAAATGAACCATGCATCAGCTGCATACAAAACCATGGTGTTTAAAGAACAAAACCAACAAAACATGAATTTCAGACAAAAACCTCAATGAGTATTTACCGAAAATGAATCATGTTGCCTCACGGAGACGCGATCAAAAATGCGCACCATTCACCCTCAGATCATTTTGACAACAACGTCTGTTTTCCTTTGCTTCGTCTTTATGGCTGCCATCTTCAAAAAGGATTGCTCGCAAAAGATATGTTGTAACAGACGGCATTATTACCTCAAGGGCTCTTATACAGAAGTCAGTGCGGTGTTGGCTTCAAAATGTGAACATTTAGCGTGTGTAACCTACAGTAGATTTATGCCGTGAACATCACAAAGCCGTAGTAAGCAGCACACGTCAACACAGCCATGTGTTATGCCATTTGTGGATGAATGTGACACTTGTTCATAGGCGTGTCCTCTATTTTGGAGATCATTCTCCTCTAAATACCAAATAAGGTATAATGCGCTTCTTTTTCGAAGCTTCTATTTTGAGATGCATCTGCAAAAAAAAAAAAAAAAAAATTCTCCGTCCCCAAAACAATATTGTCACATAAAATATTGTCCTGTTTTTTTGGGTTTATCCTCACAAAAAGCAGCAAGCAGCTAGTTCTACTAATGGAGTGAATTAGTTCCGAACCCCACTCCGCCATCCACTCCATCAGTAAAGATGTGCCAGTGGAAAGGTGTCACCTGCTTCTGCGTGTGCAATGTGCAGCCAGGACTTGGGTACCCTTCAGGAAAGGAAGGCTCCCCTCTCACTATGCAGCAACCATTCAAGGACATTTATGGTGTTACTAAAAAAAGTAAATGTAAGAAAACATATATACAAAACTACTGCTTAAAAGGAAATAATTGTAGCATTAGCATGGATGGATTAACAAATATATCAACAGATCAATAAAAAGGAATTTTATTGATCAAAGGGTCGGATGGCTGTTTCGTAAAGTACCGTATTTTCTGCACTATAAGGCGCTTCGGATTATGAGGCGCACCTTCAATGAATGGCCTACTTTAAAACTGTTTTATATATAGAGCACACTGCATGATAAGGCACATGGAGTAGAAGCTACAATAGTGGCTGCGGTTGTACTTTGCATCCATCAGATGGAGCTACACCAAAGGGAATACAATACAGCTTCATTTATATCGAGCCCTCACAACCGCTGCAGCTGTAACAAAGCCATGAGAACTGGTCACAAACACGGACATGAAACATAAATACAAAGGGCATTCCAAAAATATGAATGAAAGACAAACGTTATAAAGACAATTAATTCAACAAAAAGGCACACAAACCTCATGGGCTCACATCCACAAGGGGTTAAATATCCTTAGAAGTCTTGCTTTTCTCATTCTTCCTTCGTTTAGTCAGCAGTTAACTATGCTTTTAGTATTATCTTTGTTTCATAATGGGTGTGCAGAGCTCACAAACTAGTTGTCTGTTTATTTCTGTGTTGGTGAATGCAAACGTCAATTAGTGTCGGGCAGAACCCTTTTAGGTTGCAATTGGTTCCTGCTAATAATCACCACTAGTGATTATCACTCGGAACACTAACAGTGAAACAACTCAATGGTGAATATGAAGAGAACTGTGACACCATATATAAGGGGCATCGGATTATAGGGTGGACTGTCAGCTTTTGGAAAAATTACACAAAACACTTTTCGGTGCGCCTTATAGTATGGAAAATATGGTAAATCACTTTGGAGTGTGTTACTTGTCTGCAACTGCTACAGACTGAGTCTCAACTTCTCTCAACAACATGACGTCAGCAACAGGAAGTTAATTTACATGCACGCAGGCCTCTGACATGACTCAACTCCTCCGTGGCGCATTATTCTGCTCAGTGCAACAGTGCCATAAAAAGAGGAAATCGGGGCATTCAGAGAGATTCTCTCATCTCATTAAAAAATATTTTCAGGGAATCAGTTCATAATTGTTAATTTACCCAACATGGTCAACCAATGAAAGTTACCGTATTTTCACACCTATAAGGCGCCATTTAAAGTCTAAAATTTTCTCCAAAGTGGACAGCACGCCTTATAATGCGGAGCGTCTTGTATATGCGCTTAGTACCAAAACCTGATAGAGAGCCGACACGCGTTTATATAGAGAAAAGGCGGAAGTGAATGAGGACAGGCATGCGGCGAAGAAGTCGGCCAATCAGAGAGGAGCATTGATACCAATATAATGGCAGATGAGGGCATATCAATCAACTCAGTCAAAACAATGTCATATCAATGCTGCTGAAAAGGAAATGAATGATGGTGACTTCACAAACATACTGGAATATAATGATTAGGTGTATGCATTGAAAGGCTGTCTGATTGTTCCTCCAAAAACGATTCCAGGTCATCACATCAGCGAGAAAGCAGAAGGGTGAGCCAATAAATCTAGAGTTGCAAAAGATTTCCATTCGACTCCCAAAATGACAGCATGTGGTCGCATTGCTCATAATAACTGATAGAAACAATCCTTTCTGCATCAGTAACTTACTGTATGCAAGTCATGTCTGCTACTGCCTCTGTTTTGTTGACATACTGCTCTTTGAAGCCTGCCGTGTGCAGGCTGCACTAAAGGCTATTCTTCCTTTATTGCCCTGCTTATCGCTTTCATTTTTATTTATTTATTTATTTTTAACTTGGAGACTTTCCAAAGAGCATTTTTTTTCTAGGCTGACATAAGGCAGTCAAGCCAATCCCATGAAGCAACTTCTGTTGTGCTGCACCTACTGGAATCCAAATAGGGTCATGACTAGAGGCTATCACCATGCCGTTTAAGTGGCATTGCACTCAGCAGGATTTGTGTGTATCGTGTGTACAATTCAGGCAGCTGTCTGCTGTCAATATGACTAGGAGCGACCACGCAATATGCCATAATGAGGGACGGAAATAAGCGGTGCCAGCCTTAATGATTGCCTTATGGGATGTACATTCATTACCATGTAGACTCATCATGGTGTGTGTTAAATGCTGCTGTGGTTGGTCTGCTGGAAACAGTGTGAAAATCTGTTTGTGTTTTTTAGCTACCGTATTTTCCGCACTATAAGGCGCATCTAAAAGCATTCAATTTTCTCAAAATCCGACAGTGTGCCCTATATTCCGACATGCCTTATGTATGGAGTTACAATCTTTACATTCGCCATTGAGTTGTTTCCCTGTTCGTGTTCCTATGCCATCTAGTGGTGATTGTTAGCAGGAACCAATTGTAACCAAAACGGGTTCTGCCCAACACTACTTGACGTGTGCATTCGCCAACAAAGAATTAAACAGACAACTACTTTGTGAGCTTTGCACAGACATTATGAAACAAAGATCATACCAAAATCATGGTTAACTACTGACTAAACAAAGGAAGAATGAGAAAAGCAAGACTTCGAAGGATATTTAACCCCTTGTGGATGCGAGCCCACGAGGTTAGTGTACTTTTTTGTTGACTCAATTGTATTCACAACTTTTGTCTTTCATTTATTGTTTTTTAATGCCATTTGGATTTGTACGTTCCATGTTCGTGCTTGTGACCAGCTCTCATGGCCTTGTTACAGCTGTAGCGGTTGTGAAGGCTCGAAATAAATAAAGCTGTATTGTATTGTATTGTATTCCGTTTTGCGTAGTACCATCTTGTGGATGCGTAGCACAACCGCAGCCACTATTATACGCCTTATAATTATATTATAATGCA
Organism: Hippocampus comes; assembly: GCF_001891065.2. NCBI lineage: Eukaryota > Metazoa > Chordata > Actinopteri > Syngnathiformes > Syngnathidae > Hippocampus > Hippocampus comes. The sequence goes on from NW_017805275.1 coordinate 2,850,891, forward strand.
GTGCGCCCAATATATAACAGTTTAGCTCCTTATACTGCAGAAAATGCGGTGTGTGTGTGTGTATGTGTGTGTGTGTGTGTGTGTGTGTGTGTGTGTGTGTGTGTGTGTGTGTGTGTGTGTATATATATATACACATATACACAATAGCTCAGTTGGTAAGGCATCGGTTTGGCATACGGGAGACGGTGGTTCGAATCCCGCTTGGGGCAAAAATGAGCACATAACACCATCCAGTGTGGGTCCTTTGGCAAGATCCTTCACGCTAATGCCTACCTCATACAATGATGAGAGACAGAACCCAGTTACCGTAACAGTGGCAGGCATACAGGAAAGAGTCTCAGATAAAATGAGCACATAACCCCATCCAGTGTGGGTCCTTTGGCAAGATCCTTCACGCTAATGCCTACCTCATACAATGATGAGAGACAGAACCCAGTTACCGTAACAGTGGCAGGCATACAGGAAAGAGTCTCAGACCATCCAACTATCGGCCACTAACCTGTCTCTCCACAACATGGAAGGTCATGTCAGGCATCATTGCGGCTAAGATAAGTGGACACATGTATCAATACATGAGCGAAGCACAGAAGGGCATTGGTAGAGATACCAGAGGAGCCAAACATCAGCTCCTGATTGACAGAACAGTCGCACAAGACTGCAGGTCCCGACATACCAACCTGTGCACA
>NW_017805275.1:2854116-2878884 GCF_001891065.2 Hippocampus comes
TATACACACACACACAGGTATATATACAGTATATACAGTACATACACATATCAATACAGTCCAAGCTGCATGCCCGTTCAGGAGGCAAAAAAAAAAAAAAAAAAAATTGTCCTCATGACATACACCTCGTAAACCGGGTCACTCGTATCTTAAAACTGTACTCAAATAATTCAATTACATCACTATATTTTTAAAAAGACAATGAAATACAGTTAAATTGGCTTTGCAAGATATGCATGTTATTATAAGCCATATTTTCTCATTTATTGCATTTCAGGAATTCTGCTTTGCCTCCTGGTATAGCTCCAATGGTGATCAGTCAAGAGTGTTTGGTGCCCATGAAGAAAAAGTAGAACAATTGATGTAAATAGACAAACCAGATGGCTCACATTCTTTTGAGTGCCGACAACGGTAAACATAATGCAATAAAATATTTAACCTTTCAAACTACATTCTCCCAAATTGCTGATGAGTATTTGGTCTGTTCAATGTGCAAAAGTCGTCCCGTGATTTGACAAGTTCTATTGCAAACAGAAGCAAACAAAACTTATTTCCGTGCATGTCCACTAAAAGAGCAGCAGCTGTAATGCAGTCCTGTCACTCCAAGATTACCAACTTCACTTCTGCTACAGAGAAGGCCATGGCCTAGCACGCAGTCAACATGCACACGCGCACGCACGGGCCCCCACACACTAACGCGTTCCTTTCCCCGCTGCACATGTTTAAAACAAAACAAGTTCACTCAAAAGTAAAAGCAACATTAGATGGGCTCAGTTGCACACACATTGCCTTGGGTCAAGAAGAACCCTTGCCGTCACACTGACAAATTACACAATAAAAGTCAACCCAAAGTTTCATCCTTTCAATACAAGTCGATCTGTAGAATTCAACTTGAACGGACCACCGTTGAGCTCATTTAATTGAGATTCAACTGATTTGATGAAAACACGAACCTTGCATGCTCTTCAGTTTATGCTCACTGTTGTACAAAACAAATTAAATTTCATGCTGGTATAATGTTTAGAAAATATTTAAAATCCTTGGTTCGTATAACAAATACTTGAGTACGGGGGTGGTTGGAATTCTTGAACGTGTAATTAGCAGGGATAAAGTGAATTGTGAAGTTGCCTGTGCTGCCTAATTAAATTGGATTCGTAAAATCTGGATCTTGAATAAAATGCATTTACTATACTTTTAATATTTGAAGATACACTACTCACAAAAAGTGACGGATATTTGGCTTTCAGGGGCAATTTCTGGAAAATGTAAAAAGTTCACGCTACAGCGATATCATATCAACAAAGTAGGACATTTAAGTAGAAGGATGCAATGGTGATGTCCTCATCTCAAACAATTCATTGAAACAAAACTTAACAACAATGATGGGTGCACCACGACAAAAAATGTCAACGTCTCAAGAACTCGTCATGTGCCCTTGAGCATCAATTACAGCGGGTCGACGACGTCTCATGCTGCTCACGAGTCGATTTATTGTCTGCTGAGGCATGGCGTCCAACTCTTCTTGAAGGGCAACCTTCAGGTCATTGAGGTTTTGGGGTGCAGTTTTGAGCCTCTACGCGGCGGCTCAGCTGATCCCACAGGTTTACAATAGGATTCGGGTCTGGAGATTTTACGTTTCATCTTTAAGCATCTCAACACTTGTGAGAGTTCAGTAGGTTCCACAGATTTACAGATGTACTGTTTGTCCCCGCTTCAGAAAAGGCGCACCAGTCAGCCCGAATGCAAAGTGGCTGTCCATCACGACAACCAGCCGCTTTCACATGTGCTGAAAGAGTTTCACGCAGTCCAGAAGAACGACAAGATGTGAATTGGCAGATAGATGGAGAGAAAAGCCACCTAACTACAATCTCTACCCTGACAAAAAAAAAAAAAAAAAAAGCCATAAATACGTCTCTTGTATCCAGCAGAATCGGTATATCAGAAGAGAAGGCATTATTTTCCACCTTTGGCTTTACACAGAGAGAAGCAAGACTGTAGTGCAATTGCATAAGCTTTCCTTCAGCAACATGGCCTCCCACAATTATCACAATTATACAGTTGAATGTGCGATACCAGAATTGGGGTCTGGTGTTAACGCAGGTTCCAGCGTTATGAAATATGTTATCACACATGGGGGCAGCCAGTTATGGTTCTGCCATCAAAACTTTCAGTTTGGCAGAGTATTAGTCAAAAGTAGGGACACAGGCAAGATGGCAGAGTTAGAGTGTGAGCTGCAAACCGGACCTGATATCAACAAGCTTGGCCCAGCTGATTCTGTTTTTTATGACTGCTCTGATGATTCAAGATAAACAAACCATGGATTGTTTGCTCTGAAAGCATTTTTTTCGTAGCATTGTACAGAAAGCCCCAGGCGATGACGAAATCAGTTTCCTCGAGATTTCCTGGTTTAAACAACACTTAACTAATCATGTAACACAGTTTAGTTAACCGCATACTTGCAACATTTGCTTTCACTTATGTTAATTATGCCGAAAGGGAAATGATACGCTGTATGTTTTTGTTGCACGGTAGACATCAAAGCAAATGACACACCTGCTGATTAAAAACTGGTGCCAGAGTGATGGGCATGCAAATCGTGGTACACGCCTGATCTGTATTTTTTGGAGGGTGTGACACATAACCGAAAGTCTGAAATGTCAGGTAAAAGGAGGGTGAACAATCAATTGCATTTGCTATAAAATCACCATTTGATAAAATGGGATTTTTGAATCGCAAAGGCTGTGATCTGACTGGTTACAATTGTACTGAGAGCAGAGCGGAGGTAGGTGAGGATTCACAGACGACAAAGTAAAATAAAGTATTGACTGTTTCCTATGCCTCTGAAAATATATGGTCTGCCGGTTGTGAGGGGTGGGGGGGTTGCGAGTGGAACTTTTGAAGTTAATGCCCCCTCTAAACCGCAATCCCCGCTATTGGCGGCACCAGGTTGTGCCTCCAATAAACAAAAATCAGGTGGTTGCATCTTCTGGTCAAATGATTTGAAAAGGGCAGCGCTGTGCAAAGTTGCCAAGCAGTTACGTATCAAGAGGATACATTGGCCAGATTTTTCCCGAAAGAAACCAAAGACAGACTAAAATATCAAATGTATTTCACCTTATTCAGTGGGTGAGACACCATTATTATCCGTTATTGAAATAGTAAGATGTTACATCAGAAACATCGATAACCTTCCTACATGTTGGCATGTGTGATGTTAGATCGGTAAGATGAATGATTTTTACTTCGTATTTTTAGCTTTAATCATTTAGCGGTGTATATGATAAGGTGAGTGGTTAATAAGAGCACTCCACATTTACATCTCATGCTTCATGAAACTAAGTGATATGTCGGAGGAAGTCTGAAAGCCACAGTTTGGTTTGCATTATTTTTGTAATCTGCTGTTTTGTGTTTGTGTCTTACTGATTTACAGTGTAGTATTCTCACGTTTACGCCACACCTGTGTGGCAGAATTATGTTCACGCTAACCAAACCGCACATCAAAGTATTTGGTGTATTTATACCTGGAATTGCAGTAGATAAGTGTTCTGTTTTTGTCTTTGTCTTTCATATTAATCAATGATTCATTTGCCTTTATCTTAGTGTCCTATAATGCATCATTGATCTGATCTTTGTCATAAGAAACATACAATAAGACTTCAAGAAAACAATCCTCACAAATGAGACCACAATCGCAGTTTTGAGGGGGGGACAAAACTGTAGTTAGATTATTTTCCATAATTATTCAGCCCAGGTTCAGAGGCTGTCACCCCAATCCAAATAGCAAAGAAGGACAATTTACGATGGCAATACACCATTGGTTGGAAGCTGTGGAATAGGATCAGTGCACTCCCCAGTTTTGCTAACCTCTGCAGCTAATGCGGTTGCTGTGGCCTCTGATTTGGATTCAACATCCTTTTGGGCTCTTCAGAGCGCAGAGGCTCTAGAAGAGGAAATTGAATCAGGCTCTGACAGCCACATCAAGAATGTTGAACGATCCACTTCCTCGAGAAGTTCGCCAAATACAAAATGACAGGACTGTACAGTGCCGAAAAGAGAGCACTACAAAATGATGTGTTCTGTTGAGAAGGTGGCAAAAAAAGAGAGGAGGCAGCATCTAATTGAACACATGGGGTGTTGGAAGCCGACAACAAAAAGTTCCCGGATCTTTTTATTTGGTCTAGGCCATACATTTTATTTTTACCTTTTTAAGTTTCATTTCATTGTCATTGCATAAAAACACAATTAAATTGCACATGCCCTCTCCACATAAAAATCACATCAACATTCAAACATTTTCACACTTCAATCTGCGATATGCTAAACATGTGTAAATCGAAATGCAAAAGCTTGAATCAAGAAAAACAACTGTACGGAATACTAATTGTTGATGAGAATGGGAGCAATGCATTGACATCCGAACCAATCAATGGTTGCAATATATTTGGTACTGTGGTGTTGGCCACATACGGTATTTTCTACCTCAAAATGGTGCCGACAGTCTACTGGTTACTGTGGATTTGAAGTAGAGCGTAGAGGAACATTTGCCCTCATTTCTGCAAGAGGTACCCACTTCAAAAATTCAATGGCCAAAAAAAACCAAAACAAAACAACCCTCAATAAGATTATAATACCCTCAATTAACAACAGGGAATTCTTTAAGCACTTTTAAAATAATGTCCAAATCCAGGGACATTTGGCCGAAAATTCCATGCGTTTCGATATTGCCGTGGCCAGCGATGCTCTCCCATTGATGGCATTACAGCGGACATGCAATCACATGGTGTTTGTGTTCTATTGAGGGAGAAACTCATGAGGGGTGAGTGTTCAGGGGGCAGCACGACAGCAATGAAAAGTTCTATTTAAAGGATCGGGGTGTCAGGGCTGATGAACATTTCTACCTGCTGCGGCACAGCTCAAACTGCGCGAGTGATTACCTGGTTAGTTGATACTTGTGGGGCACTCATGGTACCCCTGTGAGAAGATATGATGTACACTCAAATTCCGACACAAATTTGATGACCATAAAACAACAGTTATATTACTGTGTAAAAACAAAATATGAGAGTGAAGTTACGAATCATGATATTATTTTTTTTAAAAAAGTGATTGGGTTATGATTCAGATCACCGAGGCAATGTGGACACTGCAGTGGTAAAGCAACATCATTGCTATTTTTGTGTCCAAATATGCTCCGTGTGGCTAACATCTGCCAATGCGGCTCGAGCGAAAGCATGGGTCAAGCTGCACGGAATTGAAATGCTTCACTACATTATGTCCCTCTAAGTGTCGTCGAAGCTTTCTTTCACCGCCCATCAAACATCACCAAGAAAACTGGAAACGCAAACAACAGGGCTAAACAGAGGAAAGGAACATGACAATGAGAGGCTCAAAGAAACAAAAAGGACATTGACATCTTGAAATTTGAGAAAATTAGCATATCAAAAATAGAAGCGTGCCGACTCAAGCCTCGCATGTGGAAGTGAAGTTGATCTCACCATGAGGGTTATTGGTTTTAATTGGGATGGCAGTCTTTGGAGAGGGCTGAAGTTGTGCTAAGTGGGTCAAACCGTGTGAGCAAAGATCACCGGTGAGCTGGCTTATGTTTCAAAATGTTGTCAGTGAGTTCAAGCAATCAGCTATGACAACTACCATCATGAAGCAGAACCTCCGTTGTGCTGCTTTGAATATATTTCCGTGCATTTAGTCTTGCAGTGTTGAGTGATACGCCTCTTACAGGAGCCATTTCCCAGCATTTGGAGCACAGTCACAGTGTCTCCACCCATCCAAACTGTGAACACTTAAATGCATTCTTTACACGGGTTACGCGAAAGGTTAACATGGTTTTCTACAACTCCTGTGTCTTATTTTGCATAATTTGGGGCACGTGTCACTGCTTGTCTCGCATATAAGGACTAGAACGGAATAAAGGGCATTTTCAAAAGGCCACTTTAAGCTCTTTTCTAACAGTCCAGCTGAGTGAATAACAGCAAACACGAGCGCTTTGCTTTAGCAAACAATATGCGAGAGGTTCGGATCAATTTCACAGCCAACAATTGTGCGTTACAATAAATGTGACCTGATGATGAAGTGTGAAGCTGACGATGCAAAATAGAATGTTCAACAAACCCACTATCAGCAAATATTGACCTGACTAAAAACTAGGTTGGGCACATGACACCAAAATCAGTCTCAATACCAAAATTCACTCCTGTTTACTGCACTGGTCATTACATCCACACTCTGTACTGTACATCATTTTTGAACCCGACTGTCTCTTTGCACTGTTCACATAAGTTTTTTTTTTTTTTTTTTTAAGATTTTGGCCATTTAAAAATTGTGCGCTTAAAAAAAGGTGAGAGACAAACAGTATTTTGCTTCTTTGCATGCTCGGTGGATGCAGAAAATTGACAGTAAAGTAACCTCTTTGTATCTCATGGTTTAGGATTTTGTCATGTCACAACAGTAACAGTAAATTCACTTTATGTCAGTGCTTTAGTTTTTAATCTAACTCCATTTTCCATGTTCTCTTCTTCCAGATATTGTCAGCACTGAGTAGCTGAACAACCATTGACAACATGTTATATTACATTGTCATCAACAAGTATCTCCAGTCCATTAATCACACACTTCTGCAACGAAGGAGAGGTGGAAAGCGGGTTCATAGGCAGGAAATGAAAGGGAATGGATACATCTTAAGATGAAACGAGGGACCTTGCACGTTGGGATTATAACAGGAAATTAGACAGACAGGAATTAGACAGATCTTCGTCGCACTAAATAAAAAGGATGCTTCCTCCCGAAAGGCCACTTTTGTCCTGTCTGGAGGAAACCGAAGTGTGCATGGCACAAAACTTGGTGAATTTCAATGACAAGAAAACTGAAGTTGTCTTTGGTCCCAGCATTATTGGGATGAACAATGGCACTTGTATAACAGGCCTGTAGGTAAAAAAACGACACATGAGCACTAAAATCCCCCCGCCCCCTGTTTTTTATCGTGTTTTCTGGTTTTATTTATGTTATGTTATGTTTTCTCCATCCATCCATTTTCTAAGCCACTCATCCTCAAGAGGGTCGCAGGGGGTGCTGGAGCCTATCCCAGCTGTCTTTGGGCAGTAGGCGGGGTACACCCTGAACCCATTGCCAGCCAATCATGGGATGTTTGTTTTTATGTTATGATTTTGTATAATTGTTTGAATTTTGTTTTTATATCTCAGATTTTTACATTATGTACAGCACTTCGTATGCACCTGTGGTTGTTTTTAACATACCCTCTAAATAAAATTGAGTTGAGTTGAAAAGCTAATGAGTCGGTTGACATGATGATGAGCAGAAAGGTAGATTGTGTGTGCAGGAGGACAGGTGGAAACGCATTAGGGCTATAATCTTGGGACCTGGGGTCAAATGACTTTACCATGGTCTAGATCAGTGGTTCTTAACCTTGTTAGAGGTACCGAACCCAACCAGTTCATATGCACATTCACCGAACCCTTCTTTCGTGATTTTTTTTTTTTTGCCAATTCAAGACATTAAAAACACATTTATGAAAAACAGAAAAAAGTAAATAAAAATTCAAGCGATAAGTATACTTTTTTTTTTTTTTTTTAAATTTAATATCACGTCAGTCACACGTTGACTCCTAAGTGAATTAAATTACCCACAGCACTGAGTGGACAAGCAATGTCATGTGATCATCTGCAGCCAGTGGGCATGTCATAACTAATTGACATGTTGAGTCGGATATGTCTTAACCTCCATGGCAGAGGCTCCGTCGAACCCCTGAGACCGATTCACCGAACCCCTGGGGTTCGATCGAACCCAGGTTAAGAACCACCGGTCTAGATGGAAAGAGAAATGGAGTCGGGGTTATTTTAAAGGAAGATTTTTACTTAAGAATATCCTGGAGATGAAAAGAGTGTCAGACCGAATTATGTGCCTGAAACTTGAATTTGAGGCTGTTATGTTAATGTAATTAGTGATGATGTCCCACGTGTAGGATGTGAACTAGGAGTTCAAGACAAATTATGGAAGGAGCGAGATGTGCCACTTTTTGAGACATGCTGAGACAGGCTGGACTGCTACAGCCAAAGAGATGGGAGGAATGCAGGTGGAGGAACATTTAGAAAGGTCGTGGCATGCACTGGAAAGGTGAGGAATGGAGATGAGCTGAAGTAAGACAGAGTATGTGCATGAATGAGAGGGGCGGAGGATGAAGAGTGAGACTACTGGGAGAAGAGATGACTCGGGTGGAGGATTTCAACAACAGTCCAGAGCAAAGGTAAATGATCCAACGTGGCCGCTGTCAAAGGGGGCACAGCGTGGACAACACCTCACCACTTTTCAGCTGCTTTCATACGTGCCCTGTACTATCTAACATGCCTCTCTGCCACTCCAGACTTCCTCTTGCAGAGCGGCAGAAATCAGGAAGCAGATCTGGGGTGGCTGAAATGAAGATGTTGAGGTTCTCTTTTGGAGAGATTAGAAATGAGCTCATCAGAGGTGTTTTAGAAACAAAGTTAGACTTAGATGGTGGAAAATGAGGAGAAGGATGAAGGCAAGAGACAGACCTAAAGGAACGTTGATAGATGAAGTGCAGGAAATCATAAGGGCAGTTGGTGTTAAAGACAGGGATGCAGAACATCAGCTTAGATGGAAAATAATGATGCACTGTGGTGACCTCTAAAACACCAAACAGAAAAGAAGGTCTTAGTAGTCGTCTAATCAACCATTGATATTACACTCTTCATTATTTTCAATTCTCTTTCTCCCACAAATCCGTCAAGGCCCTCATCCTCTGTGTCTGACTTGAACAACAGAGCATTTGTGCCATCAAACATGCCGGGTTCCCGCTCGCCGTTGTGGGAGTTAGTGTCGTTGCCAGGTGCTTATTGAGCAAAGATGCCGGCTTTCGCAAAAGCTCTGATGGCAGTTGAAGCCGATCCTAAAGCCCAGGCATCCACAATCCATTCGATATGGATTTACCTGCGTGAGGTGTGGCAGAGGTCAGCATACACGGTGTACGTATTATGTAATGTTCTCCGACTGGTTTGTCGCTGCCACAGTACATTGTTTACGTATTCCGTAATATTCTCCGATTGGTTTGTCGCTGCCAGCGTACGTACGACATCCCCCGTGTCAGCTGCAAAAGGTCCAACAGTCAAGCGGAGAGCTTACGGAAATCACACAAGAACATTTTTATAGATTTTGGAATTCAGTGCACACATAAAGCGCATCACATTAATAGGGGCACGGCATTTAGTTGCACCTTACGGTGCGGAAAATACGGTATCTGCAAAGAAATCCATGCTCTTAACGCTTTGAACGACATAATGATTTTTTTTTTCCCCCGTCTTTCTGAAGAAGCCCTGCAAATCTGTGGCCCATGAGCCCACTCCAATTGTATTACTTCCTGCCAAAGAGCAACGTGAAGAAGATCAAACTGACACATTCAAAGAACTATTTTGAGTTTAATTTCCTGGTGGTTTCAAAGAGAGGAGTTTTTTTTTGAAAATGATGACAATCTCATTCAGATAATATCCAGTCTGTCTAGCCTCGCTGTACAATAATTTGCAGTCCTTCCATTCATCGTTCCTGACATCTGACATGTATATCTTCTAACCTTGTCATTTTATTCAAAAAGATAAATAAAAACTTGTTTTTGCATGTAGACAAATATTTTCTCATCATATTCAAGCCCTTGACCGTTTGGTCTTGAAACAACTCCAATCCATTAGCACGCACAGCACCAAGTAGCTGTGCCGCACTGTGAACCTTGACAAAAACAGCTCACTTCACTTTAATCGTCAGGTGTGAAATTGTGAAAATAACACTCGCCAGTGAATCTGAATACAAAATGAAACGGGCAAAATAAGGACAACATAAAAACTGATGATCCCATCATATAACAAGAATATTCCAATTGTGTATTTCAAACTAAGGCTGCAATGTTGCTTTATTTCTCTATATTTTCCTCATATTGCAGTTTAGAAAAAAAAAATAGTTGAGTTGATGAGAACTCAGTTGGTGAAAACAGTTCTGACAGGCTGGGACAAAAGGTACTTGGATGAATGACGTGCATGCCAAACCCAGAAAAGATTAATAAGAGAGATGGAATCACTACCAGAAGTAAATTAAATCAAGTACTTGAAGAGCAGACCATGTGTGCCAATCAAGATGGGGGCGGGGGCCACGAACATACGGGATACTTTTGATCAAGAGAAGGCTTTGATGTTGCCACTTTTCTCATAATTAACAAAATGGTTCACCATTCTGATAAAACTGCTCCACTGTCACTTTACCATCAGTGCGTGACGATTGTTGGATGCGGCTTTTCTCACATCAAGCTTTCTTAAATGACAACCAGAGATAAAACGCTTTAAAATAGCTGAACCTCAACACATTCAGAGCAGCATCTAAATTGTCTGATCAGAGATTTTTGTCTGGCATCAAGTGGTGCTGGGGGTTATCAGTGCACCACATACACACTGTGCAGTGTAGGAAGCACTGCCTCCGTGGGTAAAATACTTTTGTTGGTATAATGAGCGCCGGGTCCTTTTCCACACACACTGGTCTAGTCCTGCAAGTAGAAGCCTCTCCATCCCTATTCATCAAAGTAACAAAATACGACTTACGATTGGTTCTGCAGTCTAGGACGCAGTCTTCAGTCGCTCACTTGCAGGAGCGGGGCCGCCCCCTCACATCAGCGAGAAAATAAAAGCACAGTCTTATGTGATGTTCACAAAATATACCACAAAAATGTCGGCTCCAGAACAATATGAAATGGATCCTTCCTTGGCCAACACCTCACCCAGGAAGACCGTAAAAACAAACAAAAGAACATGATTAAAAGAACCTCCTGAGTCAAGGTAATGCAGTTTTTTACCAACCTATTCCTGATGTGATGACTGACAGAAGGTGAAGATTTTCTGCTCCAGCTGACCGGCTGTACTGTCCCCATCCTACAGACAAGGACGCTTCAGGTTTGTATGTCATTATTACTGTATACTAGACATGACCTCAGCGTTTAAAATAAGTTCCTATATCATATAATTTAAAACATACTGTAGAGATTAGAAAAGCACAGGGAACCACAGCAAAAAGTTACAAATGTGAAAGTGGGTTTCTTGTGACCAAATCGGCACATAAATGATTTTAGAGCTGTGGTTAGTGTGGTTTGTGTGCCTGTGTGTGTGTGTGTGTGTGTGTGTGTGTGTGTGTGTGTGTGTGTGTGTGTGTGTGTGTGTAAAGAGACAGAGTGAGTGAGAGAGAGAAGAGGAGGCAAGGAAGGCCATTAAAGGCAAACTGCAGGAAATTCTCTTGCAAGGATGGATGGATTTGTGTTACAGTCGTGCTTAGCAGCAATGATAGCAAAGCTTGTCTATTTGCTTGAAAAATGTATTTCGCAGCTCGGGTATCTTGCAAGTTGCAGTAAACTCCGGAGAAGGAGTGTTCTCCCTCATGTTGTTTCACATGGTGTGGCCTTATCAAATCAGACACGCGCCGGGTGGGCGTCTTGACTTCATCACTGGACAATCACAAACTCGGGGCAAGCAATGGGAAACGTCATGTTGAGCTCAAATTTCAAAACCCAAAAGATATTTGTAAATAAATAAATAATAAAATAAATAAATGACCATATGAAAAAAAAAAAAACAATTATGCTTTTTTTCTTACTATTTAAAACGGTTCCCAGGTGTCTTAGGTAAGCCGATGGCTTAAAAAGTGAACGTCTTTAAAGCCAAAAGCATTTTCACTCATGGAAGCAGCAGTTCATATATTTCTCTGTGTGTATGTGGCGCAATCTACACCCAGCGAAATGCATAAATAGACTTTAAATCACCCGTCTGTTTCAGCAGTGAATGGTCATAAATGCTGACATCAGCATACCTGACTGGACCTAATTTCAGCCAGCGTCAAAGGACTAAGTCTTGGGCGTTTTTGCTTTTCGCAAAACCTTTTTTTTCCCAAATGAAGGACAGAGATAAAACTATAAAGAGCGCGAAAAGACAAGAATATCCACCAAAGGCTATTATGTAGTAAAACAGACTAAAGCCGAAAAACCCAATCCCTGTTCAAATACTTTTTTCAGACATTCCCGAGTGATTGTTTGAAGATGATCGCCAAGAGCAACGTGAATTGCTGAGCATGAATTTTCAGTTGAGTGATGCCTAGCAGTGTTACTGGTTTTATTTTGATAGGTTTCCACACCCTGACTTTGTTCTATGCATGAGCTGTGGACGCTGAGCTGCTTTAGAGCACATTTGTGGCCACACTAACCTTGAACAAAGCACCCGCGTCGGGCTTGGCTTTATATTCCCCGTCAGAGTTGCAGTCAGAGCACATTTAACGAGAGGCATTAGGCCAGTGCGAGGGGGTCCGTACTGCAGGTCAAATAAATGTTTTCTAAGATAATTTTTTTTTTTTTTTTTGACTGTCAACATCTCATTTCCAAATCCATCTCTTATACCGAAACATCTGGAAAAGACCATTATTTACATAGACATGGCACAGTACGCTTGCATTTCCAGAAAATGTGGGTGCAAGTACACGCTCAACATTAAGCATTATAAACAGCTAAGCCCCAGTCGGCATTGGAAAACAACTTAAACACATGGCTTAGCTTTAGAAGAGTTGTAGGTGGTGACTGTGAGCGCCGTGTCCGACGGCGATAGATCGCACGGACCCCCTCCAAGGTTTTTACATACTGTCATGTTTTGTCGCATTCACCTCGTTTTACTTCAGTGACAATGGTTGTCATCTGCACTGTGATTGCCGTGGCAATTTTTTTGACGGTTTAAAAATCTGTCCGGGCATCCGCGGCAATCATGTCCTGCCCCCTCACGTCGGCTCATGCTGTGGCCGCCGGGGAAAATAGTGTCAACGTAGCGTTTGCACAAGACGGAGAACTAAGTGAAGATGTTAGCTTGTCATGCTAGTCATTATCTACCGACTGGCTACCTGCCATATGCTTGTCACTTGAAATCGGAGTAAAATGTATTATTGTACTTTAATGACTTGCATTACATGAATGGTTGATGTCATTTTATGCTTAAAAAAAAACCCAAAAAACTGCCGTCCACATTTGTCATTTAAGAGTGTGATTCGTGTGTTAATGTTCAGCTCAAACATTTGACGCGATAAGGAAAAACTGAGACTAGATTTGGATTCTGCACCCCAAAATTTGCTTTCAAACCGAACTCAAAAATTGTGTTCCCCATTTCACATTGTGCCCCAATTCACAATTCAACTCAGTAGTCCACCTTTTGTCCTGAATCAGATGGGATCCAGTTTTAACAGGGTGATAAGCCACACAACATGGATACGTAGATGAATAGATGGATGACAGAAAGCATACTGTATTTCCAATAAAGTGATGGAATTGGAATGGATTCATACTTTTCTAGGTTCTTTGAAGGTCTGAATGGTTAAATGAGCCAAGAACATTTCTGTGTTCTGAGTAAAGCCTTTACGGTGCACCATGTCTGTGTTCAAGATGAATCTTTCAGCTTCAAGGATTTGGGAGCTGCAAGAAGATGGGCCATATTCAACTTAACCGGTGCACTCAACATTTAAGCACACTGAGTGTACTGCTGCATGATTCACACAAAGTGCTTGTTGGAACGGCATGCGATGTTGGAGACGGACATTGCAACAATTGACAAACACATTTTCACATTTTCCAACCTTACGGTTGTTATACATACTTGAAATCTACTTGAAGAGAACAATCCAAATTCACTTTCCATTTTTGGAAACATCTTTAAAAATTGGAATCATTTTTCTCTTGCAGAAGCTACTTTTGAGATTGGTAAAGAGATTGTGCCTTTCTAAGTAAGTTGATACTTATTTCAGGGTTAGAGGCGAATGCCTCTTGGGCAAGGCATCATCCAACAATTGACCTGCATTTAAGACAACAAAGATGCAGCGTTCTGTCTCATCACCACCATCAGCAGCAGCGGCGGCAGCCCAACTTGGGAACGACCACCTGTCGGTGTTGGGTGTGCCTTCGGGCTACGAACAGTTCCCATTCAACAACCAACAACTGGGTCAGCAGGTACCCGGGACGCAGCGGCTTTCGAAGCAACTATCAGACCCAGTTGGAGGTTGCTCACCAGCAACAGCAACAGCAGCAGCAGCAACGACAGCAGCATCATACATGAGGTGTGTTTCTAAATTTTGCATGCAAGCATTGCATCGCAAGCAAAAGCAAGGGCAATACTTGATTCAGAGCAGAACTGAACTAATTCACTTGATGAAGTTCAGTTAGTGTATTATCACCAATCTTTTCATGCACTTTGCTGATCTCTCAAAAACAACATCAATCAGTGTCCTTGTGGCTTTGATTTGATGAGAGCAAGAAGTGACAAAAAAAAAATGCTTGTAAACAGTGGCGACCCCCAAAGTGATCAGCTGGCATCGTGAAAGCAACTGCACTGCTTCTGTTCAGTGAAAGAGAAAAGAGCAGTGCTTTTGCTTACCTGCGAATACGTGCCATGCCTGTCGATTGATTTCCTTCAGATGAAGAGCATATGGTAGTTTCAGAATGATTTCATGCACCAGCGAGTTGCCCAATGTGTTATCAGCTTTTTTCCATTAACAAATGAGTGAAACAACAAAATTTCCTTTCACACTTTGCTCATTGTTTTATTATTGACAAAACTCTTGTAGTAGGAAGACATTGTTTTGTGCAAGCACCAAAACCCAAGCATACACTCAAACCAGAAAGAACCCCCCCCCCCCCCCCCACACACACACACACACATATCAAGACTGCTCCCTACTGAAGCAGTTGCCATGATTTTTCCAAGCATAAATAAAATTGGTTTGATTTTTCTTTGGGCAGAGCATACTGTACTTGTCTGGGAATAAAGTCAGTGGTACAGGAAGGAAAATCTCAACATAAAAATCAGAAATGTCCATATAGATCAAGAGTGCTTGATAGGCTCTGCTCTTCTTCACACTGGCTGCAATTTCATTTTCAAACTCAAATCACATTTCGAAAGTTACAAAGATGGATGAATTAAAATAGGAGTTAATGTTCGGCATAAGGTGGAGTCTAAAATTGGCTCTCTGGGAATAAGAACTGAATATGAACTGGAACATCCGTCAAGTCAGAGTACAAAGAAACCAATGTTAATGATTTCACGAAGGGATCTAAGCTCTCTCACAGAGGCGATAATCCAACCAAGGTTCTGAACATTCAGAATTGGAGGCAGCCGGCCAAATGGTTTCATGCTTTCCCAGTGGCCGGGCATGGGAACACGCTGTCTGCCGTGACGCTCTCCACAGGGCAAATCACTCCTCAGAGTGCAATTCACACAGCTGCTTTTCCCGACTGCACGTTAGTTGCTGAGTCACATGACAGTTCCAGTCTGCTGTCAGGGGTGGTGGCGGTCCATTAGCTGGGCTTGCGGGTTGGGTGGGGATATTCAAATGATGAACTGACAATATATATTTTATTCATCATGTTGAGTAAGCGTTCATTTGAAAAAATAGAATGACCCTTATTGTCAGTGGACACAAAATTAGCCATAGATCTTACGACTTGACTTCTATATTTCCCTCCCAGTAGGGCAAGCTCTTTACTTCCCTCAACCAAGCATGAATGTGAGAGGTCTTCTAATTCAGCGTCAATCAGTCAGTTTATGAACAGGATTACGCAGGAATCTACCATTTCCATTTTCGGATCCACTTATCCTCACAAGGGTCGCGGGCTGTGCTGGGGCCAATCTCAGCAGTCTTCGGGCAGTAGGCGGGGGACACCCTGAACCGGTTGCCAGCCAATTGCAGGGCACACAGAGACGATCAACGATCCACGCTCACACCCACACCCAGGGAAAATTTAGAGTGTTCAATGAGCCTGCCATGCACGTTTTTGGAATGTGGGAGGAAACCGGAGTAGCCGGAGAAAACCCACGCAGGCTCGGGGAGAACATGCAAACTCCACACAGGGAGGTCGGAGCTGGAATTCAACCCGGTACCTCTGCACTGTGAGGTCGACGCGCTAACCACTGGACCACGGGGCCGCCGACGCAAGAATCTACACACCTGAATTCCACTTTGTGAATATGTTGCATGTGTGTTGAAAACGGGAGGTGGGCATTTCGTCACTACTGAGGGAAAGTCCGTCCCTGACTGTTCAATAGATTGGCAAATAAGTGTATATAAAATGTATGGGAGGTATCTGTGTGATTGGGCAGATATCGTATGATAAGTTATGTGACTGTTTGGACAGCCACTGTATGATGTAGATACACTGATAGATTCTACACTCTACCATTTTTTTAATCACATTGGATTTTCCATCTGTTGGACTATGATGTGTTTTTTTTTTCTTTGTGTTTTTCTTTTTTCATTAAGCTGTCAGGTGAAATTTACCGACCGGCGCAATGATGGAAACACGGTTAAAACAACATGAGGGACTGACAGACGGCTGATTACAGTTTGCTTCGGCTTGAAAAAATGATGGAAGGACGATGACGATCGGATACCCAGGCCACTGACGAATGATGGACTGGCAACATTTTGTAAAATGCTGTAAAACTATGGATAAAGGAATTCTCTGCGGATTGTTCACAAAGAAATCATCCCAATACTCACAAATATGTTCTATTTGACAGTGATTTCCAGGAGGTGGGAAGTGACTTACTACATGTCCATGGTCATGTGAGTTTGCATGAACGCAATAGAAATTTTATTTTCAGTTCTTCTCCCGAAGTTACTTTACTATATGAGTCAGTTGGCACATATTTTGAAATGTATCCATCTTGTCTGCCACTGGAGTTAAAAAAGTGGAAATCCAAAATGTGTTCAGGAGGGGGGGTGGAAAAAAAAAATCTTTCAGCTCATCAAGGTTATTATAGTTAAAAATTGCTGAATAACTGTTTTCTTTGGTAAAATGACTGCCTTTGGCTCACTCCAAGTTGGAAAACATAACACTACACCATCAGTCTAAAATCCTTCAGTGTTTTAAAAAATATATCAAGGCATTGTACGATGTAAACGGTGGAGCTAAAACTACAACTTTGAAAAGCTGCTCCATGAACTGATATTGATATCTGTGGATGTTTAGGATGTTTGAGCAGTTATCACGGCAGTCCTGCCTAAAAAATAAAATAATCAATTAATAATAAGGTTGTCAAGAATGATGTTGATTGCAGAAGTTCATCTGTAACGTGGTTAATGGTGTTTCACCCCAAAAAAACACAAACAAACAAAAAACATCATTATCAATGTGAAGCAGTTGTTGATGTCCACTTCTGAAAAGAACTCAGACATTTTCAATGCATCTACCAATCATCAGCAATACAAATGGATGGTAAACTGGAATTAAAAAAAAATGTTAAGCTTGCTAATGGTTGCAAAAAACAAAACAAACGAAAAAAGAAGTGCCATGCAAGATGAAATTGCACAAAGATACGTTGCTCACAAAGTGTGGGAAGTTGTCTTCATTCTAAAATATATGACTTCAATGAGCGACAGGGAGACAGCATAATTGCACACAATTAGCTTTTGTGCGGGCAGAGGAGCATGAAAGACAACAGACAGGAGAGAAGCTCAAAAATGAGAAAATCAAAAAAAATTGAGAAACTGAATAAGTGAACCTCAGTCTACAGAGAGGGGCGGCGAACACATCCAGAGTTTTCAGTGAATGTCTTGAAAGGGAATGGAAAGAGAAGGTGTATTTTTATTGACAATATCATTTCCTTTTATGATTTCAAGCACATCATGTCGGTGGGGGAAAAAGTCAATAGTTCGACTTCTCTCTGCACATTTATTCCAGGATTTGTAGCACCATAAAACCCAACAGACCAAGGTAAAACTTGTTGATTTAAGATCCATTATTATTATCATAAGAAATAAAATCATCAGAATGATTATTATCAGAGTAGACCCCCAGTATTCATGGAGGATAAGGTGTGAGCCTGTCTGTGGAGCAGATTTCCATGAATAATTGGCACTCATAAAAGTGATCTGAATCATTGCTGAAAATTAAACCATAAATGTAGCACAAAATATGATCTCACAATACGTAAATAGCAATCCAAATGCTTAACACCTTCCAACATTTCTGTACGGTAAACAGCTTTGAGCTAAACACTCACATACAATTACGTGTGCGTACGTGGTAACAATTCTATTTATTTTAGCAGTGCAGTCCCATGTAAAACAATCATTTGACTGCACGGCAAGCGCGGGAGTTCCTATACATTTATGGTAACGCTTGCGAGCCACTCCTGTTGCTGGTAACACAGCTGCTGTTAGATTTGCAATGAAATAAGAGAGTCGGGTGCCGGGAGTGGGAGTGTGGAGGCAGAAACGATTAAACACTAGTCCACTATTATGTATACGCACATAAATAAATGACGGTGGGGGGAAAAAATGGCAAGGTGAGTCCTCCCTTTTCGACAGACTGACACAAGTTAAAATGTATTCAAACAATGTGAGATGCTGTGTGAATATTCTAACAATTTATGCGTTGCTGTAAAAACAAACCCACGCACGAGGTAGTCTGCAACTAACATCGAAGCTATCAAAAAAATGTTTTCCGATGTATTCAACTGCTTGTTACTGTATGCATGTAACATAGTGTAGTGTTGTGAACGCTTGTGCCAGATAAGGAAAATGAGGGGAGCTGAACTCAAATGAACTGACCGAAGCCGAGCTTTTATCTTTTCTGCACTATTATAGCTTTAGGTAGCAACCGCGCAGATTCTCAAATAAATCATAAAGACAGACTAGAGAAAGAACAACACGGATGCAAAAAAAATGACTCTCATTCAAGGCCCACAGCAAATGCATCATGCTTGAAAAATTTATGGTGACGTGCTTGGAAAAACAAATGGAACTACAATGATTTTAAAATAGTCTAAAAGGATTTGTGACCTCTTACTGACAGACATTGTCTCAATCATATGTGTGCCGTATTTGAGACACTGACAAAGTTAAGCCGTGAGTGTCATTCTTCAGTGTACAATAGCATACATACCAAGGAGACATTTACTGTTTGAATAATATTTTCAAACTTTGTGAATGGATTTTGATTATTTGTTGTGATTTAAGTCAAACAGGGACTAGAGATGGGCATAAAATCAATTCATGGTCAGCATTATGAGGATTGTATAAATTCGACTCTTGAGTAATCATGCTTTGTAGCAATCAAGGTAAACCGCAGCGAACCAGTTGACGGCTGCCAGTTATTTTGCAAGATATGGGAAGCCGACTTACAACAAAGTAGTGGAAACCAATCCAGGAGGTATGTTCAACTTAAATCAATGCTGTCATCCAACCGGGAGTTCAAAACATTCACAGAGGAAAAAAAAAAAAAGCCTGGTTGATTCCTCACACAGTCAATTAAGTGTATTTGGTTCAATGCGCATTCATCTGGATTTGCGCTTCACTGTTCCCGCGCCACAGAGAAGCCTTCAATGCAGAAAACCCATTTTTCCATACATTGGGTAACATTTGTAATGAAAATATACTGTAGTTTGATGATAAATATAACGGAAACCTCCGCCCCTTATGTATACACACACATTGCACGTGTCCATCGATTTAGAGAAATGTACGGTAAGCGGTTGTCAGGCTTGGCAGAGGAAATTGAGCTGTTTTTGTAATGAGCATATGCTCTGTTTATAAAACAAAATCTTCCGCCACAGTATTTTATTAGACTTTTTTTTCTCTCGAAGATATTTTAATAAAATCCAATGTTTAAATTCTTGCCAGACATACAATGGAGGAAAGAACATTTCAAAATGTTTCTGCAACATCATTAAACCTTGTTCAGCACTGTTATAAATTGTGACATATCCGAACCTATTAGTGTTCTAACGTACCAACTTGAAATAACTGAATCAGTTTAACGTGTCAACATTTGAGAAAAAAAAAAGTGGACAAATCATCTCTGCTGTTTGGCTATCCTCTGTTTGATTATCTTGGCCATCAAAAGGTGGAGTCCCAGCTGTGTCAATACACGAGATGATCACATGCCAATGTTGGTTTGAGCGCAACACGGCGGCAAGACTGGAGCATGCTGGTTTCACCCCTCTGATGAGGAGGGAGATGAGTTCAGCAGCAATTCTCAACCGGCCGTGCGTGGGCGTGCGTGACACCAGCATGACCATGTCAGTTTCTGGGGGTCGAGCCTGCTTGTCACTTTTCCCGATGCCTACGTGCTTCTCATTCAATGAGACATAATAGGGCTGATCGCACCAGAAGCGACACACACACTTCAAATCTCTACGTGTGCTCGCATTCATCCTATTGAATTCTAAACTATAATATTAAATCGTGGGGGAGAAAAAAAAACAAACAAACGATAGCTATCTTGTGGCAGACATTGCAAGAAGGTCCAGTAGCCTCCTGCATAAGTCTTGGGCCCCCCCCACTAGCACTCGCAGAGGGCAGGTTCAAGAGACAAGAAAGTGCTAATTATATTTGGATGAGGACAATGTTTTTACAGGATATATCACAACAAACTACTCCCACAACTCAAAATAAATCCTCGATTGATGGAACCAAATATTTTTTGATAACCTTTTGAAAGAGAATATTTGGATTCATTATGTATTCGAAAATTGGTTATTGTGGATGGTCAGGATGTAAATGCAAGATTCTAGATTAAGGGTGTCAAAGTCAAGGCCCGGGGGCCAGATCTAGCCCACCTCATCATTTTATGTGGCCCGCGGTAGCAAATCCGGTGTGTCATCTTTCACGATCCTTGCTGAAATCTGGACCGAAATGTAAAATTGTCATGGGTAATAAATAACGTTGAGCTTTTGCATCGGCCCTCCGAGGGAAGCCGTAACCCTGCAGTGGCCCGCGACAAAAAATGAGTTTGACACCCCTGTCCTGGATGATCAAACATTCTCCAGTTGTTTAAATGATTGTGAACAGAGAGAGAGAGAGAGAGATAGATAATTTTTTTTTAAATTGTCATCTGAATCTATTAAAAATTCATATGACTACCCCACCTCCTTAGAGTATTTAGCAGTTTGTCAGTGTGTTTACTATACAGTATGTCAGAGTCTGTGAGCCTGCCAAGGATCAAAGTTACCTCAAACAACACGCTTCCTTTTTCATAAGACGCTTAATAACCGCTGCAAGCTCACAGTTTAAAGTAGTCTTTTTCCTCCTTTCGAGGCGTATCAGGTTCAAAGGCAGTTGCATGAACAAATAAAGAGTAATTTGTTTCAACTGAGCATGTGTGTGAAAACATAAGAAGCAATGAATAAATGTTTGCAGTTGCACAGTCGGTAGGAAATATGTTTCGAATGTCATCTGAAGACGCATTTCATGAAAAAGAACAGTCGTGTTTCAACTTCGGATTGATCATGTTTTTGTTTTTTAAAAAAAAAGGAAAAAAGCAAGGAAGCATAAGGTGGATTTAGGGCATTTAGGATGCAGTCAACTGAAACTCAATGACAAACTGCGCCATCACAAGGGAAATAACTATGATGTGATTTGATGAGACAAAGATTATGATGAAGTGAAAGACTCAGTGAACCAGGACACACTCGGTGGCTGTGGGCATCTGTCCTTATGGACAGTGAGAGGAACATGATGAAAAAAATATGCTCAGCGAATACATTTTTACTGAGAGGCTCTCGTTCACATTTAAGCAGGCATAAATGGAGCCAGAACTTCACTTGGAACTTTGATGAAGTCAATTTGCTGCTCTCTGTGTGACCCATGCATGCCCCCCCCCACCCCCCAAAAAAAGATTTGTACTGCATAATCATGGGCATAGCGGTTATTGTATACGGGCAATCGGAGCTGCCACTTTTTCGGGCCTGGTCTCATCTCCTGCTAGTGTCGTGAATGACCTCTTCTAATAAGGGGGACAACGGCATCTCATCTGCCAGCTCCAGTCTGCGGGCATCGTTAGTATGAAAATCCAGCAGCAAGCATGAGCGTTCCAGGATTTTGCAACACCCCCGCCCCCCTCTGTGTTACTCGGGGGCACACTCGATATTAGTATCTTTCCCTGGCTTGATCAGCGATTGTAGCTACCTGTCTTCTTTGCTCTCATCCCAAATGGCTGGCATGTAAACAAATAGCCCCACATGTCCCAGCGATGGAAAGGGCCCCCGTGGAGGCGGCTTTGTGGCCAGCGCTGACGATCGGTTTCCAACGTGCCGCCGCTGTTGTTTTGGCAACGCTTGAGATGCTGGATTACAGCCTGGTTCTGTTTCCCCTTTTCGAACAAAGCACTTGACCTTTCACAGGAATGTGCTCGGTTTATCTGCACACAGATGTTTATTTAGTTTGGAGAGCCTGATGGCCCTCTTTACCTCGGAGCAAGAGGAAGTCTCTCGTGAATCCACTTGAGCATGAGAACAGAGCCTTTGTGGGATGAAGGAGGCGCATGCTGGAATGAATTGTTTTGTTTATTTGGTAATTTGTAACCAGTTGATCCATTTGTGGGAGCTGAAAGTAATGTTCAACAGATTTTAATAATCTTTTCCTGCAAGACAAAAATTATAGGGTTGCAGACTGCGGCTTAACTCTGATGTTTCGGTTCTTTTCACATAAGCACATAATCAGGTTCCGCAGAAAATACTTCCAATCCCATTAGAAACATGAGGAGATTGGAGGATGTGGTTTAAAAACTCATTCCCCATTTGTTAGCTGTCAGAAGGGAATCGGAGCCAAGTCAGAAAGTCGCCATATGGAACGGAAAGAATATCAGGGGAAATGTCATAAATCTCCCGACGGGTTTTATTATATCAAAATACGTTTGCGTCAGAAACTCATTGTACATTCTGAGAGCTTCAAGCATATGCTTCTGCAGTATTACTGCCCATCTTCATCAATCATTTATTTTCGGACAGCACGGTTGCACTGGCCTCAATACCGAGGGGAGGGTATGCCAACAACAATGAGCCATCATGGATATTTACAATGATCGCTGTAAAAGTAATACAAAGGAGAAAGTGGAAACTAAATGGAAGTAGACATTGATGTACACATCAAGAAGTGCATAATGTCACTGCAAAATGAAACCCTACAATCTCCATTCCATGATGATTTTGACGTAATGGATTGCTGTGTACATATACCAGTGGTAATTGGGTAGATAAAATGATTTGTAGCAGCATGTTTTTATGGGTGTTGGGTGTCTCCATTTGGCGGCCAAAACTGTCCTTCAAACACGTATTTCAACTTCGGACCACAGAATCGGATTTATTGGCCAACTATGCAAAGTAGACAAGGAATTTGCTTCTCCATTTTAAAACTGTCCATCAATCCATCCATCCATTTTCTGAACGGCTTTATGCTCACAGGGGTCGCGGGGTGTGCTGGAGCCTATCGCAGCTGTCTTCGGGCAGTAGGCAGGGGACACCCTGAACCGGTTGCCAGCCAATCGCAGGGCACACGCAGACGAACAACCATCCACGCTCACACTCACACTGAGGGACAATTTGGAGTGTTCAACCATCCTGCCATGCATGTTTTTGGAATGTGGGAGGAAACCGGAGTACCCGGAGAAAAAGCCACGCAGGCTGGGGAGAACATGCAAACTCCACACAGGAAGGCCGGAGCCGGAATCAAACCCACAACCTCTGCACTGTGAGGTCGATGCACTAACCACTGGACCACCGGGACGCCCCAAAACTGTCCAGAGGACCATAAACAAAACAATGACCAACAAAACGGGAAGCCTGGCAGTTCGCTGTTTAGCACCCTGATATCTTAGATGTGAAGGGAAAACAACACAAAAGAGGAGGGGGAAAAAAAAAACAGACAGCATGTACAACAAATCTTGAGACTTTATATGTAGTGAACGAGGAGGATAGAAGGGAGGGAGGGAGGGGGCTGCGGCGTAACATGTCTGACTAGGATCTCAGACTATTCCAGCGCACTGTTAGTCAAGTCACATCACGAGGGTGGAACGAATAAGAAACCAAAGAAGGCGCTAAAATTCAGGGAGGTGTGTAGCGTGTTGTTGTGGGTTTGTATGCGTGTAAAACATCCACCATTCCTTTGTTTTGAGGACCTACGTCTTGGCAGTCTTGGAAAATTAACAATATTTTCAACAGATGAGTGACTTTCAAGTTTTATTTTCCCTGCATCAAGTCTGACTGATTTACTAAAATTCTAAATTGGGTGGCTGAATTATCTATGTAACGACGCATTTTGCTGATTTCCATGTTGTGACGGAGGGGTAAATCCAGACTCTTGGATCCCAAAACAGAACAACCAAACAGACTTTATTAAACCAAGGAAGCAAATAACACATGGCAAACAAGGCCCAGTAATAAAAAAAAAAAAAAAAAAAAAAAAAAAACACCAATGACTAAAGGTCGACGCAAAATTACATATTTCAAATACAAATCTAAACACAAAGAGGTGGAAGGAGATTTCAAGAAGAGAAATAAACATGGAATTCCACGAGACAGGATTGTAGAGAAACAGAAGCATAGAAATAACTTATTTATATCCATATATATGATGACGATATCTGGTTGGTTCGCCATTGATGTGATCATAGATAAAGGGCAGAGGAAAGCCGTTGTCGTGGATGTAGCGATCCCAAGTGATGGAAACATCAGAGAGAAGGAACACGAGAAACTCGAGAAACACCAAGGGCTCAGAGAGGAGCTGGAGAGAGCCTGGAACGTAAAGGTGACAGTCGTGCCTGTGGTGGTGGGAGCACTCGGGACAGTGAACCCCAAACTGGATGAGTGGTTGCAACAGATCCCGGGAACAACATCGGACATCTCAGTCCAGAAAAGCGCAGTGCTGGGAACAGCAAGGACATTGCGAAGA
>NW_017805275.1:2878898-2910389 GCF_001891065.2 Hippocampus comes
TATATATATATATATATGAGGGAAATACAAGGAACAAGTAAGACCAAGGAACAAATGATCGAGAGCATATGAATGAAAACAGAACGGCAAAGGCAATGATGCATACAATGAGAGTTTGCGAGCTCTGCAAAAGCGGTTTACCTTGCTCGCCATTGTTACAAGCTGAGAGGATCATGAACAGGAGACTGGCAGCTCCGAAGGATCATTCATCAAAGGAAGCCATCATTGTATTCACTTGTTCAGACAAGGACATTTCTGTAAGTTAAGCTTTAGCATCTTAAAACATTGAATGCACACAGACTGTCTAAATAGTTGGCTTCTGGTGCGACACTCAACAGCAGTTATTTTGTCTTGGAATAGCTTATATATTGTCCAGGATCGAACTGTTAACTCTCTCTATTTAGAAAATGAGGCCGTTTGTTCATCCAAAAACCATCCAGGTAATCAATTTGATTCAATCAAACCTACACTGATGACATTCCATGGAGGACAGAGTTGAACAACTCTGGTGGAACTTTTCACCTCAATTCATCCAAACTCACGTCACTCTTGGCTGAGTTTTTACTGAGATAGGCTAACAAAGCGACCCAAGGTTAAAAATTGAGCTTGATCTCTTTCAGCCAACCTGACATTGGACACATGGACTCAAAAAAATACCAGAAGATCCCTGAGGATTTATCGCCCTTTCTTTAGAATCCGACAACTTCTACTATCCCGTGTGAATTATAAAGTGAAGCTTTTATTGTGACATTTTTTAAATTATTTTCTCAATCGATTTCTCTCTTCACCGGGAGTCCTGCTGTAAAATTAGTGTCTTACAAATAGCACTTCTGAGCCTTGGCAAAAGCAAGGTACATTCAAAACATAGCCCAAAAAAAAAAAATCTCATGTTTTTTTTTTTTTCTTTTGATTGAAAGGACTGAGCTACCTGAGCCCTAATTGACCCACTTGTCATGCGGCTCCTTCATTTCCATCCTTCGTGACTTCATTAGACCTCACGTTGGTTACATCAAGATTCTCCATATGTCCTCCTACACAACGGGAAAAGCACTTTATCAAATGGCCGCGCCAGCCTCGCTCTCTATGACAAAAAGCAATCTCCAACTTGCTATGAAAGCGAATACAATCATTTGCATGTGGGAGTTTTCCCCCACCGAGATTGCAGCCATTGGGTGAATTGTCATCTGAGAGCCAACGCAAACTCTGTGTGGGTAGAGCATATCTGATAAGCATCAATGTATCATGATTCCAATTGAAGAGATGGAATCAACCTCGAGGCGTTCAATGCCACTAAATGAAATGAAATGAAGTACAAGAGGCAAATATTGCGCAAATAGTTGCTCACACAGAACAAGGGTAGGGCATTAGTAATCCGTGTAAAGAGTTTTCTGTCAAGCGCTGACTAAATAGTTTTGGGGTAAATCAAACAGTCATTTATCTCCTCTCTTCCCCACCTCTCTGGAATCTTCCAATAACTCACAGCACTCGTAACTCTTGCATCACGCCCCTCTCAGCATTTGGTACAGAATATTGAACACTCACTTGGCCCCACGTCGATATAACGGCAAAGAAATGAGGCGGTGTTTCATTTAAAATTCTTTTTCATCTCCCAGCTTACTATGTACATATCTAAAGTAGTGGTGGGTCTTTGGCGTCCCAGCTGGAGCCATTGTAAACACGAAAGGCGGTACTGACAAAGCTTGATTGCGCCCTCAATTTCCTTTGCATCGCTCCTGGTCGGAATGCTCAATGCTGTGCACTTCGAACACACACAGAACAAATCTCACCTGATGACTCATCATGAGATTTCACTGCAGTGGACTTTTTTTTTCTTTTTTCCAACCAATAGTCAAAGAATGTGACTGCAGATGTAGAGATTCAAGATAGGGACCCTGTCATACAATTTCTGATGGGTGAGATAGTTCTTGTTTTGACCTCTGGCTTGCTGGGTTTTTTTTTTCTTTCATGCCAAACATGCTACAACAAAGATGACAAAAAGCAAGCAAACCATTATGGCAAGCAAAATGGAATAACATTCACGGTCTCTATAACCCCACATCACGGCAATTTATTATATAATAGGCTCTTTCATCTGAAAAAAGAAAGTCTTCCCACTGACACATTTAATTAGATGTTATCAATCTCAGCTTGAATGCATTCATCTGCTTTGAAATTTCCTGCATTCTGCATAGCCCACACGCCTTTCAATGGCACAATGCCAAAAGTCACAAGCGTGTCCCTGATACCCAGTTTCTTGTGTGTGTGTGTGTGTGTGTGTGGGGGGAGGGGTGGGGGGGGGGTCAGGCATTGCAATATTAAATGTGGAGGAGGAATTGACGTGATGGTACGCCTTTCTCTGTCTGCCTATTAACGTCACATGTCAGGAATGTTTCCGTGGCTTATGTGTGATCTGCAAACTGATCCATAAGATCATGCACTCACTAAAGTCTGCCATCGGATTCCGTTCTGGATCATGCTCGGTTCTGTGCTCTCAGTGCTGATTGTCAATCAAGTTGGCGCGCTTGGATTGAGCGTCATAAAACAGGGAATAATAACCACCTCACCGCACTGGTGGAGGGCAATGGAGAATTTGGGGATGAAATCGCAATATTCACCATGTGTGAATTGCAGATTTTTTAGGGTGGCGGGGGGGCTGTCGTGCATCCCTGCATGGACTTGCCTCTCTCTGAGGTGGATGGGATATTGTGGATTTATAAAGAGTCTAAATTGCCAATAATTGACAAAAGCAGGGCCCTGATGACTGATTGAAATATAAACAGCTCTTCCTGTGTAAAATGCGTACCGCACATCACCTCAGAGAATCAATGATGGGTCCAGTCACCCCAAAACTGCCTCATTGATTTCCACCCCTATTCTGTTTCAAAAATATTTCTACTCCCCCCTTGTGCATCATAGCATCCTCCTCTCACAGCAAGAAGTGTAGTGCCTGTGTGCTTGCTGTGCAGTAAAAGACAGAACATTTTGCGCATTGTATGACATCACAATCGGATTAAATTTGCCAAGAAAGACAAATGGCACGACATCATATTATTGGAAATGTTTGCAGGGCAAGATGGGGAAGTAGACAACAGCATTTGGACAGCAGATTTGTTTGGATAGGAGACAAGGATTGTGAAACCAGCTGGCAGGTTCGTGTATACATCGAGTAGTAGTGTAGAGTACACCCGCTAAACTCGGGATGTGTATTGAATCACATCCCGGTCCACCTTCAAATCCACGGGACACTTTTAAATTCAAAGGTGACAAGTGATTGCAATCAGGAAGTTCATCCTTATCTCCATGCACTTGTTTGTTCCGGTGTTGTTTCACACAAAGCAGTGACTTTGAGTAAAAATACTGTTCCAAACACACATTTCAAACAAAAATTTGACCTTCTGTTTAAAGAACTGACCAGAAACATTTGAAGGATCCCGATGCAATACAAAGCGTCGTCAGTAACAATGCAGGCAATTCAGGAGTGTTTCAAACGACGTTAAACAAAAAACATGTAAATGCAAGACTTGCTTTTGCATTTTCATGGGTCAAAGTCAAACATCAAAGACTTCTTTTCTATGGACATTCTCTTCTTTTGTTCACAAATCTGTCTAAATCATGCCAGCATCACACATGTATTGTTCGGTATCATTATATAAAGATCCCGCCCAAAGTAGAATCAAATCAGACTAAACCAAATGTGCCAGTGTCAGTCACCAACTGCACCACCAAAGGCTTGGTGAATAACGTGTTCAACGTTGTAAGTCTGTAGAATTAGGTTAACCTGAGGCTAAACGTTACTTGGGGAACTTGCCGTTGGCAGGATCTCTGAGCTGTACAAGTTAAAGCAGTTGGCGTAGCTCAGTCAGGTGGCCTACATGGGACATCAAAACGGCAGGCCAAATGCCTGTTCCAAAGCGGGCCCAAGGTTCCACTTGAAGTAGCTTCATTACACCAAAAGCAACATATTTTTCAAATCACATTTTTCTCACCGCCAACACGACACACATCTAAATATGCTGCTCCTGCTACTATTGCATGGGCAGCAGCAAATATGACCTTTTAAAATCGAGCGCGCAGTGTTTTCAGCAGACGATCGTAAAATAATATGAGTTGGATTTAAATGGCATTTTAATGTTTGCCTTTGATAGTCCTTGAGGTTTTTTTAAGATGTGAACATCATGCCGGGCATAAAAATGCAATCGCTTGCAAAGATGTACGGGCTTCATCGCTTTGATTACAAAGATGTTTGTTGATGTCATAATGGGGAAGAGAATACCTGAATATCCACCTTGGCACGTTGTACAGATAAAGTAGCAATCAGGTCTTTTTGTATCGTCTTGTGGTGAAATTACATCTTCATGACCAGTTCTATCCGAGTGACGTCAATTGAAACCAGTGCCACTGGGGATGGACCCTGCGACCGATGGCTTGGACAGCTAAATGATGAGTTATTGATTGATTGTGCATTGAATATAAGTCGCGAATGGTGTAGTGGTACACTCGCCGTGTTGAGAATGGATGGATGGATGAAATCGTCACATCACATGCATGGAAAGTTAGCACACCATTCCTTCCGAGTCCTCTTACAGTATATTGTATTGTCACCGAAGAATGTCTGTTAACTGTCTCCATTTAAGAACATCTGTTTAGAATGACTTAAAATAGCAGCAAACAATATTTAACTCAAGATACAAATGGGTCTCTAAACATTGAGTCCTGGACTAAAATCGAAAGAGTTTGCCAGCAGCTCAGTGGTACATCCAGCTGCTCTGTCGCAATGTTTTTTTTTTGGGCTGCCGTCACCACCTGTGTGGTGTCCCCCAACGACATCCATCCTTGTTTAATGTTTTTTTTTTTTGTTATAGATTTGTTGATAGTGAGGTGAGCATTCTGCATTGCCCTTTAGCAGTCATTTAACAGGTTGGTCCTTGGGAGAATAGGAACACTGCTGAACATTCTCCATTTATAGACAATCTACGTCAAGTTATTTTGCCAGTCTTTGACTTAACAAGAAAATGGCTAACAAGAGCAGCGAGTGTTGGTAATGAGCTCATCTTCTCTTCTACTTTATGGTTTATTGCATTGATGTTTAAGGCAGGCGTCTTATGGCAGGTGCTGAAATCAGGTTGAGAAAGACAGCAAAATAAACTACTTTTAAAAAATAATACAGCATTGCCTTTTACACATCAAATCATCTCAATTTGTAGTCTTGCTAACGCAGTCTTAAGTCACAATTACTGTGAATATTTCTCTGAAAACCACCTCTCGGCGATCAATATAAATGATTACATGCAAAACAATAAGTAGAGAGGTAACTGAGCGTGCCTTCTTTTGGCGAGATGACAAAGTCTTAATGTGGTGTAATGTTGAAATGATCTTGTGGAGTTTGGGGGAATGTGTCTTTCGTCCTTGTTACTCATCATTAGAAGCGCAGTGGAACAATGACACGCGGCCTACATCCATTCAAGCAATTTTATTCAAATCGTTGCGTCTCTTCGATTCGGCGGTGGAGTTTCAAATGTATTCGCAAATACGCAACCTAAATTTGTCATAAACGGCACAGTACGTGTTGGGTTGCAGTGTTGCGGCGTGACGCCGGAGGAGTCGGCATCGCCAAGCCACAGAAAGATCATAGCAGCATCTTGCTCCTCAGCCCTTCAGTACTTCTCTGTGTTTATTCAAATGAAGCCCTGGATGCATCAAGGAAAGATATAATTACTTTATGCTCGTTAAATATTAAGTACTCTCTCACTCGTCTCTAAATGCACAACTTCATACTAAGTAGGGTATTTCGTTTGACAATGAATTAAACATTTCTCACACAGCCTGAACAACGGAGATGAGAAAAGTTTCCCTCCTTTCATATACCACCTCATTTTGTGGAAAGATAAAATGAATGGGCGCGCTAATTATTTTTTGGTTTGGTTTTGTTCCCAAGAGGAAAGAGTGTCTCAGCCAGTAAGTAGGCTGATTGTTGGGCTAATTTGCATTTCACAGGGAAAGAAGAGAGAAAAAAAGACACGTTGACACTTGGTACGGGGACGGATCGATAAAAGTGCAGTCACTGTTGGGGCAGCAGGAACAAGTTGTGTTTTTATGGGGTTGTCCACTAACACAAATACACAAAGTCAGACCTTCAAATTTAAGCAATCACAGAGATAAATATTTACAGTTAATGAATACCGCAGCAAAAGATACCCGTGGGAGCAACGATCAGGGAAGTTCAGGGCCTGACTCAAGAGCACTTCAGCCATGTGGACCAACAGTAGCCCAGTTAGGGCAGCGGTGCCCAATCTTTTTTGCCTTTTTATTTCGACAGACCAGCACAGAAACAAATACTGTAAAAGCAGTATTCAACTCACTATGACATTGAATGTTGTAATTAGCGGGGACCCTGACGCGTCTTCCTCTTCAACTAGTCAGGCTCCATTTTGGAGTCGTCATTATGTCTTTCACAAAACTCCAAAGGCCTCTCTTTTAATGCTCGCTGTTTGGGCGCCATGTGCCGAAGCAGTTTTGAAGACTTCATTGCCTCATTTGCAAGTCTATCATGATATATTACGCAAGTCAAGTAGCAATTAACCCGAACCTTAAGTAGGACTGCCGATATTGTCTCTTAAATACAGCTTTCTTTTTCCTCAAACTTAGAGACTCTTCTTATGTTTCATGATTTGCTCTCTTCTCCTTTTTATTTTTTTTTTGGAAGATTTTCCTTTTTTTTTTTTTTTTTACTCATTTTTGCCAGTAGCGGTCCATGGTGGGGACCCTTGATTTAGTGGATCTAAGTTGCGGCCTTTCTTCAGGACACACTTTATATGCTCACTCATCACACTCTCCCACAGGTAAGTTTACAAAGTGTGCTCAAAACCGGCAACTAGAGGTCTGAACTGGGGCAATAATTCGGGCCAGGGATTTTGACAGGCTTGTCATGCGTTCATATATTTTGTCATCTCTTCCCTATTCTTTTAGATGTGTCCCCTGGCCAGTACCGTTCCTGACTGCCGTGTATCTCTGCCTATGGTGTTGAGTGGTTCGATTTACTGTTTAATTTGTAAATGGGTTAATGGGCTGGTTCCTCTGATTTGTGGGCTGGGGTCTTTGGGAAAACCAGAGGGGGAAAATAACATTTAAAAACTAATTGATTAAAAAAAAAGAAAGAATTCAAATTTAATTAATGGCACCAGCCCCTGAAGACAGCAGTCCACCGAGCATCCGCACATTATGTACGACGGCCAGCCCAGTAGGGCAACTTACAGCGGGGCTGTTGAAGTCATTTTCATTAAAGTGTGTAGCTGGTGCAATACTCTGTTAATTTTGTCAAAAGTAGCGAAAACACACAAAGTATACAATTATCATACCGTTTCCACAATAGCAATCAATAACTCTTTATCATAGCTTTACATGGATTACAACAATGTGAGCTGTTTGAAATGCATTTCCCATCCTTAATTGTCATTCGTCCAGGAGATGCAGTTAAGATTTTAGATCTCTCTCTCTCTCTCTCTCTCTCTCTCTCTCTCTCCCACACACACACACACACACACACACACACACACACACACACACACACACACACACACACTCTAAGTGGTATTATGACCATCAACCCACTTCCAACACAAATGACTATGCAGTCAATTCGTGAGCACACCAGTAAGAGTCCAGTTTGACCCATGCATGTTTGAAAACTAAAAAAAGGAATGGCAGAGAAAGTCTGTGCCTTTCAAAGGTTGGGATATGGAAGAAATGCTCAAATGGCTTGCCATAAAAGCCAAGCCATCTACGCCACGTGCGACCCATCTTTCTGTCTGCTACAGTCTCATCCAAATCAGAGATTGCGGGGAGGTTAGTTGGAAGGTGGCCATGTGCAGTTGCTACACCGCATGCTTTTCCATGAGTTGTTTACAGCTCAGCAAGTCTGTTTTGTTATATGCGACCTGACCTGGCCAAAGCATCAAACATTGCTAAAATAGGCCTGATGTCACACTCGGGCATAAAGTTTTACTTGTATCAGCTAAAAAGCTGCGCTTTAACTCTTGTAGAACACAGGGCACTCAAACAGCCTAGCAGCAAGGCAACAATATATCTCAGAAGGACATGCTGCTACAGTTCGCTATTAGTTACAAATCTGCCATACATTTATTGAATAGATCATTCACAACAATGTGGGTAAATGGGTGCAACAGCACATAGGAATGAACTTTTATGAACGTCATCATAAAGTTTGAAAGCTTTTGACTAACCCAACTCTACCTGAAGATCAGGGATCTCCATTTCTTGTTTCAATCACAAGCCAGTCTCATGAAAAACGTTGGCGAATCCAACATTTGCTACCTTCGCAAGCATTCGCCACTCAATGACATACCACCTTGACATTGTCTGATTATTTTCTTTACATTGTGGGATCCATTTCTCAATACAGTGGAAACTCCTTACAACGTACCTCGAGGGACATAACGAATCTGTATGGCATAATGGTAGTTCCTTGTAACCATTTCCAATAAAACGGTCACCAACTAGAGCCCTGTTCACACGGCACACATTTGGTCCGACGCTGCACAATAATATTTTGTTGCAATATATTTAACACCGGAGCAAATTTTGTGGAGCGGTCACACGTGCAAAGCCACTGAGCGTGACAGCACCGGCGCAGCGTTGGCGCAGCTCCACTTGCGGTCACACGTGCAGTTTCTGCTGCGGACCAAAACGACAGGAATGCGGAAGTAAAAACAGGTTCGGGTCGGGCTTCTCTCTCTCTCTCTCGGACTTTTATTTATTTTTCTTTAAATAAATATTATGGCGGACACTATTCTGTCCTTGTTCAGAATAGATCCACTTGTCGGCAGTCGTGGAATAAAGACGTGTTTACAGTCAATCGTGTGTGCTCCTTATGACTGCCACAATATATGTTTTAAAAAATGTATACTAAAACGATGTGCGGATACTAAACTAAGGAATACTTGTTTTAAAACAAACAATTTGGATAAACCAGAGAATGCGCTGTAATTTAATTGGTATTTAACTGCCAAACAGGAGCGCGGCTGGCCAGACGCAGTGCGCACGTATGTTAATTTCGTTTAAACAATCCTATAGAAATAATTTCAGATATCTTTACCTATTTGATTTGAATTATTCTATTTAAAGCCTAGGAAGCCGCAGGATTTCTCTGCGTAATTAAGCAAATGCACATCGAGATTTCTCTTTGTCTGGCCTCTTATTCTGTATTTCAGCGTTATTTCGTTGTGCAAATGCATTGATCATGTTCATAAAAATATGTAGATTATTTTAACCGAAAGAAATCTTGTGGTTTTTTTCACCCAAAAATACTCACAAATAAAATATGAAATGTCGGGTTTGCTTCGGGCTCGGGCCTGCAAATCGGGCTCGGCTGACATCACTGCTTTCTTGATCCTCTTCTTGATCGTGAGCGCTGTCTTCACCGCTTAAATCGCCGACACTTTTACCGGGAACGGGGGTACACGGCCGGGCTTCGTCTGTGTCGCTGGCCCCCTCGTCACTGTCGACCGGGGTCGGATTCCGTGCATCTGGTAGCGAGCGTAGCGAGGCCACTCCCCCGCAAGCGAGCATTTGCTCTGGAGCAAATTTAACCCAGCTGCATTCACACGTGCACATTTGTTCCGGCGTAGCGTCGCAAACGAGCATTTGCTCTGGAGCAAATTTTTAAACCACCTCCCTGAGGTGGATCAAATTTGGTCCGGTATAAGCTCTTTAGTGGAGCTACGTCGGAGCAAATGTGCACGTGTGAACGCTCGACTGGCGCTGCTTCGGCGCAGCGTCGGATCAAACGTTGCCGTGTGAACGGGGCTTAGGATGTACAATGCAGTATGAACCTTTATCGATGTAAAAACATGAACATGTAATGCAGTATAAACATGTCAATTATAAATACATTTGTACAGGATGAAGAAGAAAAAAACCAAAAACTCTACACTAGATTTTTTTTCAAATAAAAAAAGATGACGAAGTCCCATGTCATCTTTGACGAACATGCACGCACACACACAAGGTTTAACTTTCAAGAAAACTTCATGCATTGGTCATGACATCAGTGCAGTGTTTCTTGCAATAAACTGTTATGTTGCAGTCAAAGTGACTTTTTTGTGTTGTTTTTGTTGTTATTGAGCAGGAACGCATTGTTTAGCCACCTGAGGTAATAATAATATGCAAAAGAATAGCATCAAAGTGAAAGTTCTGCTTGAAATGCATTTTTTCACAAAAAGCTCTTTT
This sequence comes from Hippocampus comes, assembly GCF_001891065.2. Classification (NCBI taxonomy): domain Eukaryota; kingdom Metazoa; phylum Chordata; class Actinopteri; order Syngnathiformes; family Syngnathidae; genus Hippocampus; species Hippocampus comes. The sequence goes on from NW_017805275.1 coordinate 2,889,144, forward strand.
ACTTGGCAATGAGTATTTTCAAGAAACTTACCAATGCTCAACTGCTGTTTGATAAAGAATGGTGAAAGGTAGAAATCGACTTTTTTCTCCGGATGAAAGAAGAGGGCTCAAGCTTTATTTTGGTAGGGGAACTTAATTCTGTGTCGACCTTCAAAAATTAGTCCAAATGGTCAAAAATGTCTGGCATTGAATGAGTTAAATAGGTGCTTTGTAGATGACAGATGTAACCATTTATGGGGGTGGTCTGGAGCATAACCAGCCACGGCGTACTGAGTCAAAAAAGGATTCGGAACCGTTCACACTAGGTGTCTGACCTGACATCATGGGACCTCGGCCAGACACAGCTGTGGCAATATGAAGGCATGCCAAGCTGAAAACATGGCGATCAGCCATGACTGGGGCTGCATGCTTTGGCATCTCATTCAGCTGTTTGACCAATGGCTTCCAGTCATTTTCCATCACTTCGGTCTCTATAATTCCAATACCTTTAGAGCCACAGGGATGTTCCGCTGTTTGGATTTATTTTGGTGTCATTCTTGTTGACAATATTCTGTCGTGATTGTTTCTTCCCCCAGGACCTTTTCACCAAGTTCTTTATTTGGTTCTGAATCGTTAAGAGTGACGCTGACGATGATGGTGTGGGCAAATTGCTCCAATGGATTAATTATGACCTTGTTATCATAAATGCTTATGTTTAATGTTATGATGTCTGTGCAGGCGGAAGCTGAAGTGCCTTTGTCATTATTTTATAGCCTGATAAATGAAGCAAAGATTTAGACTAGACTTTCATGAATAAATGCACTTTTTTTTCAGCAGACACTCACATAATTAGGCCAAACAGTGCATTAGGTTTTGCAGCTGGTATAGCACATCAGTAACTGCTTCGGAACATAATGCCCAAATTGCTAGTATCCCCTTCATATCTTTTTTGCTTTTATGTTTAATTTCCAGCCCATGAGCTGAATAATTGATAATTGCCTCCTGTTATATGTTCCATGGTATATTAAAGAAGCATACAGTCATGCTTTCTGTATTAAAGCACATGATAACTAACCTTATCATCTCTGTGAATCATTTTATCTCGTGCAGTTTGTCGGCTGTCGGGGGGATATTTTTCAGAAATATTTTGAAGATGATAATAATTTGCTCAATGAATTTATTTCAACAGTGATTCAAAGAGATAGTCCCACTCTAACGTCATATTTAGCAGTTAAACATGATGACATCCACTACACACATCCGTGGAGCTGTCTGAATCTGTCTGCCTAATCAAATTGAATCAAATCAAATCATCACCTGCGCCACAGCTTAGACCTGCTTTTAGCTGGTCTTAATTTTAGTCTACTTTCTGTCATCGAATTGTCAGGTGCATCATAAGCATGGAATGAAAAACGCCCTTGGTCTGCCGGAACACCCAGCGAGGCGCAATGCGCTTTGCAAAATTCCCAAACACGGTAAACTCGATTTGCCCTGGCACCAAAATGCACCAGTTTTTACATGAAGCGCACGTGCACCTGTCTACCAAAATAAGTTTCTCCAAAATCTAAAGTGACATGAGGACAAGATAAAGACACCGCGATCAAATGCTGTGTTAACATGTTTTTTTTTCTCTTCACGATATACCTTTTACCTTAAAAATACAACACTTTTGCAATGACAGTTTGTAGTAAATGTGTTTTCTACTAATGAGTCAACATCGCTTAACATGCACTCAAAAGGCCAAACAACAAGGCAATGACATCAACTCAATTAGGTTGAAAGCAGACTGAAATGGCAGCTACTACCTGCAGTTGTCATGTTCCACCTTAGTTTGTGTTCTAAACAGAGGAATAGGTCAATTATCAATTTTTGTTGACTTACTTGTTTCCTTATTTCCAGACATGATCCATCCATCCATTTTCTACACCACTTGTTTTGAAAAATACATTTACTTGGTTTGACCTGTAAGACAGAATTGTGAATGACCATGGGAAAATTGGGGACCAAGACTGACACCACTTAAGGGGTGTTCACACGGCAACTTTTACTCCGGTGTAGCACCGAGGCTGCCTCCATCGAGCGCTCACACGTACAAAGTTATACCAATGTAGCCCCTGAAAACAGCTTAAACCGGAGTAATTTTAACCCTGCTGAGGAGGTGGTTTAAAATTTTTCTCCGGAGATAATGCTAGTGTGCGGGGCAGCACCGATATAAAATTGGACGTGTGAACGCTACAGGGGTAGACTCGCTACGACGCATGAGAAGAGTTGATTACATACGGGTATTGAATGCGTTGCTTTCGTGCTCTGTTGTACTTCTGTCATCTTTCCTTTCTCTCCCTCATCCTTTTACGGTGTCTGATAGATCACAGTGTTGATTTGTCTGGAGAAGTATAAACCATAGTTTTTCGATATGTCACAAACAAGGCGGGGAAAAGGAAGTACACTTTATGCATGCGCATGTTTTATTTCGTATTGCACGCCCGCAGAAACTGCCGTGTGAACGCAAGTGGGGCTGCACTGGGGTTAACGCGCTTCTCTTTAGTAAACAGCTTTTTACGTGTGAACGCTCCACAAAATTTACACCGGTGTAAGATATATCGCAACAAAATACATCGGTGCAGCACCAATGCAAGTGTTGTGCCGTGTGAACACCCCTTTAGACAAAACACTGCACACAATTGCTAGTTCCTGTGGTTTGGCAAAGGCTAGTCTTTGGCTATGCATGGCACACGCAGAGCTCCTTGGGAAGCTGATAGAATATTTATCACATGAAATTCACCTCCATGGCTTTGATAAAAGATGATGTGTATTGCTCCAGATTTCTCATGGCTCCAGGAAAACGCTGCATCTGCAATATATACATGCTGGGGGAAATTCATGGGAAGCGCAGGTCAAGGTTTGTTTTGGCAGATACAGTAGACAGGCTTTAGTGTGGAGAGGTACCCAACTATCATAGTTATAGTGTTACGTATACAAAATGAAAAACAATCAAGGATTCCTGAAACAATTTGATGAATGACAGTCAATAAGGGTGGCCCGGTGATCGACTGGTTAGCGCGTGGGCCTCACAGTGCAGAGGTCCGGCTTTCCTGTGTGGAGTTTGCGTGTTCTCCCAGTGCCAGCGTGGGTTTTCTCTGGGTACGCCGGTTTCCTCCCACATTCCAAAACCATGCGTCTTAGCTAAATTGTCCATTGGTGTGTTATCGTGGATGGTTGTTCATCAATATGTGCCCTGCGATTAGCTGGCAAGCAGTTCAGGGTGTACCCCGCCAACTGCCCAATGATGGCTTGGTTAGGCTCCAGCATATATATATATATATATATATATATATATATATATATATATATATATATATGTGTGTGTGTGTGTGTGTGTGTGTGTGTGTGTATATGTACAAATTTACCTTTGACCTGAAGAGGACCATACATATTGCATCCTCACTCTTGTGCACCATTTATCTGTTTGTGTTCCTATTTATTTATTTATTTATAGGAGGCAGTGGTTGAATTACAAAGTCAGGGTAGCATCCTTGGCATTTTGGTCTGCTGATTGTGCTGAATATTGAGCCATAATCACCCCCATTACTGACTCTGAAGGTCCTCATTCTCATTCACCCAGCAACAACGTGTAACTGAAAGTGATATTAAAACATCACAGCCCTTTCTGTCCGCTCAAAACCCGCTTTGTCTCAATCCCCATGCCCCCCGATCCCTTTGTTATAGCAACTAGGCACCAACATGACAATCTGATTAAGCGTGATTAACTTGCAAATGAGTTCTTTTGTTCCAACTGTGTCCCGATCAGCTTTCCTCCATTCGTCCTCAGTTAAAGAAAAATACAATGAGTGTACTGTCAGTAATGATGATGGTCTGCACTTTATGCTTCAGCTATGTCTTTTCTCAGAATAATTAGAAACATAATGCACTGTAGTTACATCGAGTTGCAATGATTAAATGCAGAAGTCTCTCAGTGTAATGTATAAAATGCTCTATTCATTTCACTATTCTTTGTGTTACATGGTATGAGTCAATTCCAAGCATGAGGACATTTATTCATTTTTCCCAAAGAAAAATGTAATGATCAGTATTCAGCATGATTTCATCGTCTGGTTTGAAAGTGGCTCTTCACTGTGACGTGAGTGATCGTTTTCCAAATGCTGACCACAACAAAAATCCTGCATTTGACCATTTGATGGACCGAGCGGGTACAGACACCAAAGTGCATGAGTGTCTGCCCAAAGCTTTGTGTCTTGCAAAGCTTTCCAGACATCAGAATTGGTGTTCAGCAAAAGTTTTCTTCATGAGAGTGCAGCATAACAATTGAGAAGCATCTGAAAATCTTGAGAGGGGTGCAATAGTCTGTCCGACAAAGACCTGAATAAATTAGCAGGGAAGAGAGCCCGAGCATATTGTGAAGCAAAGACCAAAACATGGTCGCTGTCACTTACAATCATCTAAATGGATCCACATGTCACAACTGAGCTTGTAGTTTGGAGGCAAGCACCCGTGTTTGTTTTATTGTGAGCCAATCCCGTTGAGAACATGCCTCAGTCTTACCTGAGGTGCCCTTTATTTTCAGAAGACATGTGTCCTACCTCACTAAGTGCATCTTTGTAGTGGTCTCTGCTTTGGGTTTGTCAAGGGGTGAAGATGGGAAAAAGAGACAGACAATAAAAGGTTACAGGTCGAGCACGCGCTCGACAACATCTTTGGACTGTTCTTTGGGAATCCACTACATAAATCATACGCAAATCCTAAAGTCACTGTTTACTTTCCACACGACATTCATCACGACTGGTGATGCTTGAATGCAACAGTTCCTCAACTCATATTCAATTCATGATGGAAATACAGACAACATGACAGAAGCCTTTTTGCCCTCCATCATACTGAGCAGGAAGCATGTTGACCATGACAGTAATGTATGGCAGGATGAAGAAGTCATTAAACCTCGGCATTCAGGCTATCGTGGCATGTAGAGACCACGCATGCGCTTTTGAAAGACACTGAAAAAAGAATTCACATGTCCTTGTCGGTCCTGCTCTAACTCCTCAAACGTTGGTCAAAGGTCCAGGTTTTCTATTCAGTTCTTCTGACTGCATGACGTCACCCTGCGGGAGGCTGTGCAAGTGCCGGCATCAAAGCTTACACCAACCTGAGGCAATCAAAATGCTTCTTGCAACACTGATCATAATGTGTACAGTGTGGCCTGTGTCAATATTGATAGATGTATTTTTCAGAAAATGCTTACAAAGTAGCCTACTGGCAACGAGGCTGCCACTGCTTTAGTGAGACCTGGTTGCATGCATGCATGCAGACGTGACTCATTTATGTCTTCAGGCAACGTATCTGCCATAATAAGTTTGGCTGTGGCTTGACTGGGCCGACACGAGGAGATGCTCAAGTCAGCCTGTGCTAAGGTTTGCCACTGTCGTTGAACATTATGGAGAAACAATGCCACCATATTCATTCACATTGAGTTGCAGATGAATAAAACACATTTTACTCTATGACGACCTAAAGGGTTTCACCTGCAGGTAGAAAATGAACGGTAGAAAGTGTGAACCAAGACTTTAATGCATAACCCTGACTTAATGTTTCTCCCTGGCGGAAAAGTCATTAGGTCAAGTTATTAACAAATTACTTCGGCATAGCTAAATGCAATCACATTATACAGACACATAATTCTGGTTTCATGATGAATTAAATGAAAATGGGATGAAACGTTCAAAAGTATTTCTACACATCGAAATAAAACATCTTCCAACTTGATTTGAAGCATTTCAAAGCAGTTTAGAGGGGAATATACACAAATAACACTAGCTCCGGTTCGTCAACATGTCTGTCGAGACTCAAGGGAGGCAAGAGCGGCTAAGTTTCTGAAGACCTGAAATTTATGTTAATTCCAAGTAGGCAAGCGTCAGCATTTAAAACATCATGGTGATAACCCGTTGACATCTTGGAATTTTGGCCTGTATGAGCAAACGGTAGATACTACCCAACATCCCACATCCCTCCCACATGTGCAAGTCTTCTATATCTGTTGTTTTGTTTTTTTGTTTGTTTTTTTTTATGGGGCCAGGTGCTGAGGTGTTTTTTTTTTCCAGATTCCACACTGTGCCTCCCGCCGTGGGAGCATGGTTTGGGAGTTGTTTTTTCCCATCCTCTCTTACCGCAGTTTTCTCTATGGATCTTGATGTAGTGAAAACAAAGGGCCCTATTGCCCAGTGCAAGTCTAGCACAAAAAGCAGCCTAACTGTGCAGATGGGTGGATTTTTCTTTTAGTATTTTTCTCGACGTGCATCGGTTTGCGCCATTGTGGGATGCAACGCAGCCGACTCCGAGCCAATCGAAGCGGCTCCCGCCATTCTGTTGGCGTTATCCAATTGGGTTACAGATATTCCTGAAAATAGACATGCATCGAATCGAGACAGGAAGTTGAAGTACACACAGTGCTTTACATTGCAGAAGCAGAAAGTGACTTGCTGGCACAGTGGATTTACACAGAAAACTGCAAGATCTCCCCTTGCGGATGATGTAGTCGGCATCGGAGGAAACGTGGGCAATTGGAGACCGCCTTGCACCCCAATCATGCCCCTTTCTGTCATTAACTTGTCAGGTGTGCTGGGAACACATAAGCTCCATACGCCGGAATAGCCATCGAGGCACAACGCAATCCCAAACCTTATAAACTAGACTTGCCCCAGCACGAAAATGGAGACACGCCTGTTTTTACACCGAGCGCATGGCTACCTGTCTACGAAAATGGCCAAAATCTCAAATTAATGTAGAGAATATCAATCAGAGAGTGTCAATCACTGTCTGACTTTGGGGCCAAGGTGTAGTCCTGTAAGCCGTTTCATACTGTATATGGTCGTGAACAGTCATTTTTAGATAATCAGACAACCCATTCAAATAAAAATGTCTCATTGACAATGTGATTTAAATAGAAACGTATTTGCCGGTAACTGTCAGTATGAAATACACAAACCAAAATGTCAAAAATATTAGTTGACTTGCATTTCACTGCAAAACTATGTTCTCACTCAACAAATCACTGGACAGTATGTCTCCACTTCTAAATCACACTTTTGATATGTGCTGAGCTACTGTGAGTGGTACCCCAATGTAAGTGTACTGAAAAGTGGGTACTATCATTTGTATCTTTTGGGAGCCTTTTGGATGGAAATACACAGTAATACAGTATCTAGAATTTATTTTGGAATATACAAAAGGACAAATGAAGCTGCGTTTACCTTTTAAAAAGATGTCCAAACATTTCAACAGCTTAGGAATTTTGATGGTTTGGTTTTATTACGGCATGAATTCAGCAGTTTCATTTCAATTCACTGTTCACAAACTGCACCCCTGTTTTTGCATGTCTCCGTGGTAACTCGTGCTTACTGTTCAGTGACCTACCTTCATGATGTGTCTGTGTGAAAGTAAATCCTTTTAATGACTGCATATCATGGTGTGCACATAAACATGGCAGGAGGCGGGAGGGTGGGGGGGAGTGATGAATACAGTTCAAGGACATATCCATGATCATCTCACCCTAATGCCCTCTGTGCTTCAAATAATCTATTCTATTAGTTTGGTCATATGGTTAGACCATGTCTGGTCATGGATCTTTAACTTTGTCATTGTGAGTTTTCCTCCCCTTCCCTACCCGATCAAGTACTGGCCTGTATGTGAGCATTTATTGCTCGGCGTCTACGACGCTTAGTTACAACACAATGAGGTTAAGTAGTTCAGCGATCGATCCTGTCAAGCTACAGACCCCAAAGCCCCTTGTTTTGTACAACACTGGTTTCTCAAGACCAAACACATGTTTTTTTGTTTTTTTTTTTTATGTTTAGGGAAAATTAATTAATCCGAGCGAACATAAATTTCCCCGTTGCTTGTCTGATAATAGGGGAGCCGTCATCATTAGGATTGATGGCATCAATTTAGTATTAATGATTCGTAAAATGAGATCCAATAGACCCCTTTCGAAATACATTTTCCATTACAGAGGAGCTGACGAGCAACACAGCTGATTCCGCCGCTGATTCCTGTATCACTTTGGCTAGTTCTCCCTTTGAAATACCACAGCTCTGCTTCACCCTGCGCACCGGACATCATTGCCTTTCTTCAAGTAATGCTTGGATTGTCCCACATCGAGAGCATTCGTTTTGATGCTCAGAATCTTGTCATCACATCATGTTATTGAGGTACTTCGCTTTACGCCAATCGATACCATCCCTGAACTGCCATCCAATTTGACGACCGATGCCGAGACTTTTTGTCTGTAAGATTGCGTAACTAAGTGCACTAAATCAACTGACGACCATTGAGAAAGGGAAAAAAAAATCTCATTCTTCATAGAGCTGCTCCTAAAAATGGAATAAAAATGATTTCCTCCTAGACAAAGATACTTAAAGTTGCAAAGCATACTGTGTGCTTGATAATGCAGTAGAATGTGAATGCGAGAATAACATTTGCTTTCTGAGGTCAGAGGTTGATGGTTCCATTGAAAGCAAATTTAAATTTAAATCCAAATTTCCATTCCAGTGAGCGCGGTATGTGATGCTTTATTGCTCTGCACATACCTATCAAATCCACAAAGTTTCATGGATATCAGAAACTAACTGGGCTTAAAACAAATCCGCTTGGCTTTGCAATCTCAACCTCGGTGGCAGTTACAAATAGCTGCGGCTCCGCAAACACAAATTAGGGCCAGGCAAAAACCTTCTCAGACACGGCAGTTCTGTAGTAAATACAACAATTAAACTGCCTCTGGAGTCACAATCAATTATTTCACAGATTTCCAAATTAGACGATCTTCTTACAGTAGATAAAGCTCCCCCTTAAAAATACCACGAGCAAAGCCTTGAGTGCGCTTAAAAATTGATGACTGGAGCATCCTTGATAATTAAGAGTGAAGTGAGCGGATTGGATAGGTGTGCATGTGCATTAAAAGGCCATGTTAATGCACTTGTCGTCTTCATGCTAGTGTTCCTTTGCATTCTTTTTGAATACTCCTGTAGGTGGCCATTTCTGTTGAGCTGTGAAAGCAGCACTTAAGCATCCTGGTGATTTCCCCCGTGTCTGCCTTTGCATGTTAGACAGGAATAAAAACGAACTGCAGTCATCTCCCGATGACTCGTTTGAAGGTTGATGTTAACATCCAGAACAAAAGCATTCAAGTACTTGCGTTCATTTGTATTCACCATGAGGGCAACAGTTCCAGGGATACACATTCAATTTTGTTTGTTCAAAGCTTAAGGTGGCTTAATACAGTTTCTGAATTGCGTAGACACAGTCACGGTTATTAAAACAATAAATGAGATACACTTCAAGTTTTGCAACTATGTAGACAAAAGTATTGGAACATTATCAGGGTCATTCATTAAGCCTTTTTGGGTGGTTACCCTGCCAAAACCGATATGTTTCAATGAGTCTTTCGTATTCAGGGTTTTTATACTGTACTATGTAAACCTTTGAGAAAATATCACCTCTGTGGAGTTACTTTTCTGTGTATAAAACCCAACTGAATTTCCGGACTACAAATCGCACCAAATTGAAAGCTGCAGTAGCTAAATTGAGCCATTAAAAAAAAAAAAATAGAGAGAGAGAGAGAGAGAGAGAGAGAGAGAGAGGACGCTTGGCTTTATTTGCGGTGGGTTTCCATGTCATAACAAGACATATTTGGAATGTAAGATTTCACACAGGCCTCTGTTCATGTCGAACTCTGGTTGAACTGAGGGGAACTGAAAAATTGCTCACAATTTCTGTTTTAGTTTAAGACCAAACAAGTTTAAAGGGGGCTTGGGTTAAGGCTCTTCCAAACATGCCATTTATCAACCTTCAGATTCATTCTGGAACAGAAAAGGGGGGCCTTCATCAAACTGAAATGTTTCGGTCAGATCAGAAGTTAGGATTCAGGGGAACTCATGCAAGGTACATTCATACGGATAACGAGGCCTAATTTGAACATTTTCCACCTTCTGATGGTGACGTAATTTCTTTGAGGGGTAGACTCCTGTGGGTCACTTCCGGACAATTCCCAGGCTTGGACAGTGAGGAAGAAGTAAAACAGTGACTTTTGATTGGAAAAGGTCAAATGTTTCACGTTCAAATTTGAATTAACACAATCGACTTTGAAAAGTGGCCCACGGGTTTGCGCCTCAAGTGGCCTCATTATATAGGGCTCCGCAGAGCCTCGGGGTGTCCATACCTTACTTTTTCTTGTATGACAACACAGACCTGGCACACAAATGGTTTCAAACTACCCTGAACAGTACAATAGTAACAGTTTCAAACGCCCCTTAAACATCGTGTTTCTCGGCGTGATTTAGTTCAGGGCTGTAAAATTCAGTTAATCTCCTGCTAAGCACTCTGACCAGAGAGCAATGAAGATCGAATGGCCAAAACAATAGGCAAAAGGTCAGCCACAGCTTAAAGAACGACAAATGCAATGAAAGCATCGTCTTATTCAATCAACTCAACTCAATGAAGAATAAATAGTACACTTTTTGCATCTTTTGTATCCTACAAAATTAAAGTCAGAATATTAAAAAAAAAAAAACGAACATTTTATGTACACTGCGCAAGTGTTTTTTCACCTGCCCCCCCGAATAACAGAAGAATTCAGTACTTTTGTTCAAACATGCGGTGCCTGAAGGAGATGCAACATCTGAATAAACAGCCTTGGAATAAGTATTGTGCGAACGTATAAGTGTATCCCCAGCGCGTGAAAATATAACCTTGGTTCGAAGTGCAAGATGGTTAACCACAGTAAACATAGTTCACACACACACTTAAACGTCTAGTGTCTACTTTTATCTCAATTGTGGTTTCCTTACAAAAGCTGCCAGAACGCAACTCCCACACCTGCTTGGCAGAGGTAAAAACAAACAATCTTCGCAAAAAAAAGAAAACTGTTGCAGAGTCCTCGGGGCAGAGACAGCTGACATTTGACTATTTAAAACATGATCCATGAATAATGGTTTTGAATAATGCACCAAAGTGAAAAGCACTAAGCTTTTTTGGTGAAGTTCTATTGCAGGGGCCTGCAAACGTTATTTGATCTGTTTTTCAAATCGAACTAAATCTGAACAAAAAGGTTCTCTTTGTAACATTAACATAAAAAAAAATATATATGTCACAAGCATTGATATGGTGACACCTGGCCAAATATTTCTTGAGCTATTCAACCCCCGGTGGGCAAACCATGGATAAAACCGAGAATAGAAAAGTTTTCTTAAAAAAAAAAAAACAGAGGACCATTTTGTGAGACATATGAGGGAAAACAAGACATCCATCCATCCATTTTCTGGTCACAAGGGTTGTGGGGCGTGCAGGAGCCTATCCCAGGGACAATTTGGAGTGTTCCATTAACCTGCCATGCATGTTTTTGGAGTGTGGGAGGAGTACCCGGAGAAAACATACGCAGGCACGGGGAGAACATGCAAACTCCACACAGGTAGGCCGCGGCCCGGATTTGAACCCATGACCTCTGCACTGTAAGGCGGATATGCTAGCCCAGGGCTAGGGAACTCCGGTTCAAGAGCCATGTCGTGCCTGTTTTTGTGCTCTCCCTACTCCAACACATCTGATTCAATTGATCATGGCAGTTTCAGGCTTCCACGGAAATTGTTGATGATCTGATCGTATGAATCAGGTGAATTGGAGTAGGGAGGGATCGAAAACAGGCAAGATATGGCTCTGGAAGAACCTGAGTTCCCAACCCCTGTGCTAGCCAGTCAACTACCGTGCCGCCCTCCTTGATGGCATCTGTTCTTTTTTGACTCCAAAGAAATACATAACCAAGACCTGTTATCAGTTGAAAAGACACCCGTGTTAAGATCGTTGTTGCTTCCATGTCGCTGTCACTGTGTGCTGAACTCTTGTTCACCGCTCTGTAGTTGTCTGCCTCACACAAATAGTGACCCTACCGGACGCAGAGTGTGGATTCATAAGGACCGTCGAAATGTAGACATTTATTATAATCTTCTTAGCACATCTCGCAAATGAGGATTATCACAGCAATTAAATTGGCAGTTCACCGAAAGGTTACACTGAAAATAAAATATGCTTTCTTCAAACGCCTTGCAGATCAATTCCAAGAGGTTTCAGTTTGCGTCTTCGTTGCTACCAAAGCGGTTGCACACAGGTTACCACCACGACAGGATATGATTCACCTTGACTGTGAAACAAGACGGCATCTCACTGTGTATATATGCACATTTAAGCTTAACAGGATTATTTATTATGCTCGGAAACTCTAAGAGTGCTTTTGCATCTCTTTTCAAATCTATTATTCAGATTGTGTGATTCATTTTGTCAGTCAGTCTGCAAAATGAAATGCATGAATTCATAGCACTCACGTCTTGCGCCATGTAATTAGAGAGAATTATGGCCTTAACAGCAATTTGAATAATACAATGCAAATCAATTTCCGTTCAGAATTTCAAGGGACAATACAGAACTTTTTAAAAAACAATCCGCAAAGACAGAGAAGATGGGGATCACAAATGCAGTGAAAAAAAAAAAAAAAGACCACTTCACTGAATGTTTCTTCCTTTTGACTCAGCTGTTAGCCTAGCAGCACTTTGTACATGCCACATGATGTGTCATGTTAATCACCACAGAGCAGCTGCAACTATTCTCCATTTGGGTAACTCATAAAAATACACATCCCAAAAAGCTGACCTAAATTGGAGTTCATGTCTTGCAGGAAAACGGTTCCAAAATTGTTCATCTCTCTTCATGGCTCCAATAGCTGCTATACAGTTATTAATAATAAAAAATTAAAAAAAAAAAAAAACAATTAACATGCCCCCTTCGAAGGCTGATAAAACACTTTTTGATTCCACTTCTCGTGCACTTAACTCAGACGGTGATTATCTTTCATAATCCAGGCATCATAAATCCTAAATTGAATCTGAGATCCATTTCAGTCCTTGTAAAACAGATTTATTGAAATAGATGTCCACTTTGGATTTACCACGTGAACGACGCATATAAATCTATCCAAGCTTAAGATTATACACTATCCCAAATGCAGAGAGGTTACAATGGACCGATCCCTGAAATGACAATGGCAAACTTACAGGAAATATTAGACTTTGGAGCACTAAAGCAAAAAGTAATTGAAGAACCCAGTTCAGATTATTTAATAGAAACCTCAACAGAATTGTGGACCAATAATATATTGGCTGGACAAAATTAAAATGATGACAATCACAATAACTTGTTGCTGAATGAAATGAAGCGAAAGCCCTTATGCAATTTTTTTCCCTATTATATCGTGTAATTTATTGTATGAGAGTAAACGTGAGTACATATAAGGGATTGTCATGACTGACAATTTTACTACTCCACAATTATGTTTGAAGCCTGATGACTCGTCGCCAATAGAGGTACAGTTAACCCTCATTTATCACAGGGGTTACGTTCCAAAAATAACCCGTGATAGGCGAAATCTGTGAAGTAGTCAGCTTTATTTTTTACAGTTATTATACAATACTGAACTATGTATAAAATGCAGAGGCAATTGCTCTAAGACTGCAAGGGAAGCTCAGCTTTCCCTAAAACAGGGGTGTCAAACTCATTCCACATTGTGGGCCACATATGGACTCAGTGATGTCAAGTGGGCCGAACCATTAACATTATACCATACTGTGCTATGAATCACCAAAATATCATCTCTTTCCTTTGTTTTGGTCTCAAGAAGCATTGATTGGCGCTTTCATATCATTTGCTGCGTTGGGTCTATCTTGTGACAGACTGAGACTGCTGTTTTCTTCCCCCGATCAAAACAATGTTGTCTTCTACTGTGATCAAAACAGTGTACCCCCTAGCGGATAATCCACGAATTGCATTTTATTTAAAAATTCATTCTGTGTCTTTAATGCATTTTTTTTTTACTTCTAAATGATCCCGCGGGCCGGATCGAACCTCCTTTGGAGCCGGTTCCGGCCCGCGGGCCGTATGGTTGAACCCCCCTGCCTAAAGGTTCCAGCCCGCGGGCCGTATGTTTGACACCCCTGCCCTAAAATGTCAAAAAGTATGTGATCAAATATATGTGTGTACGTTCAATTGTGTGGACATGTCATTGACTAAATATGCGCTACAACGCGCTCAACTTTTGTTCTGAATCAGCTTCTTAAGACTGGTTACGACGCGACTCTCTTCTCATTCATTCCCGCAGCTTCACTGTGTTCAGGTTGTAAAGGGGACGCTGAGCGTCGACCGCGTGGACGCTGGGCGTCTCGAGAGTTCAGTGTAGGTTGTCCCAATGCATTGAAACGAGACGAGTCATTGGATAAATGCTGGTTTTGTCCCGCCCATCGGACGCTCAGCGTCTCTGGGAGTCTATGGACAGTGGCCGTTTATCGGCTGGCCCGGACGCTCAGCATTTCTGCATGATGATTGGATGATCTGTCTGAGGCTGAATCTCTTTTTGATTGACAGCGAAATGAGCCAATCACCGATCTTATGGTGAAGGCATCCTTTTCATTTTTTGAAAAGGAACGGAGAGTAGAATCCACTGATAAATAAACGGACACATTTTATGATGTAGGCCGAAATTGAGCTTCCCCTCCTTGACAGACCAGCATCCGCCACTGATACAATGAAACCAAAGACCAAAAATTTGCAAAGGTAAATTTGGCAAGCTGTACAGAGACGAGGTGCGGAGACTGTTCACGTTGATCAGTCCCTTAGCCACTCACGATGCAGAACACAATTCACTGTTTTAAAAAAAGCATGAAAAAAAACTGCACTAAAAAAAATTGTGAAACAGCGAAGCTGTGGAAGGTGAACCGTGTTATAGCGAGGGTTCACTGTATAGGGCATGGTTAGCTAGTTGCCGACAATTTATTGTGACTATGAGAACCTGCCACATGTAGAAATACATAAAGAGTGAACAAACAACAGCAGCATTAAATTCAGCTTTAGGCAAATATAACCATAATATTTTATTCAAGATCAAGACAATCTACAATTTGGCACTCAGAGACACAGTTTTCCAGAGGTTGTCCTAATTAGAAATTGGAAGTGATTACATCGAATTGTATTGTTTACTTTTGGAGCAGTAATAAAATTGTACTGGAATTAAAGGAATGATTTTTGCAGGGACGAGGAAGGGAATTCTCTTTGGAATGACCTCCCGTTAAATGCTAGTCACGCCCCCCCCCGCCCCGCCTCTCTCTCTCCATCTTTAAAACTGAGTTTTATTCTTTCACCTTCGTCTCAGCATGAGACTGCATTCTTACTGTTTTTATGTTTTTAATTTATTGTTTTAACTGTCTTGGTTTTATGTCCGATTTTTACTTTAGGTGCGGCATTTTGTATGCAGCTGTGCTCTTTGAATAAAGTTGAGTTGAGTTATGTAGCCGGCAGAGTTCCACATATTAACAGAGTTGGTCATTCATGAGAAGAAGTTCGATTCTGTCCAAGTCGTATCTACCTGTTTGGTAGTAAGTTAGCGTGCTATGCTATATTAAACACAGCATTAGTTCGTTTTTAAAGTGCTCTATAAATAGAGTGGAGTAATGGTAGGGCAGCTACAAATTAGTCGCTTACGTTGACCATTTATTTGAATAGTTTATCAAGTGATGTTTCATTACTTCTGTTCAATAATAAGAACAGGCTTGAACAATGGGAAACGCTAATATTCAAAGGAGATCTTACCGGCAAGAATATCTATGGAGATTAAGAAGTAGTGACATTATCTGAATAAGACAGTTAAAGAAAAGAAAACGTGGGTTTGAAATGCAAATGTTGGCTCTAAAAAGCAAAGTCAATTCATTTTAAAAGAACTAATCTAACGTTATCTTGGCAGGTCTTTGCTTTGTCAGTGTTGACTCAGCAAAGAAAGAGTGGTGGATGAAATCCAGTCCTGGTCTGCTGCACAAATCACTTAACCAAACTAGTTTTTGGTTCAAAGGTGGCATTTTAGTGATATTGAGGACACTAAGGTAGGTTTCGGTGCACCAAAACATTGTGACCGACAATCACAATGTTTTCAGGTCAATGCTTCATCCAATGTCTGCGTTTATCTGTAATGACATGGTTAAAGGTGCACTAATTCTGTCTTATAGAGGCAGTGGAAAGGGGTTACAGAGTCACACCCCACTTGAGAGTACTTCAGAATACTTCCTGGAGAGTTCAGAAAATTGCTCTTCTGTTTCGTAATTGACATTTTTAATTTTATGGTAAATGAACATGATGATGAGAAAATGAGAAATGCCACCGAGGCATTTCAATTGAATACAGTAAACAAGCCAACGGATAGTTAATGATATTGCTTTCCAAAAGACTTTTGGGGAAATATCACTGTCGGTAAAGTTTACTTATCCAAATGACACAACAACAATAGAAATAAGCACATGCAAAAAAAAAAAATAAATAAAAAGGATAAGAAAAAAAAAAACCACAACTACCATTTACAACACAGAAATATTTTTTGAAAATGATAGAGCTTCTCGCAAGCATTCAAATTGAGATACAGTGGTACAGTAATATCATAAATAACATTAAAAACAATGAAACCGTTTTGTTTTTGTTTTTAACACTACATGATGGCTATTGTGCTGCTATTTCTGGAGTACCAGCCATTTTGAGATACGGTTACATGATCATTGAGAAGTCTCAATTCCTCTCATCAATATGGCATTAAGAGTAAATGTGCTTCACAGAGGATAAAGAATATATTGTTGTGAGTACGGTTATATTGTCTGGAGTGTTTGTGTTAGTTAACGGGCTATGGTAGTACAAGACAGAGGCTGTTAAGCGAACTAAGATAAGCTATGCAGTTGTTTTAATACACACGGTCTAATTTTGAGGACACGTCTTTCTCTCTTCATAAAAACAGATATGTCTTCCTATTTTAGAACAATGTTGTAGGTGAGTTGCTGCTGCCATGTTCTCTCTTCTCTAAAAGGTCCCAGTTGAATAAAAGCCCACCTCGACCACAGGCTGTTTAATAGAGCTGAAACCAAACAAGCTAAAAATTTCTGGGACCGTGTGAAGAACTGCTCTATTCTAGTGCCAGCAGTGGCCTCAGAGTATGAAGGTGAGTGCCCTTCAAGATAAATGAGCTGTTGAGAGAATGGCACCTACTGTCGTGATATGTGTGGTGATGTGAATTGAAGTGGAGGGCATCTGCCTTCAGAGACTGAGCAGCCAGTCTGTGAAGTTGCTTTTCAACTTTGGATTCATGTGAAATAATTACATTTGAATGGCAGCATCAGAGTCGTACCAAAAAGGAATTCATATGTCACAACAGACGCTGGTGTTGATGTCGTCACACATCTACATGTAAGAGGACATGTTACGTTGAAGTGACTTTATTGGCTGACAGTAAACAGTCAACCCTCATACGAGCAGTTCGCCACCTGCAGATTCACTGATTTTTTTTTTTTTTGGGGGGGGGGGGGGTTTGCCATTGGTGGACTGGCCCAAGTCCCTGTCCCCCTGTACAGAAATAGTTGGCTTTGTGGATTTGTGGAGTACCTGTCCACACACAAGAAATTCCGTATTGGCCCGAATATAAGACGGTGTTTTTTGCATTGAAATAAGACTGAAAAAGTGGGGGTCGTCTTATTTTCGGGGTCTAGACATTACACCCATTCACGACACTAGATGGCGCTAGATATCATTGAAGTGAATGCTGAATTTGACTCCCCAGGCCAAAGTGAACCCCTGTCAAGAAGAATAAAAATAAAAATAGCGGTAGAACGAAGAAGAAAAATGAAAAATAGGGGTCAGAAAGAAAAGAGAAGAAAATAATAGAAGAGATAACAGAAAATGGAGAAACGTAGCGACAATCTGTAGAAAAGTGGGTCGAAGAACGGCCAGGGTAACCGGCAGCTGAGGAGAAGTTATGATGTAATTTACATTTCAAAAACCAGAAGCCATTCATTTACGAATGTGATTGCATTTTAGTTCACATATTTAAATGTTCAGATATTAAGATTTGAATGAGGCAAAATAACATGCTTTTTCTCTCAAATATATTATTTGTTTCAGATGTACTGTAATTATTTTCTGTATAAAAATTAATTTGGTGTTCAAAAAGTCTTTTTTCAAACTTGAGTCTTGAAAAAGAGGGGGTCGTCTTATCATCAGGGCCGTCTTATATTCGGGCCAATACGGTAGAAATGAAAAATCCAAGTAAATCTTTAGTGATTGTATCTTCCTATATCTGACAATATGTCTGTGAGCAGGCCCTTCTGCACTGTGCAGTGGGGCTGATTTAAATAGTAACTGCCCGAACATTGAGATTCTTTGGCCATGACTTGATCAGCTAGGCAAGGCAAAAATCCGGAGTCACATTCAAGCCATGACCCGAGTCCAGTTCATCAAATCTAAAAGGTAAGGAAAGCTGCACAGTGTTGCTGAATGCATAGCTAAGCATTGGGGCCGCTGCAAAAACCAGCCACTCTGTCAAATGCTGAAGTGGACCGACAAGAAAACAACTAAAAATTGCTAACAATAACAACAAGCAATTGCCTTATGCGTATGTGACTAGAGAGAAGAAAATATTTCATTCAAACTGCAAAGTTAAATAGTAAATAGAAAGTTTTTTGGAAAAGTTCTTAAACATTTGCTGAATGTTTCTGTTCAGGTTCTGAATGGAATATTTTCCTGCAAGTCAAATTTGAAATTCAAAATAGCATCCTTTGAAGATGAAATGAAATAATTTGAAATATTTCAAAGGACAACATCCCAGTGGGCGTTGTGTGGCACTATCGTGTTTTCTTGTGGTCAGTGAGCAACGCTGCGGTACAAAGAGGGAGTGCTCTGAAAAGGGATACAGATGAGATATTTGCTGAGGGTGATTGAATACATTGGCTCAGAAAGGAAGTTTTGTCTGACAGCCACCCTGAAGACTTTTCAATGTAATCGTAACCTTTTCCAGTATTCATTACGACGCTCGGGCAAGCTAGATGAAAGGTTAGGACGGTGTCTGAAGGTGCAGGACTGTTGGTGCAGTCTGAACTTGCTCATAATTTTCAAGGTCTAACCATGTCAGGTAAAAAGATAAAAAGCTAATTTATAGTCCGAGATTGTCATATATAAATTAACAGGTAACACTGTTAGATAAAAAAATTCTAAAGTGAAAATTAGAGATCCCACTTTTCCAAATTACATGTCTGCTGGTACAATGGGCAGTTAATAGCATGCTGAGATTTACTGCACTGCATTCTGGCTTTATAATAGACTCCAATTTCATCTTAGTGACAAAAAGCCCTCTCCTGACCTGAAATGCTCAAAGAGAGGTTGAGAGCCACTGGAAGAGCAGTGCACGAGAGAACATAATAATTAGCAGCCGAAATGTCACCATCACCGAGGAGCAACCAATTTAGCATGCAGACATCATGTCTCAACCCCACTCTGTTAAAGGACGGCGCGGCCAAGAGAGACTCTCTGTTTGGATGCTAGCCTAATGTAAAAAGAAAAAGAAACGAGGCTGGCTATGGGGTCTTATTCCCCTGAGGACTCTCGAGCCCGTATGGCTCCCTCAGGGCTCAAAAGTCTATCAGCATGGTGAGGTTCTGGAATCCCCCGGAGACAGGAGAAGCTGCTCCCGCTGCTATATGAATATGGCATTTCTGCTCTGTGAGACAGCCTCATTCAAGCTGAAACCCATTTACGGCCCGAGCTACATGAGCGGAGATTTCATATCCAAACTTTTACGATACAATGTAACGCCAGTGTCAGCACAGTGCTGCTTTTGCCATTACTTTACTCATCTTTTTGAGCTGTAGATGACAAGTCTATGTGTGCTATAAAGCCTGGTATGAAAAGTGTGGCTCTCTGTGTGTGTGTGTGTGTGTGTGTGTGTGTGTGTGTGTGTGTGTGTGTGTGTGTGTGTTTGTGGAGATGATTTGCATAACAAATATATGCAAAAGTGTGCGTTTGTGCGTTACGTGCATGTGAGAGGAATGGTCATGCGCGATGCCTTAAGCATGTAAAGTTGCTGTCACGGTTACAGGCATTTCCGCAGAGATCACACAACAAATCTTGTTCAGTTCTTTTGTCACATTATTTGTTCATGTCGTTATCTCCGCCGACACATCTTTTAAAGCCACTAGCAATACACCAATAATGATAAGCAAAAAAAAAAACTGTAAACTGAAATATTTATCAGAGAACTTCGAAAGATGACATGCTTTTTTTTTTTTTTTTTTTAATGATTTGACAAACAGGCATTGGTCGGGCAAGAGCATTCAGAGATATCACAAAGTCACATGTCGACATAGAGAAGATGAGCAGCTATCTGGATAATTGGATGCCATGCAAATCCCAGTTGATTCAAATGGGATAGGTTACTACTATTGTTACAGGTTTCCAGTTGTCGTTGACATGGACCAAATTGAGTACAGTACAGCCCAAACTGTCCAGAATAACAGTCTAGCATAAGTAGCCAATAACAGCATTAGACTCATGGCAACACCGGACACAGAAAGTTGACAAAATTTGGTTCCTACCAGCAAACACGTTGCACACAAAACAGAAAGGGAGTGAAAAGGTTTGGAATGTGTTTTTAGAATATCTAGAAAAGTCAAATACCTCAATTTTCAGTAAACTTATGATGAATATAAAGCACTATATAAGTCCACTCCAACTACCATTTTAAATGTTGATAAAATGTACC
Organism: Hippocampus comes; assembly: GCF_001891065.2. Taxonomy (NCBI): domain Eukaryota; kingdom Metazoa; phylum Chordata; class Actinopteri; order Syngnathiformes; family Syngnathidae; genus Hippocampus; species Hippocampus comes. The sequence goes on from NW_017805275.1 coordinate 2,909,779, forward strand.
CTTTGATTGGCGAACCGTACTGAAGACAAGCTGTACCGAAAATGAATGAATAAAATAGTTTGGTTCAACAGTGATGTGTTCATTTTTTTTTCTGCATCTCAAGGCAAAGCTGGGACAGTAGAATTGACAATGGGAGCTAAAAACTTACATGAGGTACGTATGATAATGCGCAATGTGTTTCAAAAGTCGAAGTACCTCAGAGAGCTGTACGAGAGTTAGAAATGTTCGAAACAGCTCTCAGCGTGACACATAGACATTTGAATCTATAACGAATTTCAACCTTTCTGACAGCATTATTAAAAGCTGAGTCATACGGTCTTTCGGAAAATGGAGCTCTTGTTTAAAAGCAGACAACAAAATTTCACTGAAAAACACCATGCAGAGGGACTAAAGGCCTCTCATTTCATCTAATTCTCATACAATTAACGTGTGTGATGTAAATGATATGAAAAGGATTCTTGCATGCTCGTGGGGGAGTGAGCCAAGTCTGGTGCCTCTGTAAGACACCCCCTCCCCCCTCCCCGCCCCAATACCGGGGCCCCGAGGCAACACTGTTCGTGCTAAATTGACAAAGCAACTCGATGTGACAGAGGGGTCATAAAATTGCATTT
>NW_017805275.1:2911269-2967811 GCF_001891065.2 Hippocampus comes
TTTTTTTTTTTTTTTTTTTAATGATTTGACAAACAGGCATTGGTCGGGCAAGAGCATTCAGAGATATCACAAAGTCACATGTCGACATAGAGAAGATGAGCAGCTATCTGGATAATTGGATGCCATGCAAATCCCAGTTGATTCAAATGGGATAGGTTACTACTATTGTTACAGGTTTCCAGTTGTCGTTGACATGGACCAAATTGAGTACAGTACAGCCCAAACTGTCCAGAATAACAGTCTAGCATAAGTAGCCAATAACAGCATTAGACTCATGGCAACACCGGACACAGAAAGTTGACAAAATTTGGTTCCTACCAGCAAACACGTTGCACACAAAACAGAAAGGGAGTGAAAAGGTTTGGAATGTGTTTTTAGAATATCTAGAAAAGTCAAATACCTCAATTTTCAGTAAACTTATGATGAATATAAAGCACTATATAAGTCCACTCCAACTACCATTTTAAATGTTGATAAAATGTACCCTTTGATTGGCGAACCGTACTGAAGACAAGCTGTACCGAAAATGAATGAATAAAATAGTTTGGTTCAACAGTGATGTGTTCATTTTTTTTTCTGCATCTCAAGGCAAAGCTGGGACAGTAGAATTGACAATGGGAGCTAAAAACTTACATGAGGTACGTATGATAATGCGCAATGTGTTTCAAAAGTCGAAGTACCTCAGAGAGCTGTACGAGAGTTAGAAATGTTCGAAACAGCTCTCAGCGTGACACATAGACATTTGAATCTATAACGAATTTCAACCTTTCTGACAGCATTATTAAAAGCTGAGTCATACGGTCTTTCGGAAAATGGAGCTCTTGTTTAAAAGCAGACAACAAAATTTCACTGAAAAACACCATGCAGAGGGACTAAAGGCCTCTCATTTCATCTAATTCTCATACAATTAACGTGTGTGATGTAAATGATATGAAAAGGATTCTTGCATGCTCGTGGGGGAGTGAGCCAAGTGTGGTGCCTCTGTAAGACACCCCCTCCCCCCTCCCCGCCCCAATACCGGGGCCCCGAGGCAACACTGTTCGTGCTAAATTGACAAAGCAACTCGATGTGACAGAGGGGTCATAAAACTGCATTTTGTAGGATCCGTGTTTTCCCATCCTCACTTGTCCCTCAGCCCTTCAAATATTAGATCATTGCTCAATTTCAGCCAATATAGTTTACCTTAGGCTACATCCACATTATCCACTCATACAGACAAGATGTAGGATGAACCAAAGACAGAACCTTGACTGCTTCGGTGGTCACACTGTATAACTAATTGGTGTCTCATTCTTTGGTGACAACATCATTGACTGGAGTTACGCGACATGGTTCAAGTGGTACAATTCCCATTATTTTCCTCCAAGTTGCACAATACGGACATGGGTCGGAGCTGCCTGACAAGAAAACCGCATGAAATTGGATACTTTCGGACAAGACCTCTTTTCAAATCACACATCTATTTTCAACACCCGAAGAGGGTCGCGGGGGGTTGCTGGAGCCGATCCCAGCTGATTTTGGGCGAAAGGCCGACCAACCCCAGAACTGGTCGCCAGTCAGTCACAGAGTACATATCGAGACGCACAATCGTTCACACCCACATTCACACCGTCACTGAGGGGGAACTGATCCCACGCTGCCCGCACACAACTCAGGCGAGTGTACCACTACGCCATCAGCGAGGCGTTTTCAAATCAGATATCTGCAAATGTGATTGCAGCATAAATAGAGAGATCGTTCATAACTGATAAATACGAGCCATATCGAAATACAGCGATCAATGAATATGGATTAAATGGTATGAAATGTCACATCTTGACCAATATGACCACAATTATCAGTATAATTAGGACACCACTAACAGAAATATGAATCAAAAACTACACAAACATATGCAATTCAGTTAACAGCAGCAATCAAAGTGACATGTAAGACCCCACAAAATGTACTTAGGACGGTGATATAACTAACAGGAAACTTTTCTTCCTGTACCATTTCGGTCAGTGACATGCATACTGATGTTTTAGTTTATAGTTTCAGCATACAGGTTGATTATTATGAATGTATTTTAACCTCTGCAGTCTTATAAAACAGGAAATAACACTGTCCTCTTGATAGCCTTTTTGAGCACCCGAGGTCATTAAAGCGGAAGTCAACCCAAATGTTTTCTTTGCAATAATATGTTATAAGTCGTTCCAAAGGTCTAAACATGACATTCTGATTGTTATTTGGTTTGTGGTATGTGAGTTAAACAGTAAAATCCATGACTCAGTTTCAGAAAACAGGTGAGCTGTGATTGCTCATGACCTGAGCCCTGAGCAACTGTGATGTCATTTTCAGTTGATAGAAAGTGGCAAAATGTCTGCCTCGGAAGATGGCAAAAAAACAGGTGGATTTTGCTGCTTAACTCAGATTCCAAAAATGCAATAATAATACTACGGTGCGCCTAATCGTCCGGAAAATTAGGGTACACGTAGATATATGTTTTTTTAAAGTTTGCATTTGGAATATCAGTTGCTGTCAAAGATTAGCCTATAAATCACCAACACCAGAGCAAGGACGCCTTTGCCAACCTCTTGCCCCTGCCTTCGACCGCAAAAGATACCAGCGCATACGAAATCTATCAACGCTACCGTAGTGGACTAGATTACAGGAAGATCCTATGAAGCACAAAGCCCCAGTTGAATTCCGGATCGGATAACAATCACACCAAAGTTTTGAATATGCCCACACACTGACCGGCATAGAGACAAGGGAGCCAAAAACACCCAAGCTGATCTTGATGCAAAACTGTTGCAGAAAACATGCTGCAAATTATGATGGGGAGAAAAAAAAAAGTTTGAGGATGGAAATGAACTCGACTGCTCATTTATGTCAGGCATGTCTTCGCATTGATGGGAAAGCTTGCGGTGTTAAAAGACCAAGAGTTTGGGCTGGTAGTGATTAACTGGACTATGGTCAAATCATGTAAATTGTCAGTTCCTCATGCAAACCCACATCCAGTTAATAGCTGATTGAAATGCTATTACAGTGCTGATATAAAACATGATCAGGGTAAAATGAGGCAACATTATTGTCCCCATAATCTCACACATCACAAAGACGAATGAGAACATTTGCTTAAGATGTGTATGAAAAGACATATACACACATACAAAAAATAAATCAATCAATCAATATTTGATGGCCACACATTCGGCCACACTCGGTCAAACTTTCAAAGCAATTTCCATGAGCCCGGAGAAGATCCATGGATGCGAGCATGCGTGAGGTGGATTAAGTATTTTCCGTGCTCAATTAATTTTGGTGTGTTTTTTTTACACCGTTTAACACAATTTACTCGGCGGTTATTACATCCTTCACAATTTTTGTGTCTTTGATAGTTTTGTCGGATGAAGAACATTTAATCTTGTACATTAATGTGCTAGTTGAATGTCAGCCTTAGTCAGAACATTAAATTTACAACAAGCCTATTACATCATTATTTCTTTTTTTTTATTTTATATTTGGTATTTGGACGCAACCTGCATATTTTATCAGGCCTTTTTATGGTCACATTCATACACTGTCCACATATATACGTATATATTCCACAATAACAGCAACAGCCACCACATTTTTTTAAGGTGGCTGGGCAGAACAATTCCTTTGTTCCCTTTTTCATCCGAATCAATCGAGGGGAGCCTGCCGGTTTCTTTCAACAAGAAGCAGCCGCAGCAGCTTTTGAGGACAACAAACCTATTTCAGTGGGGTTTCATACTCTGTGCTCATAAGTAATTATGAAATCCAGCTTTTTTTTTTCTAAACTGTTCGCTGAGTAGCTGTGGGTATTGAGCAGATGGGGTTATTTTTAGCCAAGTTTGGGTTCTTTTTTACATTGGGTGAAAGATTTTCTTTGGGTGTGCATTAAGAGATTAAACTGGTCGTCATTTTGGACAGTTTTGTGTTCTGGAGTTGAAGTGAATTTAGAAAATGTTGTCCATAAAAGGAGTATTTTTAATCACAACGCGACTGATATTCTGGCAATCCTTGAATTCATTAGTGCGGGTAGGTTTTAGCCTTGTTAGATCAAAATCATGAGCCATCAAGCTGGGTTAAATCTCATCGCAATGCGCTGTATCAATCACCCAACAATGGCTCAGTCCCCTTTGCACCCAGCACTGGGTTTGCTATTTCACACAAATTTGACCCTGAAAATTTTAAGGGTGTATGCCATCAAGTCAACAACTTAAGAAATGACTTCTTTACCCTCCCCAGGTTTGGAGGTCAACTCAAAAACATATCAGGAAACAGTTGAGCACAAACACAAAACACAAATTACGTTCACAGATTTTTGTTTTTGATAGAGGACCTGCCATTGAAAGAATAATTTCTGTTTTTAGGAACTGCCTAGCATTAGCAGTTTTATCAAGTCAGGCATTTGATTCCATATAAACTTGTTAATTGGATGAACGCATTGAGTACCTCACCAGAACCATCATCGGCTATCAGGCTGCAGTATGACAATATTTTCGCGGGATGCTGCTCAAGACCAAAAAAAAACCTCAACACTGGCGAATGATCACAGCGACTGTATCTCGCTTTGCCAAGTCACCAGGAGCCCAAATTATTCTTTGTTCTTTTTTTAAACGTGTACGCTGGCAGTGACTTAACCCCCAAGAGTCTCCCGTGTCACGGGTATAACTTAAATCATTTCAAAATGTCACAATGTGCAGGCCAAGTCAAACTGAGCTTTGCCGTCACCCTGCGGCGAAACTTGGCTTGAGACATAAATGTTAGATGTCGTACTTTAAACTCAGCAACGAACTGGGACTGCCTCTTTTACACCGAGATCCTGCAAAATGGCTGCAGTATTGTAACAGACAACACACAATACGTTGACGCAACAATGGCAATTGCTTTCAACACAACAGGGCATGAGATGTAAATGTCAGGTGGTACACAACGCCCTCGTGCACCAGAATACCCTGACGCACAAGAATCATCCCGCTTCTCTTGTGGCACTGATACTACTGTACCTAAGCAGGATTGGCTTTGTGCCCTCATTCCATTGAGGGTGCCTTTGTGACAAGGCAAAAGGCGTAAAACTGTCAGAATCTACAAGAAGAGTTCGCCATTCCATCAGTGTTTATTTAAATGCAAGCAAAGCCAATTTACACGACCGAAGATTTTCCAATGTCATGAGAGGACAAACCAAACATTCACTCTGCCCTCTGGCGCACAGCCAACAGTCGGCCTATGCATTATGTGGATTTAAAAAAATGAGGAGAAAATGTGAATTTCCATCTTGAACTGAATCTGTTCATGCTGCCGGGGTCTCGGTGTTCATCCCCAGGAGAGCGCTAGCAATCCCCCAACTGTCTCTGGAGACCAGCAGAAAAAAAGTGCAATGGAATGGAAACCTCAACTCTCACAGTCCTCCCAGATTGCCAGTGAAAGCGTTTACACTATACTGGGTAACACGCGCAACCAAGCATTGATAATGATGGCGCGAGTCAGAAAGGAGGAAGGAGCGATAAGGCAGAAGGGTGATCTCTTGTCTTCCTATTAGCCGTGGTAAATCTTGAGTTCCGGCCCTTTTAATGCAGAGTAAGTGAGCTCATGAGATAGGAGACAGGTGTGAAAACAGTTCTGATGTGAGAAAAGTAGGCCAAAGAGCCTCAACTGTAGGTCAGTGTTAAACATGCAATCATCTGCCACATAGCTAGAACAATTATTGCAGACAGGCGTGACACGCAGCGCAGGGCTGACTGCCTCTCTGATGCTCGAAAGCCAGGGATATCAGAGGGCTGTGCTGTGCAAATGACTGCAGTATTTAAAGATAAAAGAGGATCCAAAGCACAGCAATCAATGCACAGATGAGACCTGTTACCAAATGAATACACGTATTGCGCAACAGGCAGAGATGTGAACAGTCAGATGCATCTAAATTGGTTCCTGCCCACCCGGCTCTTAAACAAGCAATTATTTTCCTCAGACGTTATCATTCCAACCACAGGGGGAAGGGAAAAAAACTGCACCCTGTAAAAGAGACAGCATCACCATTGAAGATTAACAGCCGTCTAGGCAGATCCAACAGTTGTTTTCTGTTGTTTGGACAAGAAAGCCAGAGAGTCTAAGTTAATGGGATGAGCGTGGCCCATTTTGAGTTCTTGCAACAGGGCTAGACGATCAACTAGCACATCTGCAAAGAGATACTGCGGCGTTTGTTTCATTCAGTCTGCGAGAAGAGGCAAGTGAGGGAGCAGGATGACCAGCGGCTACTTCAGGATGAAACTGCCGTGAGCATCTGGCGGTTCCTGGTCAAGGAGAACATGGCTGTGCAGGAGAAAGCTCTGCAGCGTATTTGATCAAGTTCCTCCTTGTTCCGGTAAAAGAAGACAGCTGGAGGTTGCGAATGTCAAAGTAGACTCCCTTTAAAGAGGCTCGCTGGAAAGTAGGATTTCATTTCATGCATGCCATGTATCAGAAATGCTGTAGCATGAGTTAATCTGGCTATCTATCTTTCAGGCATAAGGCCCGTGCTTTTATGTTAAGCCTCTGTGTTTTCTGTGTTCACATTGCTCTTGTTCGTTTCTTACCGAAAGCCTTTTAGCCTACTCTTTCTTATTTACGGTCTACTCCCAGATGAATCGGGGGTTGTTTGCAAAACCTTCAACTCAACTGATGCCCCTCAATGGCCCAAGACTATTTGCAGTTTTGTGATGTTCCGGCAGGGGTCCTGCTATGTTTACCAGTACCCATAAGCTCTTCATCATTCATTCATTCATTCATTCATTCATTCATTCATTATCTGAGCCGCTTATCCTCAGGAGGGTTGCGGGGGTGCTGGAGCCGATCCCAACTGTCTTCACACAGTAGGCATGATGCACCCTGAACTGGTTGCCAATCGGTCGCATGGCTCTTTATCAGTTGGTAATATCAAGCCACAGGTGGTTTACAAGCTGGCCCAAGAATGTGCTTCCATCTCTATAAAGTGAAGCTTACATTTAACAAGGGAATAGATAGTATCACAAAATATCATAACAGCAGATACCTCACCTCCCTACTCGGATGGCCTTGACCACACGGCTGCGGAGAAACCTGTAAGAATCCTTCCAGAAGTGCATGAAGACGTGGCACAGAAGTGCCTTAGACTCCAGCAGGATTAACTCGAAGGAGAAAACTTCTACTCTGTAGTTTGAATTTGGAATGCCAGTGTAAGATGGTGTTCTTATATGATCACATTTTCCGGGAATGAGTGATGTAACATGTTATATTTCCAAATTGATAATTACATGAATGTTACTTATCCTAATGCATCTCGGTTACAATTTTGGCGAGGAGTCGCACGAGAAAAGTCGAGGCTCTGCAGTTAGCTGAAGTAGAACGTTTTAGTAAGTGATGAGAAGACTGACACACCCGCGACTCACTCAGTCGGTAAGTCATTTAGTATCTTAATGGAAATGACCGGAAGGTCACTACCGCGCACACCCTACAGTCAGAGTTAAACGGAAAAAATAATGAAACACAAATACAACTCGACGGGGCAGGTGAGTTACAAACCCATTTTAATACTACAGGGCAACACAAAACAACAAGTAAACAATCATGAATAAAGTCATCGACGGTGTACAAAAGAGTCTCGTTATGTGGGTGTGATTTTCACGGACCCTCTGTAGCTTGAATGACATCACGATATAATAGGGGGAAAGACAGAGAGCGGTTGGAGACTGATAAATTCCGATGTTGAGCGTGATGCAGTTAATGAAGTTATCTTGCCATCGGCATTTCTGGTACAAAGTATTATCAGAGATAGTGATCTCCTCCTGGGGTGTGTTTCCATGAAAAGTTCAATTGTTCGGTCCAAATCGCATCTCTCCTTTAGATGCTCAGTTAGCATGCTATGCTAAGGTTAGTGCTACTTTAGCTTAGTGGGGGCTACAATTTAATTTCATAATTTAGGCTCATTGTACCCCTGTTAAGGTGCCTTATGCTGCTGAAAGTAAGTGGGAAACTCAAGACAGGAGTTGCAACAGATGCTGAAGGTGCTGCACTTACTTCATTATAATTATCCAATTATTTACGCAAATGACTTCGTTTTACAAACCTCACGATGTGATTTCACAGTTCAGGCTGATTGAATTACGTAATTTTCAGTTTGACTAACCCACTAATGAACGCTGTGTTCTTCCCCCACATGTCACACTCACCTCGAGATTATTTATTTTCGCTTGCGCAAGCAATTAAAGCCAATAATAAAATAAAATAATCATGAAGCTTAACTATATTTTGGGGGCAATTTCCACTAAAAATCAAATCATAACTGAAACAAGTGGTGGAGACTGCTGGTTCTGAGTAGAGTGGTTGTTTAATTTTAAAAACACTACCGATCATACCGATCATGCCTGACATGATACAAGAAAGTCAAGAAAGAAGAAGAAAGTGCAAATGTTAGCATTACAAAGTGTTGGTTTCAAAGAAGATTGCAGTTGTAGTTCATCTTATGTAAAATGATCCATGATCACAAACTAACTGGCTTTTGTTATGAACCGCAGGAGTGTTCACATCTTACAATGAGTCATTTCAAGTGAACATGGGCAAATGGGGCAATCACCAATTACAGAACTTGCCACACTTCCAAGAAAGTCACACTATTCTTTCTTTGAACCCACTTAAACTCGAGAAAATAGTATGAATCACACCAAACCCTTAGGCCAGACAGGAAGCGAAAAGTTTCAGTCTATGTGTGTGTTGCACATGTAATGTGACCAGGCAGAATCAAATAAGAAAAGACAAAGAGAAGACAGGAAAGAAAATCTCTCTCAAACTGTGAATGAAGGTTCGCACTGAGCACCTTTTCTCCTGAGCGTTCAGCACTGTTGTTTCAGTTACACAAAAATGGAATCTTACATTTTGTCAGACTACAATTGAAGCAACAATCTAGAGATAGGAACATCCAGTGATGCGGTTGGACAGTTTCGGTACAGTCGTCCCAGAATTGGGTGCTGGAAAGGATGTGATCAACTTGGGAGAATGCATGTGAGATAGATGTCTCACACACATTTCTCTCTTCATAGGATAGATAAGTACATTGTATTGAAATCTGTAGCCAAAGCTGGCAAAAAAACAAACAAACAAACAAAAAACAGAATAGATGTCAATGCGTAAACATTTCAGACTAAGCCGTTCCTGTTTTGAAATTCCATTTCAGTCCCATTTCAATGAAAACAAATTCAGCATTGACAAGATAAAAATGACAGTTGAATTAGCAGTAGCTACGGCCGAGTCAATGGAATTTCACATTTTATCATGACAATCACAGTCAGAATCAGAATCATCTTTCTTTGCCAAGTATGAAAAACACACCAGGAATTTGTCTCCGGTAGTAAAGGCTACACTAGTATTGCAGTAACAAGCAACTATGACGAACAAAGACATGACATATAAGTATCGAAAGACTTTCGTAATGTAAGGATACCATTGTGCAGTAGTACCACCCAATGAGAGCTGTGCGACACTGTGCAGAGTCATCGAGCAGAGATAAAGTGATCAGTGGTGCAATACAGTACTATGACGCCGTTGTGCAGTTGGTGCAGATAATCGCAGCACCATTTTGTTAAGTAACCAGTAGCAGTAATTGTAGTACAACTTCAGGTGTGGAATGATGCAGAAAGTCCTTCAGCGCTTTAAAGTGTCTGGTGCTGTGGAGTATTGATGAATGACAATTTTTCAAGTAGGTAGAGAGCTGGAGCTACAATAATCAGTGCGGTAATACTGTTCCACAGAGGTGTGCAAAAATGCAAAGAGCCACTACAGATTTGAGTCACTGTTTAGGGAGTTACAGTAATGGTGAGAGGGAAGAGGCTGTTTGAATGTCTGCTGTTGGATCTCATGGTTCCATAGTGCTTACCTGAAGGGAGTAGCTCGAAAAGGTTAGGGGGCAGGATGGGGTGGGTCGCGGGGGCTCCCAGTAGTTTTTTTTTTCCATGCCCTTGTCTTGGTTCTGGCGGTGTGCAACTCCTCGAGAGTGGGTAGGGGGGTAACAATGATTTTTTTTTCCGCAGTCCTAACTCTCTGTTGCAGTCAGATTTTGTTTTTTGTGTTTGTAATGGCCCCTAACCAGATTGTGATGGAGGAACACGGGACTGATTTGATGACTGCTGCGTAGAACTGTCTTAGCAGCTCCTGTGACAGGCGGTGCTTCCTCAGCAGCCTCAGGAATGACATCCTGTGCTGGGCCTTTTTCAGAATGGAGTTAATGTTGGCCTCCCACAGGAACTTGAAGGTCTCTACGGTTGACACAGGGCAGTTGGATAATGCGAGGGGCAGCTGTGGCGCAGGATGTTTCCTGAAGTCCACGATCATCTCTACCGTCTTGAGGGTGTTCAGCTCCAGGGTGTGTTAACAGCTGCTCTCTTTGCCAGACTGAAACTTTCCCCAAAAAGTCTTTATCTTGTGCTCACTTTCACACACACCCATCCACCACCCCACACACACAAACCCACACGTATTATTTAACAGTGTAATTATTTTCTTGAAATGTCCATTTTTTTCCATTCCTTTCACAAGCCAATGGACTATTTCACCTTATCAGCATAAACCATTCTAAGTAATTTTCCATGAATTCATCTCATCTGAGAATCCTAATGATCAAAACTGTGTGAGATTCATAACGGTGATATCAGCAGATGGAAGGAGCAATCTGTACAAAAAGTTCCCCAGAGAAACACAAGCTCAAATCTTTTTGTAACTTCAACCCGACATGCATATTAAGGTGGAACCCAGTGGATTTGTGGAGCAACACAAAGACTGTCAACCAAGAACAAGAAGGCGAGGCAAGAACACCATTGATGGCAGAGATTGAAAATGTGAAGTATACATGACAGTTACCTTGGCAACCGCAGCCTGCAATCTACATGGACTAGGAATTGACCGCAATAAACCAATGGGTGTGGAATGAATCACTTTGAGTGAAACATTTGGTTAGAGATGCATTTGATCTATCCACATGCAAGCATGCACGCACGCACACACGGACACAAAATGTCTTACAACCAGGAAGTCAAGTAAGTAAAAATCACTGATTTTGTGATTTTGAGGAAGACAACCTTTCACAGCAAAATCGGGGTGTAGCCGCACGCTACAATCGCAGAGCATCTGCCCCAAACTGTTTCCATGAAACCATTGTTCCAAAATGTTTCATAGTTCTGACATATTTTTACATTCTGTTACAAGTTTTCCAATTTAGAGCAACCTTATTAATACCGTTGAGTTTTAAAAGAATGTCCAGAAGACAACACTAAATGTTATATTTTCTTCTCAAGTTACATTAAGCAATTGCTAAGCAACAGTTGCTATGGCACAGAATAATTACACAGAGCTCAACGGTGTGGTGCGGCATTATTAGACTGCATATGTGGTCAGTAAGCATAAAAGGATGTGACATAAAGCTTTTCTTTTGCACCTGTTCCCGTCATTGAGAAAGGGAGTTAATGGCATCCTCTCCATTCAATTTCAGTTCTTTCCAACTGTCTAAGGAAAATTGAGGGCCAAGATTAAGATGCAGAAGTTTCCGCTTCAAGCTTTGTGCATGGAAAAGATATCAAAGAAGCACCTTTCATTAAGTTCCATACCACTGTTGGCCCTTTTCTATCTCAGTGAATGCTGCAGCCTACCACTGATGCTTTTATTCACGTTCACTTCTACATAGTGCATAGAGTCTCCAATCCATCCATCTTGTATAGGCTTACAGTACATCTTATTCTCTATAGCCTGACACAGGTGGAATTGATTGACCCCCCCCCCAAAAAAAAGAGAAGTATCCAGTGAACAAACAAAAATGCATTTCAGTTCTTTCCACAAAGCAGAGGGCATATTCTGCTGGCGACTCCAAAACCATCACTCATCTCTCTTTCTTGCCATCTCAAAGTGGATCTGCAGCTTCCTGACGGTCAGAATACAGCAGGTGAGGCTTTCACTACAGAGCGACTGCACCTCAACGCACCCAGCTGTCAGGCTCCTGAAGTTTGTGGACGACGCCGGAGTCAACGGACTTATCAACGACGGCGATGAAACTGCATATCAACAGGAAGCGGAACAGCTGGAGCTGAACACGCTCAAGAGTGTAGAGATGATCGAAGACTTCAGGAAACATCCTTTGCCACAGCTGCCCCTTACGCTGTCCAACTTCAATGTGTCGACCATCGAGACCTTCAAATTCCTGGGAATTACAGTCTCTCAGGACATGAAGCGGGAAAGCAAGTTAAGAAACATCAACCCCATCTTGAAAAAGTACCAACATGGCCTGTATTTTCTGCGTCTGCTGAGGAAGCATGACCTGCCACAGGAGCTTTTGCGGCAATTCTATACAGCATTTAATGAATCCTCCTATGTTCACCCAGCACAGTCTGGTTTGGTGCTACCTCAAAAACAGGACAGAATCTGACTGCAGTGGACAGTTGGGAATACTGAGAAGGTTTAAAATAAAGTGCGGGCAAAATTCTTTCGGACCCTCAACATCCTGGTCACCACCTCTTCCAGCTTCTTCCCTCAGGTAGGCGCTGTCAAACTTATAAACTGCAGATATTCCAACAGCTTCTTTCCTCTTGCCAGTAAGCCTAATAGTTGACTCAAAAGTGGCATTTCGCAAATTATTTCCAAAGGCGCTGTTATCCTCAGCATGAGCCGCTTTACAAACAGCACCTCATATGAAACAGCAGATATAAATCTAAACGGTGATACAATCACACACAGCATTTCATGAAAGATTCGGTGTCTTTCATTAAAAGCTATCTGCAGCTGAATGCAGAAAAATGAGTTGCTGTCATTCTGCAACAGCCAAACTGCAAATGAGTAGGACTCAGGCAGTTCTAGGTCATGAGGGCTGAGGCTCTGGACTCCACATAACTGTTGGCAATGAGATTGCCATCGGCAGAATGGTGCACACAAGAAGAACATTTTAATTGACAAGTGGTCTGTTTTTGAAATAAACTGTGCTCTTGGTTGTTGCTTTTAAATAATTTGGGCTACTCATGTCAATGTCCACAGCTACCACAAGATCTGAAAATCTCTTTTTACCAATAAATACATACATACATACATACATACATACATACATACATACATACATACATACATACATACATAAAATAAAGTTTTGTCTACTCCTGTGAGTCAACATTTGGACATACATACACCCCTGTCGGATAAGTTCATCTGAATAACCAGGAAGGAATACCCATGTAAAGTGTGTATAGTATATGGATTGTATTCACATAGTGTATCAATATCTACATAAATATGTGTGTGCGCGAATGGAAAGACAGAGAAGTGTGTGCGAATGGAAAGACAGAGGCGTCAAAATGTGCAACGAAGGCAAAGGTTGATCTTATTTGAAGCCTAAGAAGGGGAAATACTCTATGTGGGTTTTCAAAACTATCCATGCGTGTGCGCGTAAGTCATTCCACACAGCGCAGGTCACGTTAAACAATCAAATATTTTTTTGCATTGTGTGAAAAGTTGTTTTGGAAAAAAATAGTTGGTAAATCAAAATATTCTTTGAATGACCGAGGAGGATCATTGCAACAGCTGTAAACACTATGTTCATCTTTCCTCAACACCGATTCTGCACTCTTGTCTATTTCTGTAGAAGCATGCAACAAAAGTGCCCCCCACATACACACACGGATTTTCTGTGCACTCACGTCTTAGACGTCAGTGTATCTCGTACGTCATTGTATCCCATTGCTTGTGTGACGTGGATTTAATGAGGCTGAATCATGTTTAAATATACGATTACATTCTATGCCCATTTTCTGTGGGACAGAATCTATTTCCTGAAAAAAAAAAATAAAAAACAGGATAGAAAGACATGTCTGTGTCATATTCATATGACATATTCGTTCAGCCTTTAGATGAGTGTAAGAGCAAATCCTTGCCTGTGTGTTCACATCAAAGTGGTGTCCTTCGAGAAACGTTGTGCAATCGAGACAAAAAAAAAAAAAAAACAGACCCTTGGGATTCAAAGCTAATTTTTTGGCTGTCCTGCACCCATATTTCATCAGACAAACAGGCGCGCGCACACACACACACACACACACACACACACACACACACACGCACGCACGGTCAGGCCGGTTCATTCCATCCTTCTAAAAGGTAGGCTACGTTTGAACACGATGATGAATATACAGTAGATTCAAATTAAATATTAACGTATCCTCCGCATCCCCACAGCTGTCAGGATCACACGAAAGTTGAGAAGTGCGCTGCAAGGATTTCCTGCTGCGTTGAGAGACTTTGAAGAAATTAGTATTCAAACTTGGCAGTCGTGCTCCACCCAAATGAAATGTCTAAAACTCACTTTTCTTTGCAATTTAGCATTGCTCATCTGGACACAATTGGGCAAATTCTCTCAGACATATTGATTGTTGAAGGCCAAATTGATCCCAAAACGGCTGCTTCAAATCAAAAATGTCAGTCTTCCTGTCTTTTGGGAGTTTTTGGTATTCCTCCTAGACATGTCTAAGCAATTTCATTCTTGCAAATGTGAAACTGGATTTGAGGGCAGTTATAAAGAAAAAAAAATCAGGGGTCCTTAACAAGTGTACATTTTACAAAAATGCTGTTGAAAATGATTGGCGCCGTTTTGATCTTGTTTCTGTTTTGGTCGAAGTTCCTGCTGGAGTGGAGGGAGTTCCCTCCAGTGGCTGAGTTACAATCAGCGGACTATCAAAGAACTTCCATGACGACTTGCTGTCACATTATTCGCCTTGCTCAAGACCCTCGTATCAAGTGCTCATTCTCGAGGCTCTCATGACCTTGTTCAGTTCACTGTTGTTCATTATCTAAGTTTCGCTTAAGTTTATCGATTCCTCGTCCATGTTAGCATTTTCTCGTGATTCGATTTCCTTGTCTTTTAACGATAAGCGATATACATTATTTATTTCTGCTTGCCATTTGTAAATACTTTTTGCCCATTAAAGTTTATCCAGACTCTGAGTACCGGCGACCGAATTTGTACTTTGTCGATCTTGTGCTTTTTGGAAATAAACCTTTTTGTGAAAAGACCTGTACTCTTGTCGATGTTTGTGGGATGCACTCCTATTCGGATTATTCCGGATCAGAACAATGAAGACTTTTTGAGTATGAGAAAGCCATAAAAAAATGAGTACCGGAGACCAAAAGTAACAAATAATGCATAACACAAGGCTAACGAATAGAATTAGTGACGAGGTGTTATAACACTGGACGCAAATGATATTTGAACTCAAACGGTGGAGCAAAACATCGGCCAACAATACTCACAGGCATATGTCATTTATCCCCTGCGAAGAATGACAAATATTACTGTGGCTTACTGACCAGCTGAGATGTCGCCATGTACAAAATATCCATTATGCGTGTATTACACCCAGGTGGCCAAGACGCACACATCAGAAGCAACACAATGTCCATTGAATTGAAGCAACAAATGTGGGTAAAAAAGGGTTTAAAGTTTAAGATTTTCATTACATTTTACTATTAACTTTTGAGAATCAAATTTAATTTGACTTAGATTAAAAAATTAAAACTAAAAAAAATCACACTGCATGCTCTTGGGTAACTAACCTCTCATTGTGCATGATGACTGAAATCAGCCACAGGGGAAGCGTCTGTTCGGCTGACCCGTGTCCACAATAGACAGTCATAAAATAGCATAACAGAAATAATTCAACATAAATATTAATGAAGCCAGCCACCGCAGCAGCTTATTACACTGCAATGCTGATTTATTCGGAGCATTTCAAGCTCAGTTGACTTCGGCAGCTCTTACCTGTGCCCACGCGGTAGCTGCATTGGTCACTGGTGTTAGTGCTCGTCTGTCAATCGTATGTCACAACATACATGACAGAAGCAATTTCAAAAGTGACAGAAGTCCAAAAAAGAATGGCATAGAGCTCTGCAATGCAACAATGTCAGAATGACATCAGAGGCAGCAAAGGCGTGACGAAGGCACTGCGCCGAAATTCAAGTGTGCCCTTTCCAAAACTGAGTCATTCTAACAAAAAAAAAAAATCATTCCAATGTCCTTCAACAGACACGATGGGGACACGATTGAAGGGGCTGCATTAACTGATTTCAGAAATGTACACTGGAAAAGGATTTTTTAAGGCATATGTGGCCCCAATAATTCCTTGAGTTTCCTTTGCTTTTATGAGTAAAGCAATTTTGTCAGTGGAAGCTAGCGTGGTGAACGAAAAACCAATAGTTTAACGTTGTCTGAAAATGTATTTGAAACAGCCTGACATTCTAATAAAGCAATAAAGCAGGAACAGAAATGCTCTCGCAAACAAACAAAAATGTCCTTTCTACTGCCCTTGCCCGTTGACTAGAAGACATGAAAACCTCCTGCTCAACTACACGTACACTTGACTGTATTTTTCCACAAAGATCCAGGCTGGCTTATTTAACATATGCTTTTATATGCATCCATATCGACGTAATTATATTTTAATCGCATTCCCAGGAGCCATGTTATTACCAAATGTTAGACTCCCGTTCAGCAATCACCGGCATATGGTCCGCAGTGCACGGAACACATGAATGCAGCACAGCTCATTTGAAGAGCAACCCGCCCACCAGCCCGCAGATGGGTGCAAGTGTGTTGGCCATTTAGAAAGAAACAAGCAATAAACCTTGTGACTGTCCTTGTTACCGCCTTTCAGCTGAGTGCAAGACAAAGCCCTTATCTCTTGCTTGACCCCATTCACACAGTTCACTTGTCTTTTTGAAGGAGACTCTTCGTGAAATGGGAGTGTGACCCAGCCTCAATAAGATGGACAACGCAAGATCTGCGTTGTAACTCTTGAATTGAGAGAAGTTTTGAGTTTGCGATTGAATGGCAGATCGTAAGTGAATTTTAAAACGTGGGAGACTCCACGCATGAGGAAAACCAGTTCTTGTAGAGTGCGGTGTGTCCGAGACGATCACAACAAACCGTGGCTACATTGCTGCTACAAAATTCTTCTGTTTGACATTTTTAGGGTGATGAATGAGACATGCAGCCAGAGCCGGGGCAGGTCGAATTTTCTGCCTCGGAGTTACATGGCTCAGACCGGCGTCAGAACGTTTTTACTTGTATTGGGTTATCAATTTAAAATAGCTCACCACTCCCTCTGATGGTATTCATGTTGAATTTGATTAAAAAACTAAATTACAATTGAAATTGCTTACAATATCATGATCAGTGTTTATTTGAAGTATTTGAACATAAATAGTTAAAATGGACAAAAAGACAAAATAAGGACAAATTAGCAAGTATACATCACATTGGATGAGACACTTTACACTTAACAAGCTAGATTGATCACACACTTTTAAGCCAGCAACATTTAACTAACTAACACATCACTGCTACTATTTGAAACCTGCTGACACCACTTCCAGGTGCACTCCTTTGCGGACTGACGCTAACTTTATAATCGCAACACAAAAACAGGCATGAAATTCCCATGAGAGGGCGGAGAGAATCTCCGTGACTTAATTGGAGGTACTTGTCTGAGAAATGAGAACAAACAAAAGCACTGTTTGGAACAATTAATGCAGGTACAGTATTACAAACAAAGCGAGGAAAAAATGATGGAGTGAGGGGGAAAAAAAGATAAATAAATAGTTTGACATCAAACTCAACACCCAAAAATCGCATCAAAGCAAATCAGATAATTAATTACGAAAATTAACCATCTTATTGGGATTTTCCATGTTGAAGTCATAATTTGAATTGAGTGTTATTTGTTTTGACAGTGTGGCCATGATATATGGCATGGGATACTTGGTTAGGACAAAATGACAAACAAACCTGACAGTAGTCCTTCAGTGGAGAAAACAGAAGTATTTTACAACATCCAACCAGGCCAAGAAGTCCCTCAAGAGGTTCACTGCATCATTGTCAAAGTCCACAATACAAGAGTCATCGTAATAAATGTTAAGTCAGCTGTTGACCCACAAGGCAAAAGTACAGTCAAGATGATGGATACATAAATGGACAGGAGCAAGATTCTTTGCCACCAATTCTGTGAACAGTGTAAAAAGACAAACGATTGATTGTGTGAAAGAAAAGACCAATTGTTCATGTGTATAAATATACATTACGACAGGGGTGTCAAACTCATTTCCCATTGTGGGCCACATCCGGCCTTGGAAGATGTCAAGTGGGCCGGACCATTAAAAGTATACCATACTATGCTATAAAGCAGTGTTTTTCAACCTGTGGTGTGCCGCGAGACATTGTCAGGCGTGCCGCGGTAAAATATCCAATTTGTATGCCTGTGCGGTCTTTCGCCCAGAAAGTAATCATGTAATACCCTCGCATACCGCTAGGGAGCAGCAACAGCTAGCCAATTGCCTTGTGTTTCAACGAGAGACAAGCAAATTTGTGACGCATGAATGTGACGGTGAAACAATAAATATGAAAGATGATAAAATACTTTTTTCTTTGTGTTCATTTGATTCCAATTCAAGCTGTTATAACATCATTCTTCAATGTTAAAAACGGTTATAGTAACAATATAACACGTTAATTGTTAAAATAAGCGTGTGTATGTGTGTGTGTGTGTGGGGGGGGGGGGGGGGCAAAGTTTTATCTGGTGTGCCGTGAGATTTTTTCAATGAAAAAAGTGTGCCTTGGCTCAAAAAAGTTTGAAAAACACTGCTATAAAGAACCAAAATATCATGTCCTTCATTTGTTTTTGTATAAAGAAGCATTGGCGAATTGATTCCGTCTGCTGTGTTGGGTCTGTCTCAGTGACAGAGGGAGACTGCTGTTGTCTTCTTTTCTGATCAAAACAATGTTGTCTTCTACTCTGATCAAAACAGTGTGTCCCCTAGCGAATAATCCATGAATTGCATCTTATTAAAAATATACATTGTGTCTTTTATGCATTTTTTTTTCACTTTTAAATTATCCTGTGGGCCTGATAGAACCTTCTTGGGTGCCGGATTCTGCCCGTTGGCCGTATGTTTGACACCACTACATTACGACATGGGAATACACAATGTCATGGATATTATTTAAGATGACACAGCATAATCAAAATTTACAGAGAGAAATCACTTAAAATTTGCAAAGTGTGCAATGAACCTTTCAAAGAGTGGGACGAGAAGAAATTTGCACAGCAGATAAATTTTGGATTAAAACTGAGGGGGGATAAGTGAGTGAATAATAAATAAACCGAGAGATCTACTTTAGAAGCTGTTCAGTTCCATCACTGGTGACCAAAAAAATAAAAAATAAAAAACCATGAAGAGAAACAAACAAATGCAAGAATATTTTCCTTTAATGCCTAAGTAAAAATCTCAATGGAAATAATTTAATCGGAGAAGAAAATGTCCGTTACAAATAATACATGCGGTACATCACATTCGGATCATTCAGTTGTGCGTACAGATATACCTTTTGGACTGGCTTGTCATTTATGACAGGAAACAAGTGAAATATGTTACATCTGAACATCTCAGAGGAAAGACTATCTCAGTACTACACACGTGAACAAAATTGTTGGTAGAAAGAAATAAAGAAAGAGAAAAAAACCCCAATAGTAATAATAAAACAATGTGAAAATGAACAAATGCAATATTGCTTTTAAATTGTGGTTCAAGGCTAGGTATGGAGGTATGAAACCATGTCTACTGTATAGCGTCTTTGTGAATCAAAGCAATCCTATTTTAAGTTCTTTGTTGGCATAACAACCAGCCACCTGGGTAGGTAGCCTTGTGCTTGGAATGCGAGACACTTGTGTGTTTATGTAACCTCTGAACCTTGAGGTTGGCGCAACACTTAGAGTAAAACATCATGAAAGGAAAATATAATTAGCATTGGTGGTATAGTAAATTAAAATAAAATCTCATGACACTAATCACTACGTCACAATGCCACCACTTTTAGGTAGTAGAAACATTTTTTGTTTTTACAGATTTTATGTATAACAGAAGGCCATTCAGCAATGCAGCAAACCTAATTAGCCAGCAAGTTGCAAGGGTTCATTTTAATTGTAAAATGTTGTGCTTTTCAACACAGGTTTTTAACAAGGGTTAAATACACACTCACATGTTCTCATTATTATTATTATTATTATTATAAACAGTGTAAACACGATCCACCCCTTTCATGTTTTTTTTTCTTTTTATAATGCGGCACTAAAATGTACATTTGGTTTAAGGCCTTAAGAGGTTTTCATTCTCGTTTGGTAGTTTCCCCTCAGAGAGCCGTTTTATGACTAGGAAAGCATAAACGCGTTTAACCCTTTCATGCAAGCTGTAACTTGATAACTCGATAAGCTGTCCGCTGTAGTAACCGCTGTCCCTGAAAGGGTAAATCACATTATCACAGTGTAATATATACACAGCAAATTGATGGATAACTAGTTTTGAAATCAGAAGTCAAGGATAATAGATTGTGCAACTATTGTTCAAGTGACTGTAATAAGGGAAAAAATAAATGCAACGTTATTAGCTATGATGTGACAATTTGAAATTTTGATCCAGATTTTGGCAAGAATCATGGGAGTTGAAATACATGGTTCGATTTTGGGGGCCACATAAAATTATGTAGCGGGCTAGATTTGGCCCACGGGCCTTGAATTTGATACCAGTGATAGTATGTCCATTCACGCTTTGTTTTATGACTACAGGGTTTCCTCGGTTCCCGATTGCCACGCCCAATGCAGTTTAGAGATTAGAAATGGCACGCGATGAATAATTCTGTCGCTTCAAACAGGATGGCCCTATAGCTGTAGTTTTTGAGAAGAGGCGTGTATTTACTGTAACTATGCCTTTACAAATTTGGTCTGTCCTGCTGCCTTAAGACATGCAATTCAGAAAGCCCAAAACCAGGTGATAGGAGGCAACCTTCAGAATGGGAACTCGTTGAGATTGTACAATATTCCTCTTCCGGTTTACTAATAGCAAAATATTATCCTTCCTCGATCTGCACTGTGCATTACACTGGCTCGCCTTGGCTCAGTGTCTGAAAAGGCTTTGTGGCCCTCAAGGGTACCACCAGCCTTCTTTTCAGCACAGCTGCCACTCAGCAAACATGCATTTTTGTGGGCCAACACACTTGCCCTAATCAGCCATCAATCATCAGTGCATTTGAAAATCATCACTGACCTTACCTAAAAAGAAACTCAAAAAGAAATAGGCGCACCTTCAACTAAAACATTTGAAAGCCCATAAGCAGAGTATGGTAGTAGAGTACCTTCAGTGATGATAGTGGATTACCTTTGATTATTAAGGCAATGCGTCCGCAACCATCGAGTGTGAGGTCTGTGTTTTTGTTTTTTGACTAAATTACTCAAATTTATAGTTGAGGAAAAATCAATATAGGAACAATATTACTGCTGTGATGCTCAAGAGCCCTCCTCCTTGTTCACACAAATCGAGAAATTCTATATACAGTATGTGATAGGAGGAGCTTTTTTTATGCCCAGTAGTAGCAGTTGCTATCTGTTTTAATAGTAAAGTCCCCCTAGGTGAAATAATATTAAATGTCCTTCATGTGAAAGGGGTTTTCCCATCATGCATTTGTAGAAAGATGTCAAGACACATTTTCATGACATTTAATCACACAACACAACACAAGGCAAAATGTCATATCGAGATGGATATGAGCAATATCTTATCCTTTGACGACGTAGGTCACGTGCACGTCATCTGCGTCCATGTATCAAAATAACCTTCACTTGGGCTCCTTTTCGGAACACCCTGAAATGCTGTCATAACAGTCCCTTACCACTCAGAGAGACGTGTAGGACACATAACCGCAATCTCTTCAATGCAGGGCGTGCGTCAGACTATTTGATTAATGTCGCGACTGGGAGCGAGATCTAATTGTGAAAGCGGGATAAACACTTTCTCCAAGAAAGGAAACGGTGCAAATCAGAGCGCTCCCCAGAGTATTGTTGAAGGAAATTGGTTTAAGGATGAGACACAGACTCATGTGTCAATGTAGGGGCCTGTCATCCTTTTTAAACGCTGCTGCAGCAGGCGCTTAGGATTCACATTTCCACTGCATTCCGTACTCGTGACACAGCTCTTTTCCTCCCCTTAAGAAAGATCCTTCCATGTGATTGAAGCTGATGACTTAAAGATACCACATAAATCAGTCATACCGAGACAATGTGATGTCAACCAATCAAATATAAAATTTCACTCAAGAAAGCAGTTAACAAACATAGCAAGATGATTGAATAACTTGAAGTAAACAGGTGGATCTTGGCGTGTTTAGGTAGCTGCCTAGGCGCAGGTACAAATCCCCATTCAATATGATGATTTGCATGTCTTTCTTTGAATACACCAGAAAAAACAAGATGAGAAGTGAAGTGACAGGGTGCGTATCATGATGGGATACAAAAGGAGTGTAACTGATAGGCTCCGTTGTTCACAAGCGAGGATTAGTCGAGTGTCCACCACTTTGTGGATAACTAAGTACCGGTAAGTAAATAGTCCAACAGTTTAAGCATGAATATTTATCAATTGCAAGGACTTTCATCATGTCCTGTCCATAACATCATGAAAAGAGTTTGAGAATCTGGGAGAAATCTCTGCTAGGAAGCAGCAAGGCCGAAAACCAACATTGAATGCCCGTGACCTTCGATGCCTCAGGTGGCGCCGCATTAAAAACATCATTGTGTCGAGGGTATTACCACATGGGCTGCTGAGCACTTCAGAAAATCATTGTAGACATCTAAAAACGCAAATTAAAACTCCTCCATGCAAAGCAAAAGCCATGTATCAGCAACACTCAGAAACAACAGACAGCTTCTCTGGGCCCGAGCTCATCCGAGATGGAATAATGCATGGTTGAAAAGTGGGCTGTGGTCTGACGAGTCCACGTTTCAAATTGCTTTTGAAAACCAGGGACAATGTGACATCCGGGCCAAAGTGGAAAAGAACCGTCTGGACTGTTATGGACGCAAATGTTCAAAAGCCAGCATCTCTGATGGTATGGGGCTGTGCTCATCCCAATGGCATGGGTAATTTATATCTCTGGGAAGGCACCATTAATGCTGAAAGGTACGGCCCGGTGTTTTTTTCCAGGGCAATGCAAAGCCACATTTTACATGTGATACAATAGCATGCTTAATAGTAAAAGACTGATTACTAAACTGGCCTGCCAGCAGTCCACACCTGTCTCCAATGAAAATGTGTGGCATGAAGTTCAAAATACGACAATGGAGACAAAACACTGTTGAGAAACTTACGTTGCATAACAAGCAAAATTAGGAAAATAAAACATTCCACCTACAAAGCTTCAACAATTAATGTCCTCAGTTCCCAAATGCTCATTGAGTGTAACGCTTTTTTTGGAATATGCGACTGGCATGGAATTCAGAATCAATAAATATTTGCAAATATAATTAATAAAGTTTAAGTTTGAACATGAAATATTTTGTTTTTGTAGTGTATTCAATTGAATAAAGGTTGAAAAGGAGTTGCAAAACATTGTATTCGCTTTACATTTGTACAAACAATTTGTTCCAACTTGACTGGAAATGGGCCTTGTCTGAAAGTGAGCCTGAGAGAGAAGCCAGGCAATCATCCATCAATAATAATAAATATGTATAAAAAGCAATTTTTCACAGGCCACTTCCTCACAGAAGAGCTAATCGAAGAAGTCCGGTCCCCAACTGCATTTAAATGTTTTGCAACGAATTCACAGGCCATGACTCAGGACAACAACTGGGATTAAAAAAAAAATGTATCAGCAACACTCAGAAACAACAGACAGCTTCTCTGGGCCCGAGCTCATCCGAGATGGAATAATGCATGGTTGAAAAGTGGGCTGTGGTCTGACGAGTCCACGTTTCAAATTGCTTTTGAAAACCAGGGACAATGTGACATCCGGGCCAAAGTGGAAAAGAACCGTCTGGACTGTTATGGACGCAAATGTTCAAAAGCCAGCATCTCTGATGGTATGGGGCTGTGCTCATCCCAATGGCATGGGTAATTTATATCTCTGGGAAGGCACCATTAATGCTGAAAGGTACGGCCCGGTGTTTTTTTCCAGGGCAATGCAAAGCCACATTTTACATGTGATACAATAGCATGCTTAATAGTAAAAGACTGATTACTAAACTGGCCTGCCAGCAGTCCACACCTGTCTCCAATGAAAATGTGTGGCATGAAGTTCAAAATACGACAATGGAGACAAAACACTGTTGAGAAACTTACGTTGCATAACAAGCAAAATTAGGAAAATAAAACATTCCACCTACAAAGCTTCAACAATTAATGTCCTCAGTTCCCAAATGCTCATTGAGTGTAACGCTTTTTTTGGAATATGCGACTGGCATGGAATTCAGAATCAATAAATATTTGCAAATATAATTAATAAAGTTTAAGTTTGAACATGAAATATTTTGTTTTTGTAGTGTATTCAATTGAATAAAGGTTGAAAAGGAGTTGCAAAACATTGTATTCGCTTTACATTTGTACAAACAATTTGTTCCAACTTGACTGGAAATGGGCCTTGTCTGAAAGTGAGCCTGAGAGAGAAGCCAGGCAATCATCCATCAATAATAATAAATATGTATAAAAAGCAATTTTTCACAGGCCACTTCCTCACAGAAGAGCTAATCGAAGAAGTCCGGTCCCCAACTGCATTTAAATGTTTTGCAACGAATTCACAGGCCATGACTCAGGACAACAACTGGGATTAAAAAAAAAAAAAAACATGATATGCACAAATCACTCAAACCCAAAGACAATTAAAGAGCATTTTGCATGTAATTACATCACATAAATCATCCTGGACAGCACCAGCTTTTGTTTGCAATACAAGTGCAAGGCTAATGGTAGCCAGGGTTTTTTTTTTCTTCTGCTCTGCAGCAAGAGGGCCATTTGAACAGAATTACCGATGCATACAAGTGACCTTTTTGTTCTTAAAGCATTTTGTGTGATTCCATGGAGAAGGATTGTCACACTAGCAGCAATTATTTTTCAGAGCTGGTGCCATTTGGTTAAGAATTACACACTGTCCAAGCACGCGGTGTGGAAAACACAGTGGATAGCGACCGACCGATGCCCCCGAAAAGATTTTGGACAGGGTTGGAGGGGATGTAACTTATCCGAACTTTATGCCGATCAAAGCAGAATGACCTCAAAATGCCCCATCATGTACGGGCATGCCACAAAAAATGGTAGTGAAGCAGTAGTCCAGGCAATGCCGTGGCCCCACCCTCACCTTGATTTGTGGCCAAAGCCTAAACCTAACCTTAAC
This sequence comes from Hippocampus comes, assembly GCF_001891065.2. NCBI lineage: Eukaryota > Metazoa > Chordata > Actinopteri > Syngnathiformes > Syngnathidae > Hippocampus > Hippocampus comes. The sequence continues at coordinate 2,936,510 of NW_017805275.1, forward strand.
CCGCGTTTGAAACCCTACTGTGAAACTCGAAACCTATTAAAAACCCTACTTTGAAATCCTAACACTAGTTTGAAACCCTACTTTAAAACCCAAACAATAGTTCAAATTCCTTCTTTTAAACCCTAATCCTAGTGTGAAACCTTACTTTCAACCCCTAGCCGTAGTTTGAAACCCCACTTTGAAAGTGTAGTTCTAGTTTAAACCCGTACTTTTGAAACCCTGTATTTTGAAACAATCCTTTACGACCCTAACCCTGGTTTAAAATCTTAATTTGAAACCCTAAACATAGTTTGAAACCCTGCTTTAATACCCTAACATTCGTTCAACACAGTATCTACAGCCCCTAATTTGAAACCCTAACCGTACTTTGACATTCTAACCCTTTATTAAAACCCTAATTTGAAACCCTAACTGTCGTTTCAAATTCTAGTCGAGTGAGTTTGTTTGAGTGTGAAAAATTGCATACTTTAAGTTTTCGCTGTCTGTGCATTGACTGGCATGAACAAGAGAATCTGTTTCCTTTTTTTTTTAATTACTGTATTTGCATATGTCTGAAACATGCACTTGGCTCTGAAGTGCAAATGAAACGTCAGTTGGGCATGCTTGTGGACACACTCCAAACTCTAATAAATGAACATGTCCCAAAATGTCCTCTTGGACTCATGCATCTTTTATAGTTGTTTATAATGATTTCTCAGATGACTACGAGTTCATTTGCACCCTGGCAACTGCACAACTGCTCCACCATATCATCTCACCATCAGATTGAAAATAAACTACACTCGGTTGCCATAAGGCACGCCTGTATACCAAAATCGAGCCCTCGGTCTTGAAGCCACACATCTCTCTCACTTGATTCAGCATTAATAGTTTGAAAGCCTCTGTTTCTGAGTTTAGGATAGCTCAACAGCTTTGAGTCAGAATCCCCCCGCCGCTTTCCTCTTCTAAACACTGCCTTAGGTCCATTAATCGTAATATAACAAGAAGGGCGGAGAAAACCTAACCTATGGATTAAACTTTCACACTTGAGCACTGTGATTGATATATCTTCATTTAGATGACACAGCAGGGCAGACAAGAGAGTATAAGTTGCGTCTGTGCTCTTCCATCCCGTCGTCATTCAAATGCCTCATCCCGCCTGTTAGCTCTTCAAGGCCTTGGCAGATTTAGTTCTCCTGTTTCACATCACAGGAGCCCATCTACTTATTATCTGTCAAGTCTCAAGTGGTCTCTGTGGAGCAGCCATATTTACAGAGCTGCTTTCTTCAATGTGAGGAGGATGAACACATAGCAAGATATAAACACATTACCTTAGTCTTACATCACTCTAAAATCATAAAGTGCAATTCTGAATATTTTTTTTTAATTGAAATCTGATAATAACTCAACTAAACTTTATCGATATAGGACTTTAAAACAATCATTGCTGCATACATGGAGAAAATAAAATCATACAATAACTGTGAAAACAGTAAATTAAAAACACAAATCAACAAAATACTTTTTAACATCAATTAATAATTATTAACTAATTCATCAATCACTTAATACAAACACAAATACAGCAGACGTCTAAGCGAAGGAACAATGTCGTCTCATGTTGAGTCGAAACTCAAGGAATAAAAATTTGTTTTTAAGACGAGTTTTAAAACCACACAAAGAGGCAGCTTGCCTAACATTTAATGGAAGGGAAGGACTGGCAACAGAAAAGGCTCAATCCCCTCTGAGGTTCCGCTTAGTCCTCAGAACCTCCAGCAGCATCTTGCAGACCTGAAACACCGGGAGGTGCGTAGGGGTGAGGAGATCAGAGAGATAAGGTGGGGCAAGACCATTTGAAGATTTGAAAACAAATAAAAGCATTTTAAATTGAACTCTGAACTATACAGGGAGCCAGTAGAAGGAGACCAGAATTACAGTTATCTGCTCCCTCCTACGAGCTCCAGTTAAGTGGCGAGTGGCAGCAGTTTGGACCAACTGGAGACACTTGGAGGACTGTCTGACTCCCCCCAAAAAAAAAACAAAAATGGATTTCAGTAATCCAGATGAGATGTAAACAAGGCATGGATTACTGTTTCTAAATGCTGTTGAGAAAAGAGAGGCTTTACCTGAAACACCTGCCTAAAGTAAAAGAAACTGTATTTCACAACAACACTGAAGTGACGGTCCAATTTAAAATCACTGTCCAATCTAAAACCCAAGTTTGAGACTGTTGGCTTTAGATAAGACATCAGCGGGCCCATGTTAACAAGATTCGATGTACAGGGGCTAAATGGGGCCAAACACCAAAACTTGTGTTTTCTTGTAAATTATGATATAAACATTTTTGAAATACTCCTTTCCTTACATGTACTGGCCCATCTCAGGCAACTTTTTTTATCGTACTGATACTCTGACTGAAATTAACAGGGGTATGTTTTTACCATGGATTTAGCAAATACATGAAATATAGCCAGATAGCGTTTATGCTAATAGCATGGTGACAGAAGAGCGCATTACAGTGGTTCAACACAAAAATGCATTGCAAAAATAAAATAATAGCATTAAAAAATAATATAGATAACGGGAATATGCTGCCTGAAGGATTTTGAAAACACGATAAACTGTGGTCTAGAGGAAATGTATTCAGAGGACTACATGGATTAAAACTCTTGCTTAGCACACAATTTTATATAACAATGGCAACAGAAATAACAACAGGATGCATTTTGTGGAAAAAAGCTCATCATAAACTGGTGAATGAATAAGCTGTAGTGTTAATAGTGTGTGGCTAAGAAGGTGAATTGAACAGAAGTGAACAGCTGACACACAAAAACAAAGTCCCTCCAAACAGGAGCTCTGCTTTGCTACACTGGCCACAAAGGCATCATAAATTCACAGAGAACAATCACAGGTGTGACAAGATCTCCCTCGACAGGCTTGTCTTTGTTGCGCATGTATACTGTATCTTGTGATAGCGTCAATGAAAAGATAGGACAGAAAAAGAGTGTACTGAACAAATAATGCTGGTCATAACCCTGATAAAATCAAGGCAATGTTTACAACTTCTGTGGAAAAGGGTTGCAACTAAGGATATGGAATCATTTTTCCCACAGCAAATCAATGAAACACAAGACAGCTTCCACATGGTCAAGACAAACTGTCAAGACAAAAACTGTACATGCAACATTGTAAGTCAGAGTTTAGCATTCTTAACTGACGCTCACACAGGTAAGTGTAAATATAACCACTGATGTAACGCAAAACGTCATATATAAATGTATATATAAAAGTTCCTGACCTTTGATCAGCGGTGTCAGACTTTACTTCCTGGATTCAGCCATTACTTCAGCTGGAACGCCTCATTCACATAGTTACTGGAAATTTTCATTACTTGTTTAGACTTGTCTTTTTGGGAACTGTGCTGAAAAAAAAGCACAAAAAGTCAAAGAGAAAAGCAAAACAGTTAATACGTTGAAACTGTCTGAACTGAGCTCTTGTGAGGGACACAAACACCGGTTCTATCGTACTTTTGAGACCTATTTTTTTTTTCCCAGAAAAGTTCTGGTTGTTTTCCAAATTGTACGGTCTTTAGCCTTGCAAATTTTGAGGTGTGATACACAGAATTAAAGCTGTTGAGTTTTGCAGGTCAACTGATTGTTTTGAGGCATTAATGGACTGATGGATTCCTAAAAGTGTGCCAATATTTTGCTTCAGTCTGTCATGAGCGACATGGAAAAAAAAAAAGAGGACAGCATGGGAAAACTAGTCGTGGTTCTTGGCAATGTTATCATTGTTAAGGAAAACTAACAAAATGAAAAACAATTTTTTTTAAAAGCATTTTTGTTAAAGAAATAAAATAAAACCAAAAATGCTTTAAATAAATAAATAACTGAAACCACATCTTGTATTACGAAAACTAACTAGAATTATGTCGGAAATGTCCTTTGTTATTGTCTTTTTAATCAACATCATACATGAGCTTCTCGGGTTTGAGAATTGTAGTTTACCATACTTTATTACTCAAGACAAAACCAGTATTTAATCTTGGACTTGACAAATTCTCCATATATTAAAAAAAAAACTACTAAACTAAAACTAATACTAAAATTAATTCTAACCGAAACTAAAAGTAAGCATTTTCCCCAAAAATAAGGACAAACAAACTTGCTCTAAAACGAATTAAAAGTAAATGAAATTAAACAACACAAGTAAAACTAAATAAAGACAAACTTTAAAGGAAAAAAAAACATTTTAACCCTTGTCCGCGGATCATGACAGAGCGTGCAATTAAAAAAATACTAATAATAATCTGTGTGATTTTTATACTATTCCAAACCACAATGGATAATATTACTCTTCCAAGAGTTGTATCTCCTGTGTGGACACTTATTAGGAACCACGGAGATGAAGCACAGAATTCATTTTAAAATGTTAAAATGAGATTCAAGCAAATGAATACAAGTCGGAGTGACTAGAACATTTTTGGAAATCCGAGTCCTCCACATTAATGCAGGGTACAAGCTGAAGTAGCAACGTACACACAGCATGCTAATTAGGTCTGCCTCGGCTTATTAAGTCAGCCTTACGCCAACACATTCTGATTCTCTTCAAGTACAAGACTCCTAAAGATGTCAGGGTCTGGATTAGTCTTAAAATCATTTTACATGGATAGCATGCTCTAACAAAATTGTTGGATTATAGTGGTTGCTTTAAACGATTGAAACTCAGACATGCGATCAAGCACCTGATTTTTACAACAGCCGTCTAATTGTTAATATTCGGTGAAAATTTAGTGCAGGTAACATTCAGAAGGAAAGACTTGAACAAGACAATGCCGGGATGAAAGAAACAGTACGTCAGGGATCCCCATCGTTTTTTGTGTCACGGACGAGCTGAGACAAGTACATGGCGGCAACCATTTTTGTTTCATCACTTTTAAATGGTCAGTTTTGAAGCAATGGTACTGACAGCAAAGATAATTATAGAGTAATTCAAAATTTTATTAAAATATTTTTTTCATTCCTTTCAAACTATTTTATTCAATAGTACAACAAATGTAGAAGATTATAAAATAAAACAGTAAACTACAAAGAAATGGACCAATCATGAATAAAAAATATGCCTTATAATGTAAGCATAATCATTTTTAAGTTGTGATCCTTTATACGGCGGTAAACATCATTGTTATTTGTAAATGTGATTGATCTACAGATGACACAATTGATTGCTGCTTTCATCTGGTGGCTGCCGGCTATTATTGGCTAAATAGCTCATGTTTACGTGGTCAGGCTGTGCAAACTTGGCTCGCATATAGTCATGCTTTCGACTTGATCACTTGGGTGCTACTTGTTCAAATAATTCAACAGGTTTCTTGTATCGTCTTGTTTTTGACGACATACCATGCACAGCAGATTCCTCCTCCACGTCGCTCTGGAGATTGCGGAAGGGCAGGAGTTTCTCTTGTGGAAGTCATGGCTGCCCACGAGCTGCGCGTTTGGATGTACGTTACGTCGATTTGTTGCTATGACTTTTTGTGTACTGCTTCTTCTTTCATTTATTGGCGGCTTCTGTTTACTTTAACTTGCAAACCAAAATTACAAAGCGGACTCCGATTGGCTAGAGTCGCGCACGTTTCCGCCACGTCTGATGGCGTAAATGTGCTCACAGCTCGCCTCTGGTCACGTAATATCACGAATCTCGATCATCTAATCACCCAGCCCTATTTATATCGCCCTTTGGAAGGTAATCAACTGGCTGGGTGGTCTTTAAGGAGTGTGGTGTTTAACTGAGACCCAGCAAAAATAAACAAAAAAAGATTTTAGCCTGTCTCTGTAAGGGCCCAGTACCACATGGGCCGCGCCCACGGGCGGTGGTTGTGGACCTCTGCAGTACGCGACAAATCTGGGGGGAAAAAAAGAAAAAAGACAGTGCCCTGGAGAGTCACACTTAAGGCAAACTGAATTGTGGGAAATACTTAGAGAATTCAGTGCTGCAAGTGTGTTCTCCGCAAAAATGAATGACTTGTTCTTGCAAATGGTGGCTGGAATATATACCACTGGGTTGCCACAACGGTTTGTCATGGCGCTTTCAAGACACCACGGCAGCGCATGTCATGTCGGGACCTTTTCCAAAGGTTGGTTGATTGGTTGATTTTTTTTTTTCTAAGGAAAATGTTTCCTCCCTCCTGACTCTTCTGTATTTCTCTGCATGAGTTGCGCGCACTCACGGCCGATAATGAAGCGCTCTAAAGCAGCCTCACCAGCATGAAGCCCCTGTTCACACGCTGGCTGGACTCGACTTTTTTTTCCCCTTGGTCTTCCGCCTCATCGTTGTGATGTACGTGCACTCTGTGCAGACAATGAGGTGCTCTAACCTGGCCATGCTAGCCCAAAGCACATGAGTTACCTTGTTTATGAAATAATAATAATAATAATAATAATAAGACATTTTAATTGAAAGCGCTTTCATCATACTCAAAGACACTTTACAAGAGTTTAAAACACAGGATATAAAATGTACACAAATGCGCTATATAAATGCCTTGTGTCTTGGAGGAGTGTTGACATGTTGAGAAAACACTAGCTGCACCTAGGACTGGTTGTTTGATTGAATTTAGGCATTTTTTTTTCTCCAATTACTCCACCAATTGCTACATGTAGACGTCTGTATTAATGTCCGCATATTGCGATTGATAGTTCAACATAAATAATCCAGCGACATCAATTCCAGGTAAGCATTTCATTCACCACCATCCATCCATTTTCTATACTGTATCCTTTCAGGGTCATTTAGCCTGTACCACTTTACTTTGTTTCACCGGTCAATTACATTCATCTAACATGTATGTTTTAGGAATGTGAGAGGACCTCAGAGCAAACCCATGTCAACGTCATATGCAATGGATATTTTTATAAAGGCAGTTTGACACAGATTTGTCTTCCATGTCCTCTGCAAAAAATTTTTAAAAAATCCTCCAGCATTAATTCCCTAAATGTTGCTGAACAGCGGCCCACAAGTGATGCTGTGAGCGATCATGACAAGCAATCGAATAACATTTGCCCATTGGACTTTTATTATGATGCAACCCCAAATCGTGTGGTGGGTGACAATCTTACGCAGCTGGAGAGAAGAGTGTGTTACCTTCAGTAGCTTTATGCACCACTCAAAAAATGAACTCAACTTTTATATTCAGGAGTCAGTTGTTTTCAATTATGAAATTGTTTTGTGTTGGATCAATACCTGTACCGTCCCTCACCAAAGCCAAGGAGTCTTTTCTAGGAAACAAATATTTTACTTTTACGGTATTTATTTATTTTTCTCTGATTCTGATTAAGGGTTTAACTTAGCTTAATGTTTTGCAACACAATACTGTATATCTAGTGGCACGATGAAGCTTGGAATCAATTGAGGGTAGAAAACATTTTGGGGAGAATGGTTTTATTTAGTTTATTGAAATACAGAGCAGGCACATGAATCGAATATTGTGTCTACTAACAGGTCAGCTATAAAGAACAAAAAAGCAATACACAGCAAAAGTTGTTTACTTGTATCTATTTCAAAATTAAATAGAGCAAAACCACAAACCGAGGGGAAAAAAACAAAATCTTTGAGATGATTGGTTGTGCATGGGGGAAAATGCTCAGGGTGAGCATAAACAAGCCCATCTGGGATTAGTTCAGTGATGCCAAACGGGCAAAACAAAATTTGAATGGAAAACGAAAGCAGACTTTTTGAACACTTAAACAAGCTGTTGAATTTAAAGCTTTAAAAGAGTTGAGTCTAGGTTTCAAAAAAATAGTTCCCCATTTACAATCTGGACCAGTTTTCCAGCTTTAGGACAAGTAATAGAAAACAAGTCATATTCGGGAGGAACCCCACCCCTTTCTTTGCATGCCTTCCTCCCAGTCTGAGGAGAGCAAAGGATTGGTACCTCAATTTGGACCCATTCTTAGGATTTGGAGGTTGCCCTCATTGACAAAAAAATGAAGCTCAGCAGCTGTGCAGAGAAGAGGCGTACATCATTGATTGTTTGGCTCACTGGATTTGAAAAGGCTTCATCAAAAAGAGTTGGACTAAAGAGCGGATCAGTTTGGCTTAAATGCGTCAAAAGAACATCTCAGTTACATGGCCAAAAAAGCCATGATTGCTGAACAAAATGAGGGAAACCAAAAAAAAAAAAATGTGTCATGGAGATGACGCATCTGTCATCAAGTGTGAACAGGTGCAAATACATGGTAGCAACTTCGGCTTGTTGCAGTTGGGCCATGACATATTCAAATCTCACATTCACCAAATAATTATTGCTCGACTTGAAGTAAGGCCATTGGGAGTTTGCATAGCTGATATTTGTGGAACAGACCATCATCAACAAAATGAAAAACACCAGAGAATCCCAGCATGGTAATAACCGAAATGAGAATGGTTTTGTGAAATTAGGTCATACATACAAAACAGAAAACAAATGTGAAAATACAAAACGCCTGTGTCCAATTGATTCCTCACTATTTTTCCACACACAAAAAGAAAAAAAAAGTGCACAGGAGCCTCCTGGAATTGAGATGAGGCAAACGCACATGTACATCAATGGAACAATGGAAAGATTACAATTTCCAAAAAAAAAAGTTAAAAGCTCTTTTTTATATAATGCCAAGCTTGATTCTCTATACAAAAACAAAACGGAGGCTCTAGATACTATCCATTGCTTTAAACTCGCTCAGGGCCTGCACGGGGTTGACGTGCTTCTTGTGAGAGGATCTTTTAACCCGATTAGTTTGGCCATCATCTTGCTTCTCTCGCTTCACCAGAGGTTTCTTCTCCGGCGCCTTCATCCTCCAGGAAATGGCGGGCATATTGAGGGCCTCCATACCTTTGTTCTTCTGATACTTGGTGGAGGCAACGTACGACGCCTTTACAGTGGACACCACGGTGTTCATCAGATTCTTTGCAGCCTGAATGAGGGACATGGCGCTGTCCAACTGTTCATGTGAGAAAGAGAGAGAGATGCAAGAACACAGTTAGCCTCTGAGATGTTGGAAAACAAAGGCTTCTTTGTTTGGGTAGGCTAGAATCAACAACCTTTCCACGTTTTGACATAAACATATGTGAGGAACTGGAGACTAGAGAAAAAGGTCAAACTAATTTAATCTCAACAATTTAAAAGCCTCCGAGAAATTGGTGACACTTATGCTAAGTGTTAAAAACGCAGACGCCTGTCAGCCTTGCTGAAAGGGGAAAGAGATTCATTATTTCATGCACAGAGGCTTGCTATTAAAATCAGGTTGAACGGCAAGTGGCTAATTAATGCTTTCACAACGCTGTAAACAGTGCACGCATGTAGGCAATGTCGTTGCTTTCCATATAAAAAAGCCATTACCTTTATTATTAGTCAATATACTGTACACACGAGCACTAATTCAACAAAACCAAACGTAAATACTACAGTACTTGAAATTTATTACAAGGTGCCCATGTAATTAAATGCAAGTCCAATGGAACCACCCAAGTCAAATGCTTGAAACGTGCATACATTTGAAGTTAGCCCAAAATGTCTGGAAAAAAAAATTGCTGCAAAAGCCAAACTAAAATTGAGTATTCATTTTGTGTGACAGCATGTAAGGTTGTTGAGTTTTTCCTTTACTCCATATATATATGTATATATATATATATATATATATATATTTTTTTTTTTTTTTTTTAAATGACACTGCCAAAGAAAAGTATCAATGATGGTAAAGAGAAATGATAAATGTAGAACGGGAAATAGAATTTCTGGGAATAATATAATTACTGATTTTTCAGACTAAGCCGCACAACTACATGCTAAAAGAAGGATGTAATGAACAAAAATATTTGTCAAATACCACATGAAAGTAGATGAAGAAATGAAACAAGTTATAGTAGTAGTAGTAGTAGTAGTCATGGCAACTATTGGATGATGTATGTTCTTAATTTGCTGCTGCCTCTCAGGGCAACAAAATGAAGGCTAACCATCTCACCATCAAGCTCGCAAGTTTAGCATGCGGCATCCGCCCCAACAAGCAGCGCAAGTTGCAATAACCAACCAGGATTGTAACTTTGGCCACATTGTGATGCAGGAATCTAGTTAAGGTCAGCCATTTTAGTTAGAAGTAGAATTTTCAAATCCAACCTGCATTCATTCCCTGCTGTCGATACGATTAGGGAACGGGGATTTTTTTGTGCTATTGTAATTTCTATGTGTGTGTGTGTGTGTGTGTGGGGGGGGGGGGGGGGGAGAGAGGAGAAAGAGAAAGAGAAAGAGAGAGAGAGAGAGAGAGAGAGAGAGAGAGAGAGAGAGAAACTCACCTGAGTTTTGCCAGGACCAGTGTACCTATCACGGACATTTCCGGGACAGATAAAATGTCCATTTTACTGTACTCAAACTAGTCATGACCTTTCAGTCTTCTATTGGTGCAAAGTTTAGAGTGATCTGATGACTTGATTATTCGGTAGAATAGCGTGATAGGACAATTGATCCTAAAAAGGTTCAAATTATGCACCACACAAAATGGCAATACGAAGTGACAATTTAGATCCCCCCCCCCCCATTTATGACAGTTTGAAAACATTCCCTGCAGAAGTAATGTGTTTGAGTTTTGAACAAATAGACTGATATGTTGTGGGAAGTGTTGTTTGGAGCCACTACTTTCAGAGACGACCTGATGTATCGTATTCATTGCAAAAATACTCATTTCATGTGACAAGAGCTGAAGCAACCGAGTGCCGCTCGATCAACCTGCTGTTTTGTTTCCATGTGCGACGCGACTCTACAAGAGTATGTGAGCGGAGTGGCATTTGAAAAGCTCTTTTGCAGAATGATTTGAATTTTTTGCCATTCTCCTCCTCCTCAGGATTCAGTCGGTTACCTTTGAGACTTGCACACTCGACTTCGCTCTCCTCGCAGCAGATGTCAAAACATTTCACCAACAGTTAGGCTTATTTCATATGTCATTTAACATCGGTTTTAACTCCTCCACGACTCTTCAGTTACTTTGGTGGGTGAGCACATTGAAGAGAGTAAATTATAAATGGCTCCCTGGTGTCCATGATTAAAATGACGGTGAACTCACCCCCGAGACAACCAGCTCTCCTCCCAGATTCTGAACCTCAGCCTTGACTTTGCTGCAAATGTTGAGCTGGTGGCAGTACAAGGCGATACGCTGCAGGTAGGCGAGCAGGTCCTGCTTACAGGTTGAGTCCGGGCACTGCAAGACACAAAGACAATCCGTTAACAAACGTGCTACGTTCATTTGTATCAATCGTGTATGAATGGACTGGTGATGCTTGAATTTTTACAGCTGGTGGGCGGTTGCAATGAATCCAATTTGCCACTTCTACCGTTGGTTCACATTTCTCGAGCTTGATATCTATGGCATTGTACAGACACACGGATCCCACACTTTGAAGATGACTTGGCGGCAGGATGACGCCTAAGATAGACGCTGGCAGCAGGAATATGCTCACAGCCAAAACGATCAACTCAAAACACCCACAGGGATAATCCATTTTGTCATAGGTGGCTCGGATAACAAAATGCAAATGTTATTACAAATGAGTTCGATCTAGTTGGTGTCAACAACATGGTGTCAAGTGGATTTCAATACAAAAATACAACTACACTTGAAAATGTGGCACTGTTAATTGACAATCATAGGAATTACTATTTTGATTCAATAAACCTCTCAAGCCATTTGTATGTGGGAACACAGCAAGATGAAAGCATAAATCAATGTCAGCGTGCATACGATTGAAAAGCTCTGAATTTCAACCGCAGACCTGAAGCATTTTCAGCAGAAAGGTCAGGTGGCGTCAAGAGTCTGCCCCCTGAGTTTGAAATGGTATCAAACCATTTGAGGTTAGGAGACATACTTTCCCGTTTGGACATCACGTCAGAGATGGGGATATAATCAAAGGTAAATACGGATGACGAAATGTTTAGCCAAGCAAAAATCATGCCCGGCAAAAAGCATGATAACCTCTGCTCGAGCAGTGATGGAGGCAGCCACTTGAGCGAGTTGTGACAGCAGACCGTTGTAAGCAAATTTCAAACCCTGGTCGCCTGTTTCACTGCTCAGCTCCAGTCGAGCCAGCCAGTGGACATGCCACAATGTCCATCCCTCCTCCATCCTGCAGACCACAGAGGCTACCGGGTTGATCCTGTCAGCATATCTGCATAATTTCATAGATTAAATCATGCAAATCTAAACACACACAGTGAAACCGCAAATGACTCATTAAATCAATGGCTCCTTTGATTGACCCGCTGTTACTTGGCCAACTGTGGCAATTCTAGAGTTAATAAATAACACTCTTCATAAAGAGACCCCGTTTCACTTTTTAAAACTGAATCCAAAGATAAGCAAGCAATAGTGTGATAGTGTATCACTTCTGTTGTCCTACGAGATTTTCGATGATGTACCTGTCCGCTTCAATACTTTTGCTCACTTAAAAAGTGGGTCGCTTCAAAAAAAAAGCTGCTCTCCCTTGAGTTGTTTAACACACATAAAAGATGGAATTCTAAACTTTTCTGTGATACCGTATTTTCACAACCATTCGGCGCACCGTATTGTTGGGCGCAGTCTCACTAACGGGTGCTATTTTGGTATTTTACACATAGACAAAACGCACTGTATTATTGGGCGCAGTTTTACAGTGGTAAAACATACGCCAGCTTAAACATACGGCATGCGTGCACGCACGCTAAAAACACGTTAGCTTGAAGCATACGGTAGCATGCTAAGACATACGGATACACGCTAAAAACACGTTTTTAAAAAGGCAACGGAAGCAAAACTGAGTTCAGTTGCATTTTATTTAGCCAGCTTACAATGTCCTCACGTTTTTTGATTGATCAAAAAACGTGAGTATACAGTCGAACAAACGTGAGTACACAGTCGAATGGTGACTGTGGAGACGCTTCTGCCGGCTGCTCTTTGATCAACAATCCACCGCTCCAGTTGGTCTTCCAACGCGGGCCACCTCGCCTTCTGTCCACGAAAACTCAGCTTCGTCTTTTTGACTTGGCGAAGCTCGTTCTCCTGCTTCCTCCATTTGCGAGCCATGGATTCGTTGACTTGAAATTCTCTCGCAGCTGCTCGATTCCCATGTTTCTCCGCATAACCGATGGCTTGAAGCTTTGTAGGCGTGTCTCTTTGTAGAAGTAATTTCGGGGGTTCTTAGAAACCAAAACCGAAGTTGTTTTGCAATAACGCACATATCCACACTTTCTCTCTCTCGCTCTCTCTCGCTCTCTCTCTATTATATATACACGCCCACCCTTCACTGATTGGCCGACTTCTTCGCCGCATGCCTGTCCTCATTCACTTCCGCCTTTTCTCTATATAAACGCGTGTCGGCTCTCTATCAGGTTTTGGTACTCAGCGCATACACAAGACGCTCCGCATTATAAGGCGTGCTGTCCACTTTGGAGAAAATTTTACACTTTTAATGGCGCCTTATAGGTGTGAAAATACGGTACTTGTCTTTGACCAGGAACCTAAATGTGTTCAGGATAAGATGAAGCTGACCTGTGACCTTGTTCTTCAGCTTTGCTAGAACTATTTGGAATAGTCACCTCTGGGTTAAAAAAATAAAAAGACTAAGACTAGCAAAAAGTTGTTTAGTGAGATGAGGCTACAATCAACTCTTGCTAGCAGTACGAACTGCATACGTTTTTTCTTTTGGTGCCGTAAATTGGTCAAGACATTACCAAGCGCTCTGACCACATTGGCACAATTCATGTACCCCCATTTTCAGATTATAAAGTAATCCATGTTTTAAAATTTAAAACAAAAAAACTTTGAAATTGGATTTATTAACCCCCGTGCAATGCAGGTACACTTCATGTACACCTGACATGCGTTGTGTTGTAAAAACGAATGCATGCCACAGGTTTAAAACCCATGCATGGCATGCATTTGTTTTTGCAACACAACGCATGTCAGGTGTACATGAAGTGTACTTGCATTGCACAGGGTTAAATTGGACACTCTTAAACTATGACACCATTGAAACTCAACTGCCAATAGCAGCGACCGAAGCCTAATGTGGTTGTGCTCAGAATTGACACAAACAATCAATGCTGAGGCAACACTGCCCGTTCACACTCACTTTATAAAAGAAAATCATAAGTTAAACATACAATTTGGGATGTTTTAGTCTAAATATGCATATCATATTGCCCAAAAAAAGGAAAGTTAAAAGGAATCATTGAAAGTTACCTTATATCGATTGTCAGGTTATGTGAGCGCATTTAAACGGATGACTACAACTATATTTTCCTTTGTAGCCTTCATTGAGCACCCCGACTGATGCCCTGTGACAGTATGAATGACACAGTCATCTCGTTACCTCTGCGTGCCGCGTCTCAGACGCATAATTTTCCTGTGGGACGCACAGTTCCAAATAATGTGAATTTTTGGGACGCAAGGAAATTTCTCAGTCAAAACAAACAAAAAAAACCTACGGTATATCTTTTTATCTTTTTTTCCAGCAACGCAGTGTCGCAGTTCGACAATCACCACCATTGTTGTTTTGATCTCGCGTTAAGTAATTTCACGTGACGAGATTTCCATTCTCGCGAGACGAGATTGGCAAGATCGGCCTTCAACCTCGCGGACAGCAGACGATTGTCAAGTTGTGTAACGTTAAAACAAGTGTTGCGAACAAGTGTGGCGAAAGTTTATTGCGTAGATATCACAGAAGAAGCAGCTAAAGTTGGATATTTTTTTGCGATAATAAGTTGACTTTGAGAAAGTTTTGCATCATTGGAAGCAGAGTAAAGAGAGGAGAATTTATGAAGTCAAAGACTGAACCACGGGATGAAATAAGAACCCATTTCTCAGCAAATCTTGTATACCTGAATTAATTAAATTTTTGCAGCATTTGTTTATAAGAAATAAACCTATTATCAATGTATATTGTTGTTTGTGTTATGATCATATGCAATTGAATAAGTAGACCATTTCAGAATTCGAAATTTGGGACTCTAAATGCATAATGGGACTCATACTTTTCTGATCAGCGAGTCCCTGGGACTCGCTGGGGTTAAACTGTAAAATTATCACTGATGACATGGGCTGAATCTCTTTCATCATTACTATCTATTCGTGATTCATAGAAATATGGGCCAAGTAGAGAGGAGGGATATGTGGCCTTCCATTAAAGAAAACTATAACAGAAGATGAGGGGAAGAAAGCTAGAAGGGATGATGATTTTACAGATGAGGACCAATACATAGATGGTAGGAGAAAGAAAATGGGAACAAGAAAAAAGGTTAAAAAGCAGGGCAGAACCAAAAACATGAAAGTGAAAACAAGCACTTGGAGAAAGCATGAGGATGAAGAGTGAGCCAGAGGGTAAACCGTATGGAGAAATAAATAAGAGCGATATCCAACTAGGGAGAAGGGAAACACGAGGATTCAACTGCAGCTTGCACGAACACCAAGTGTGTGCATATACTTGCACGTGTGTGTGCGCGTGCAAAGCAACACCCGCACACACACACACACACACACACACACACACACACACACACACACACACCAAGACCTGTGATGAGGCTGAATGCAGCAGCCATGCTAATAAGGGCTTGGGGAAGAATTCAGACGGCTGAGAGCAGAGCGCTGTGAAAGCATCACTTGTGCTCGTGCTCAGCTCAGCTGCTGGCTTCACTCTGCAAGGCCTCCTGCACTGTGACAAGGGCATACATAAGTTGTGCAAAAGCGACAAGATCCACTAAGATTGTTTGGATAATGCAAATTCAAGGCTGACGTGGTTACCTGTGTGGGATTTGCAGGCTGCAATTTGCATTCCGACTACATTGTTTCAAATTATCCTCATGAACCTACTGTGTATGATCACTGTTTAAGAAAAAAAAAAAAAGACATTTATGGGCTTTTTTTTTTTTTTTTTTGCTCAGTCAGTTTTGGCAATGGATGGAAATTCTTAATTGATTGGAGTTCAGTTAAAGATGCTCTAGTAGGATTTCTCCTGCTTGTCATATCTTAGAGCACAACACATGCCGCAAAGAGCGTCTAGAAGTGAGGAATGTAATTGTTTAAAGGTATTATATAGGAGAAGGTTACAAAAAAATAGCATTAAATATCCAGTACCATGAAATAGGGATGCATTTATACCAGGGTGTGAAACCCGCTTCTCTACACCTGTACTCATAAAAATTAACTGATAACACTTCGCCGGCCTGACATTTACCTTCCTGATAGGACTAATGTCAGCCATGTGGAGATACTTTAAGATAAGCATGGATGACAACTGCAACTTCTGCTCCGTACATCGGTTGATAAACTCCGCTCAGTCGGCGGCAGAGGAGGCTACCCCACAAGTATGGACCGAGTTCCTTGAGCCACATTTTGCAAGCTCAGCTCCATATTGCTCGACTCCGGCCAAGTCAGCTACTATCCCTGTCACGAAGCCACCGAGGCGGCACTCAGGCCAAGCGAGTGATGCGCTGCAGCACCACTACGCCGGCCCACCCAAACCAGCCTTCCACACCCTGATACTACCTGGCAGATCGTGCCAGCAGCATATTAATATAATATCAAAGATCAAACCATGTGCGTCTAAAAACACACCACACGGACCTGTACAGTGAAACCGTGAATGGCTTATTAAATCAATGGTTCCTTTGATTGCTGTGAATATAGATTTGATAACTGAGCAAATTCTAGAGTTAATGCATAACTCTCATTAAAAAAAGATAAAATAATAACCCTCCACCGACTATATAAAAATGGTCCAGCAAGTGAAAAGACAATGAAGAGATGTAGACATGATCGTGTTATAAAATATAAACGAGAAAAAAACGATATGAACAAGGCTGGGATATTGTAATTTTTTTATTTTGGGAGAGGAGGGAGGATTATGAAATACTACTGTCTCCAACAGATTCTTCGATCAGTCTTTTGCCAAGTGAGAGTGCATTTTCCACATTTGCTTGGTCATCTTTTTTTTTTTTTTTTTTTTTTTTTTTTATGATCGTGTTATAAAATATAAACGAGAAAAAAACGATATGAACAAGGCTGGGATATTGTAATTTTTTTATTTTGGGAGAGGAGGGAGGATTATGAAATACTACTGTCTCCAACAGATTCTTCGATCAGTCTTTTGCCAAGTGAGAGTGCATTTTCCACATTTGCTTGGTCATCTTTTTTTTTTTTTTTTTTTTTTTTAAGAGTAAACAGGACATTAAACGACTTTACTACAAAGTTAAAATATGTGGTAGCCATTTGGGGGCTTTGGTCAAGGTTGATGCCGAGGTCAGTACTGGCAATATTACTTTAAATCAGGGGTGTCAAACTCATTTTTGTCACGGGCCACATTGTTGTGATGGTTTTCCCTCGGAGGGCCGTTATGACTGAATTTTGTAAAGCCATGTAAATGTTGAACCACCTCCACATATTTCATACACAGTGAACAACAAACTGATGGATAACAACAATAATGGCTTGTTTAAACACTGTTGTTATAGATTGGAGATGACAATTTTAAATTTTGGTTCAGACTTTAGCAAGTATCATGGAAGTTGACGTGCTTGATTTGCTCTCGCAGGCCGCAAACAATGATGTGGCAAGCCAGATCTGGCCCCCGGGCCTTGACTTTGACACCCGTGCTTTAGATTGTCAGGTTTATAGAAAAAACAATTTGTCTCTTTACTCTTCAGCAAGTCATACTCAACATGTGGCATGAGTACTGATAGTGGAACATGGGTTTCCTTTAGTGGTTGATTTTACACATTTATGGACAATTTTCATTTAAATTCTGTGGAATACATTCTAAATTATTCATGACTGAAGTTCAATTTTTGATAAACACTTATGCCAACTATACTACTTGAGATTGTTGTTTGTGAGTGTTATTTGAAGACCTGGGTATTTTGGGGCAATTGGTGTAAAAAGTTTGAGAACGACTGCCACAACAGTAAAATGAGGGACAATGTCGAGATAATGTAAAAAGAATGACAGAGCACTGTGTTGAACAAAAGGAACCACCGTGCCACACACTGGCTAATGCCCATGATATAAATGATGATCAGGAAGGTCAGGTCCAATCATTGGTAATGCCACGCAATTTTTGCTGAATTCTATTACACGGCACAGGGAGACAGAGCTGCTGACCTTTAAGATGCTTCACCCAGAGGAAATGCCAATTTCCAATATTTACTGACAGTGCAGCATTCTAATGAGCCCCTCCCTGCCAAAAACCTGTTGTTGAGTGCCACAGAGAAATGGCCAAAGGTGTTTTCTTTTTTCGGTCGTGTTTGTTCAAAAAATATGTAAGCATATCAAAGTAAAGCTCATGCACACAATGGCACTGACCCAACATTGTTACTGTCTAATCTATGATGCCACTCAAAGGTCAATCTACAAGTAGTGGAGGGCAAAGCCTTCATTTCTGTGGTGTAGTAGTCATTTGTTAAAGTAATAAACTGAACCACAGGACACATTTTAAAGAGAATTCCACCTCAAAAGATGCCACGAAGTCAGTTTAATGAGCATAGGGAACGAGCGCCATAAATCCAGTCATCTCTGCGGTGCGACACCCGTATCTCTGTTTGTTGGGCAACCGTTGCTCACCATCACTGGCAACTGACGACAAGTGCTAACGGCTAGCCACGGAAAGCAGTATTTCTGGCCATGAAGTGACCCCACCCTGCATCTTGTTGAAATTTCAAAGTGTGACTTTGAAAAATCAAGCATGCCTGCACATGACCCCAGTGAAGTTATGGGGTGCAGAAAATGGATGGATGGATGGATGGACGGACGGATGGACAGACGAAGGAAACTTCAGGGCACCGGAGTTCCAGCAAGGGGGCCACCCTCCAGCTGAGCATGGCCGTTTAGGGTGCCTGATATTCAAATAGGTGAAGGCAGACAGAAGCACTGGAGTTGGACGCCAACAAAAGCAAGCAACACACATGGCGCCAGCTGATGTTTTTGACTGATCTCAACCTAGCTAGCATAATAGCGCAAAATCCATCAAATAAGCATAAGGTAAAATTAGAATAAACTATTTAACATACAATGTTTCACATAATACTGCACATTTTAAGTGGGTGCATCTTATGTATGATTTTTTTTTCCAAGTAGACCCGTTCCTTGATATTGCACCAAATGATCTATAAAATACGTTCAGTCAGCTAACGTACGAACAATTCATTTTCCAAAAAGTTCATATCTTGTGTATTCAAAGAAAGCAAATCTGGCACAAGGGAAACTGCATCCAGTCTACACAATGTATATACAATGGTTTTGAATGGACACATTGTATCCGGTTCTTCTGCTGACTCCACCTCGACATGGGAACGGGGGGGATGGGCATCTTGCTGACGAGAAAGGGGTGTTTTGAGAGTCATTTTCCGATTCCTCCAAAGCAAACCAATACCATTGAAAACGCAAGCTAATATTTCCCTGATCAAAAACAGGCGAGAATTTTTGAGTGAAAGATGGCCGATCATGGGTGGACAAGCCCTTAACGACTGTAAAATGCTTTCAGGATGACGATGTCGGTGGCAACAGTTTGAAACATCAATATACGCAGCCCAACTGCAGTTGGGAAGGAGAGTCAAGATTTCCACCATACACCAGGAAAAACTTCAAAATAAAAAGTGTCCCTCGGCCGTGATATCCATGTATTATTTGGCAAGGTAAGTGTGATTTTTAAGTTGGACTTCTTACCGCGTCAGTGGCGTGCTACAACCATGCACAGCATGACCAACTGTTGCCACAGCTGGCTTGACTTACCTTACAGATGGTGCACACCAAATAAACGAGTAGCCGACCGAGGCAGGAAAAAAAAAGTTGTTTTTTTTTTTTAAGTTGAGATACTTGAATTACTTGAACTTGTTTCACAGCACTATGTTTATTGATGAAGTAGATTTATGGGCGGAGCAATTGATTCCCCAGCATGTTTGGATATCTGATGAAAATTTTCTGGCCCATTAAAAGGATTAAAAGGAGGAAAAAATGTCCCTGAATACCTTTCAATATTACATCGATAAATGTCACACCCAACAAATACGGCGAGCTCTTCATCGAACCAGACTTCAATTGACTGAAAGATGAGTCAGCTACTATCCCTGTCACGAAGCCACCGAGGCGGCACTCAGGCCAAGCGAGTGATGCGCTGCAGCACCACTACGCCGGCCCACCCAAACCAGCCTTCCACACCCTGATACTACCTGGCAGATCGTGCCAGCAGCATATTAATATAATATCAAAGATCAAACCATGTGCGTCTAAAAACACACCACACGGACCTGTACAGTGAAACCGTGAATGGCTTATTAAATCAATGGTTCCTTTGATTGCTGTGAATATAGATTTGATAACTGAGCAAATTCTAGAGTTAATGCATAACTCTCATTAAAAAAAGATAAAATAATAACCCTCCACCGACTATATAAAAATGGTCCAGCAAGTGAAAAGACAATGAAGAGATGTAGACATGATCGTGTTATAAAATATAAACGAGAAAAAAACGATATGAACAAGGCTGGGATATTGTAATTTTTTTATTTTGGGAGAGGAGGGAGGATTATGAAATACTACTGTCTCCAACAGATTCTTCGATCAGTCTTTTGCCAAGTGAGAGTGCATTTTCCACATTTGCTTGGTCATCTTTTTTTTTTTTTTAAACAGGACATTAAACGACTTTACTACAAAGTTAAAATATGTGGTAGCCATTTGGGGGCTTTGGTCAAGGTTGATGCCGAGGTCAGTACTGGCAATATTACTTTAAATCAGGGGTGTCAAACTCATTTTTGTCACGGGCCACATTGTTGTGATGGTTTTCCCTCGGAGGGCCGTTATGACTGAATTTTGTAAAGCCATGTAAATGTTGAACCACCTCCACATATTTCATACACAGTGAACAACAAACTGATGGATAACAACAATAATGGCTTGTTTAAACACTGTTGTTATAGATTGGAGATGACAATTTTAAATTTTGGTTCAGACTTTAGCAAGTATCATGGAAGTTGACGTGCTTGATTTGCTCTCGCAGGCCGCAAACAATGATGTGGCAAGCCAGATCTGGCCCCCGGGCCTTGACTTTGACACCCGTGCTTTAGATTGTCAGGTTTATAGAAAAAACAATTTGTCTCTTTACTCTTCAGCAAGTCATACTCAACATGTGGCATGAGTACTGATAGTGGAACATGGGTTTCCTTTAGTGGTTGATTTTACACATTTATGGACAATTTTCATTTAAATTCTGTGGAATACATTCTAAATTATTCATGACTGAAGTTCAATTTTTGATAAACACTTATGCCAACTATACTACTTGAGATTGTTGTTTGTGAGTGTTATTTGAAGACCTGGGTATTTTGGGGCAATTGGTGTAAAAAGTTTGAGAACGACTGCCACAACAGTAAAATGAGGGACAATGTCGAGATAATGTAAAAAGAATGACAGAGCACTGTGTTGAACAAAAGGAACCACCGTGCCACACACTGGCTAATGCCCATGATATAAATGATGATCAGGAAGGTCAGGTCCAATCATTGGTAATGCCACGCAATTTTTGCTGAATTCTATTACACGGCACAGGGAGACAGAGCTGCTGACCTTTAAGATGCTTCACCCAGAGGAAATGCCAATTTCCAATATTTACTGACAGTGCAGCATTCTAATGAGCCCCTCCCTGCCAAAAACCTGTTGTTGAGTGCCACAGAGAAATGGCCAAAGGTGTTTTCTTTTTTCGGTCGTGTTTGTTCAAAAAATATGTAAGCATATCAAAGTAAAGCTCATGCACACAATGGCACTGACCCAACATTGTTACTGTCTAATCTATGATGCCACTCAAAGGTCAATCTACAAGTAGTGGAGGGCAAAGCCTTCATTTCTGTGGTGTAGTAGTCATTTGTTAAAGTAATAAACTGAACCACAGGACACATTTTAAAGAGAATTCCACCTCAAAAGATGCCACGAAGTCAGTTTAATGAGCATAGGGAACGAGCGCCATAAATCCAGTCATCTCTGCGGTGCGACACCCGTATCTCTGTTTGTTGGGCAACCGTTGCTCACCATCACTGGCAACTGACGACAAGTGCTAACGGCTAGCCACGGAAAGCAGTATTTCTGGCCATGAAGTGACCCCACCCTGCATCTTGTTGAAATTTCAAAGTGTGACTTTGAAAAATCAAGCATGCCTGCACATGACCCCAGTGAAGTTATGGGGTGCAGA
The DNA here is from genome assembly GCF_001891065.2 of Hippocampus comes. Taxonomy (NCBI): domain Eukaryota; kingdom Metazoa; phylum Chordata; class Actinopteri; order Syngnathiformes; family Syngnathidae; genus Hippocampus; species Hippocampus comes. The sequence continues at coordinate 2,958,716 of NW_017805275.1, forward strand.
AAATGGATGGATGGATGGATGGACGGACGGATGGACAGACGAAGGAAACTTCAGGGCACCGGAGTTCCAGCAAGGGGGCCACCCTCCAGCTGAGCATGGCCGTTTAGGGTGCCTGATATTCAAATAGGTGAAGGCAGACAGAAGCACTGGAGTTGGACGCCAACAAAAGCAAGCAACACACATGGCGCCAGCTGATGTTTTTGACTGATCTCAACCTAGCTAGCATAATAGCGCAAAATCCATCAAATAAGCATAAGGTAAAATTAGAATAAACTATTTAACATACAATGTTTCACATAATACTGCACATTTTAAGTGGGTGCATCTTATGTATGATTTTTTTTTCCAAGTAGACCCGTTCCTTGATATTGCACCAAATGATCTATAAAATACGTTCAGTCAGCTAACGTACGAACAATTCATTTTCCAAAAAGTTCATATCTTGTGTATTCAAAGAAAGCAAATCTGGCACAAGGGAAACTGCATCCAGTCTACACAATGTATATACAATGGTTTTGAATGGACACATTGTATCCGGTTCTTCTGCTGACTCCACCTCGACATGGGAACGGGGGGGATGGGCATCTTGCTGACGAGAAAGGGGTGTTTTGAGAGTCATTTTCCGATTCCTCCAAAGCAAACCAATACCATTGAAAACGCAAGCTAATATTTCCCTGATCAAAAACAGGCGAGAATTTTTGAGTGAAAGATGGCCGATCATGGGTGGACAAGCCCTTAACGACTGTAAAATGCTTTCAGGATGACGATGTCGGTGGCAACAGTTTGAAACATCAATATACGCAGCCCAACTGCAGTTGGGAAGGAGAGTCAAGATTTCCACCATACACCAGGAAAAACTTCAAAATAAAAAGTGTCCCTCGGCCGTGATATCCATGTATTATTTGGCAAGGTAAGTGTGATTTTTAAGTTGGACTTCTTACCGCGTCAGTGGCGTGCTACAACCATGCACAGCATGACCAACTGTTGCCACAGCTGGCTTGACTTACCTTACAGATGGTGCACACCAAATAAACGAGTAGCCGACCGAGGCAGGAAAAAAAAAGTTGTTTTTTTTTTTTAAGTTGAGATACTTGAATTACTTGAACTTGTTTCACAGCACTATGTTTATTGATGAAGTAGATTTATGGGCGGAGCAATTGATTCCCCAGCATGTTTGGATATCTGATGAAAATTTTCTGGCCCATTAAAAGGATTAAAAGGAGGAAAAAATGTCCCTGAATACCTTTCAATATTACATCGATAAATGTCACACCCAACAAATACGGCGAGCTCTTCATCGAACCAGACTTCAATTGACTGAAAGATGATCCTTGAACTACTGAGCTGAGAATTTATGGGGCTCACTTGGCGATTCTGATTCTCCAATACGGTACGTAATTTACAACCCTGCCTGCTTTTAGGCTTTTCAAGCCAGGGCCAAGATTAGACTCTGTCCAGCAACATAGCCCATGGATCCCTATAAATCTCCACTGATTGAATGCAAATTGGAAAAGTACACTATGTATGTCAGCATACATCATGAGGAAAAAAGGCTGTTTGCATGCGCACTTACACACGTGTGCTCATATGTACCTTTAAGTAGCAAACAGGCAGGAAACAGACATGTTAGGGCTACAGCGTGTCACATATTTGGTCATTTGTCTGCGAGGAGGCTTTGATATAATTCTGAGTTGCCCTGCATAGGAGGGTGATAAATTCTTAATAACTGCAGTGCAGACCCTACAGACGACACTGACCTAAATCCTACTGCTTATGTCTACACAGCTCGCTGCTTTCCACTTTAATAAGGGTCCATTACATGTTTTAATTTTTGCTAAAAAAAAATAAACCAAGCAACCAGCAAAATTTACCAAAATCATCTTCTCTGATTACTGAAATACAGCGTAACAAAGTCTTATGAAGGAGAATGAGGGAGGAGATGCTGTGCCATCAATGTGGGACCATCTGCTGATGTTTTATATGAGGAGTAAAATCTCATAAGCCCTCTACGCCAGAAGCACGAAGTGCATGTGATTAATATGCCTAGGTTAATGAGCAGGCCCAGCATTGACTTTGCTCTGCTGTCAGTATGGATGCATGCATCTTCGTGGTGATTCACTTAACTATTGCTGCTGGAGTATGCCGACATCATACACGACGCGGTGTGTGCTATAAGCAGGCCTGCGGCATCACCGTGCTTTGTTCGAGAAATGTCCTCAATATACATATACTGTGTGAGTAAATGCATGCAGTTTAGAAAGTGCCACCTGGCAAGTATACTGCTAATTAAAAGGGCAAAGCGCAATTAATGGATTCATCTCTCAGGAGGGATGTTCCTCTCTCCACAGAAATGCACTGTCCATTCTCTCAACCTATTCCAATCTATCTATCTATCTATCTATCTATCTATCTATCTATCTATCTATCTATCTATCATGCATATTATGCCTAAGTATGACAGGCTGCATAATGTCACACAGTTGTTTGAGCTTTGTAAAATAGATGGGATCTGAACCTGAGGGTTCTGCACAAAATGGTTATATTTGTTCAAACACCAGTCGCAAAAGCACCGATTGCGTTCACATACACGAGCTGAACACAAGTAGTGGAAAAAAATTAAGAAATTGTGGATTGTCGGGACAATAAATTTGTGCCCAAGTCACTGAGCCAGACCTCCAGGAGTCGTGGCTCAGTGGCAGATCCCAGAACCCAGAGAATGCGAGTTCGATGATGCCACGTCATCAGTAGGTGAATGAGGAGTCAGTATTTACAAGGTGGAAAAGCGCTATACAAGTGAAAGCCCATTTACCAAAGCCCATTTACATGAGATGTTCCGATATGCACACACTCACACCTGCACAGTTGCCCATCAGTTTTCTTTAGGGGATAGCACTGCTTTCATTAATGCTAATAAGCATCTTCAAACTGTGTCAGTGAGGCATTTAAAAAAAAAAAAAACATACAGCCAACGCAGCCCTTTCTCACTGACACTAATTCAAATGAAATGAATTCAAAAACTATTAAGACAGAGATTGTCATGTGGATCCAAGAGCACTTGAAACACGCTTATACAAGAACGATCCAGGTCTGGTTAATATTTGTAAGGGTGTCTTCATGAAAAACACAAATCACAGCAACTGTTAATGTCAGCAGGACTTTTCAATGTGAGCCTTTTGCGAGATGAAGGATGACTGTGTAAAACAGATCAAAAACTAACGAGGTGGATGTGTGTGCCATGAGTCGAGTCTTGCAGCAAACCAAATTAAATACACCTATGTCACTGAGCAGGACATTGGTGAGCTACATGACAACTTCTGGTGGTAGTGTAACTTACATTATCGGCAATGGTGCGACCCAACTTGTCCATTCTTGATCCCGCCTCTGCAATTTTCTTGGCAGCACTGATGACGTCCGATGTATTCTTAAGCGGTCCTTTCCCTCTGGGGAAGAAAATGTTAAAGATCAGTTGGCAGTTTCTGTTCTGTTAGACTAGCAGTCGTGTGCGAGTTGTTTTAGAGGGTGGTTTTCTCGTGAGAGCAAAACCTGGTTAGAAACTCGTAACGCACATCACATGCATAACTACAGGTCATAGTCAATGTGGAGTATTGAACAGGTGCCTGGAGTTCAATCCTTCTAAAGCACAGGTGTCAAACTCAAGGCCCAAGGGCCAGATCTGGCCCGCCACATCATTTTATGCGGCCTGAGACGGTAAATCAAACATGTCAACTTGTATCGTAGAAAGGGTTCTGTCAGTCGTCATCTGTACCTGTGGGTAAAAAACAAAAAACAAAAAAAAAAAAAAACAAAAAACAAAAAAAAAAAAACAAAAAAGGACGTTTCGCTTCTCTCACAGAAGCTTCGTCTCCGGTAGACGAAGCTTCTGTGAGAGAAGCGAAACGTCCTTTTTTGTTTTTTTTTGTTTTTTTTGTTTTTTTTTTGTTTTTTGTTTTTTACCCACAGGTACAGATGACGACTGACAGAACCCTTTCTACGATGGAACTTTCCTGTACGACTGAGAGCCTCCACAAGCATGTCAACTTGTATGAAGCTTGCTAAAATCTGTACCAACATTTCGAATTCTCATATGTAATGAATAAGAGCGATATTGTAAGCGTTTTCTTGTTGCCAAACCCATCATTACAGTAAATGTAACTATAGTTCAATCAGCCATTATTCTAGGCTTCTTTACATGGTTTCACAGTCATAACGGGCCTCCTCGGGAAATGGTAACAAGAATGTGGCCCGTGACAAAAAATGAGTTTGACACCCTGTTCTAAAGAATCCAAACGGATCCCAGTCTCATCTGTGCATGCAGCCAACCAGTATATCAACACTCGTAAAATTCAGCAATGGATCTCTGCATGATATCAGAGGTGCACAACAGCAACCTTTGAAAACTATTATTTTTGTCAGGCTCACCAGAAGTGTGTTCAAACAAGAATGTACAAAATCTGCATATGCTCCTTCTGTGAGTATCTTTGTGCAAGTTTCGAGTTCCACTTCAGGTGTTAATTATTAAACTGAATCTGAATGCAGACTTAATTATTAAACCGAATCTGAATGCAGGAGACCATGAAATCAGCCGACGAACAAAACCATGTCACTTAAAAAGGACAACAGGCATTGGCAACCCTTTTATAGAAGGCATAATTATTGTTGACACCAGAGAAGTGCTAAAAAGCATACTAGTTAATAAATTTGGTCAAGCAAAAACTTGAACACACTTCCACAGACCTGAACATACAACAGTAATATACTAGTGGGAATGTTTTCATATTGCTACAATTTTTGACCCTAAACAGGACGACTGAGCCCTGTGAATAAATCCACCGAAGCACTTTGCTATCGCTGCCCTAGCGCCCCCACCACCACAAGGGACTAAGGGACACATTTGGCAAGACACAAATTGAAGTCAACATAACTCTTTAAAAAAAAAAAAAAAAAAAGTCAACTTGAGGACAAATGGAAGTTTGCAACGCGTTCATTTTTCATTTACCCTATGATGCCCTGCTGTAAAGTAAGTCAGTGTCCAAATGTGAGCGGCTACAGCTAATAGCACGAAGTGGAATCTATCGAGGGAAAAGAAAGACCTTGGGGGAGAAGGATTACAATGGCTCCTGTGTATGTAACAAAACACACACACACACACACACACACACACACACACACACACACACACACACACACACACACACACACACACAGTCTCCACTAATGACTTTTGAATCACACTAGTTCTATGTGACCTTTGATGTATTGTAGGTATCAATAGAGATATGTTGACGCTAATATACATCCCTCTCTCATTTACATCGCTATATTAGATTTATTTCTTTACTTGGCGCAGCTGAGTGAATCTTTGTTGGATTCTTTTCCTTCTCTAAGTCCAAATTTGCTTGAATTTGTCAGTTCGTCTTGTCTGATCTAAGGTTGTAGTCGAGGGGGAGGGTCCCTGGCGCAGCACGGTGCCAGGGACGAGTTGCCCCAGCTGGGGCTCCTTTTCCCCGATCGATTGTGAAGCAACGCTCAGACAGATGAAGCCCTGGGAGGGACCAGGAGCTGCTCGATGCATTCGAAGTGTTGATGTTAATGTATTCTGCAATCCACACTAGCTCTTGTTGCTTGTTGAATTAAGGTAATGTTAAGGATAAATACTATCAGAATAGAGTAATTCTCACATCCAATTACCTATATTGTATTATAAAATGTTGTCCATCTTGCACAGCACTAAATCATATGGCGAAAAATCAGCTTGACCAATGAGCAACAAGCAGTGTTTTACAAATCAGCTCTGCACCCAAGAAACTTTGACCTGACCGGGGATAGGAAGAGTAACTGCTAAGCCGTGGTTTTGCCTAAACTTTGACAATTTTTTTTCCTACTGATTTTTTTTGGGGGGGGGGGGGTCATTTAGCACAGAGTACTTTTCTCGTTCTCGTTCTGACGAGAGGACACTTTGGGGAGATATTTATGGCCAGTCAAAGGAGTGAAAACCAGAGGTCTCGACACAGCTGCACGTGCCGAGTTGTCTGCCACATAGGACTGAGCCACAGCTGGCTACCTAAAACTGTACATCAGGTGGCCCCCAAATATATTGAATATCTCCAAGCCACAAATGTTTTATTCATAAGGGCCAACAGACAGCCATAAGAAATGCAAGAAGTCAACAAGAATCACTCTCACTCTGCAGATTGTCATGAGAGGTCGAGATCAATTACTTCGCAGAGCATTAACCTTGGCAAGGCATTGTGCCTGCTGAAGGTTGAAGGGGCAATAATATGGTCGAAGGTGGAATTAGCTAGCTACTGACCTTCTGCGTGTTACTATACAGTGCGGGCAAGAGGGAATAATATAAACATATATATTCACCCACACAATCCTTCATGTGCCCCCCATCTGCCATGTGATTCCATTTCATCTTTGTTCTCTTATCAGACTTCTTTTTTTTTTTTTTGCCAAGCACAACTGGGGTTATGTTTTCATTTGCATTGTATGCATGGATTGTATCTGTCCAATCGATGCATCTTCACAAATGTGTACTTTGTAGAACAATGTGAATGAATGTCTGTGTTGTCTTTCATGTTCTGTCAACACTGCATATCGCTGGCCGGGATCTCCTATGTCACAATTTGGCAATAATATATATATATCCATTTGCTCATCATTTCCAGTGGCCGGCTGAAGTGTCCATCAAGCACAGCATTACTTGTTTTGGAGGAATAGAACAGGGGGATCAACAAAGCAGACTCACCTGGTGAAGTCTGTCATCTCCATCATGATCATGCACATCTGCTTGGCCAAAACAATGATGTCATTGCCGCTGTCATCCCACTTGGATACCTCGGCATCCAGCTTGCTCTTCTCTTCCTGGAAGCTGGCGACTTGTTCAGCTATCTTTGCCTTCTGTTCCTGTGGCAACTGAGCCATAATAGCCTAAAGCAGGGAATAGTCGAAGGACAACGGGTTAAAACAGCACGCTGTTGCTGTATTGTTTAGGTTTATAGAATTCACCAGCATGGTGCTATAGCAAACCACGTTTCTTGATAAAACACCACAAATTGAAAATGGTCTTCACTTAAAAAAATAAATTAGTTACTGTAGGCATTTTTTGTTAACAAACACCTTTTTAAAATGAACCAAAGAATAGTAGAACATTTTACTTTTGCTGGCTTCTGATTTCAAAACAGCTTAATACTGTGCACAAACGTGTTTAGAACCATTTCTAACCACCTGTGGTGTGGACAATTGAAGGACAGCTTCAGAATCGAAAATAAGATAACATGACTGACATTTAAATCATGGCATAGGTAATAACACAGATTTTTAAAAATGGGTCAAAACTTTAACGTCCTTACATTTAAATAAAACCAATCGTTCCTTATATTGCATTTTTTCACATGGGTACACAAATTACCGGTAGGTTTAAACACACACACACACACACACACACACACACACACACACACACACACACAAAATATACCTATACATATGTACATTCTCCAAAATTAACGTGGCACCAAACAATGTGGGGCATCTTGTATATGCTCCCTCGCTCTCGCTCATTCTCTCTCTCATTATCAACAAAAACTCTACACTCACTCTTGCACTCTGGCCAGCAATCAGCTGGTCATCTTCTGTCTGCACACTGGTCCTGCTGCGAACGTCAAAGTCTTCAGTTTCAAAGTCGGAGTCGTCCAACTCTTCTGGAGTCTGTAAAAGAACAAAATGTATTGAGTTCTGTTCAGAGAAGCAGAAAAATAAATTAGCCCTGTACACCTACGATTATTTTCAATATTACAAAACACGAATGGAGCGTATCTGGGAAAAACACTTTGGCACGAATGGCATAACAATGACATAGGTCTGCTTCCTCTAATTTGGTATGTGAAAATGTAGATTTGAACAACACCACAAACATGTTCTGCTTGGGCAACTGTGAGGAAATGTAAAGAATAAGGTAGCATAAAAACATACTGTAAGCAGGATCCCATCTGGTATTCCTGAAAAAGGGGAGGATATAAGAGTTTGTGTACACCGAGTGTAAGCTTCTTCAAATTTGATCCGACACAATCTTTTAATATAAAACAGACCATATGCTTCTGTTTGTACACAAAAATTCAAACAGTATAACTTAATTACTCATGTACTTTTAGCTACAAAGGTGGTAAAGAGAAGATTGTTTATTACTATGTTGGTCGACTGAATAGCTCTACACCTCCCATCTTTAAACTACTTTGGAGTAGTTCCATCTAAAAATAAGTGAAGGTCCATTGTTTGATGAAATGTAGTGATGTCCTTATGCAAGGAAAATAATGTTCTCAGGTATGCTCAGTTACAAATCTGTACTGACTCACAGTCGTCTCTTTCAAGCCAGACAATGGTGTTCTGCGGCGCAGATATCACCTGCCGCGGCCTGAGCAACAGATGAACGTGGGAGGCTCACGGCAAACAGGACCTCATGTTTGGCAGTAAAAAGCAGCCCCCAACCCCCGATTTTTTTCTTTTTAGCAGTGCAAATGCTCATCTGCACTTAAGTAGGTTTTGTCAGGATAATAAAGTTTGTTTAATACAAGTGATAAAATATATCACTTGTATCATCTTATTTAAACTAATGATCGGTGATCTTTTTCAACAATACTGGCCTGACTACAAGGCCTCCAATTAACATTACTTGTCTGCGTAATAATCGATTCGGACACAACCATTTTCCCTCTGATGTTCGATTTACTGGCCAAGGCTTAGCATTCATCTGGGGTGAAATCACCTTGACCACCCAACTACAAAGAAAAAACAAAACACAAAAGGTAACACCCCCGTTTCTCACTGTCGGCAGCTCTCATGTTTATGATACTCATGTCTGATGTTTCTGTCGGATGGCAAGCCCGTCAGTCTGCTTTACGAATTAACCCTGACCAACACTCTTGCAAGGTAAACATCTGTTTGGGCTGAAATGGCCCAGTCCTGAAGGTTCTTACTTTATCAATTGGTTTTGGGTGCTGCAGAATGTCAGCTTGTTGCCTAGACTGTGTGGTTTTCATGAGCTTAAGTGTTTATTTACACCATTTCTAGAAGCAGGAAATAAGTTTTATTTTA
>NW_017805275.1:2968605-2969646 GCF_001891065.2 Hippocampus comes
GCATGTCCATCCCTTGATGACCACAATGTACCCAACTTCTGATGGCTACTTTCAGCAGGATAATGCACCATGTCATAAAGCTGGAATCGTCTCAGACTGGTTTCTTGAACATGACAATGAGTTCACCGAACTCAAATGGCCTCCACAGTCACCAGATCTCAATCCAACAGAGCATCTTTGGGATGTGGTGGAACAGGAGATTCGCATCATGGATGTGCAGCCGACAAATTTGCGCCAACTGTGTGATGCCATCATGTCAATATGGACCAAACTCTGAGGAATGCTTCCAGCACCTTGTTGAATCTATGCCACGAAGAATTGAGGCAGTTCTGAAGGCAAAAGGGGGTCCAACCCGTTACTAGCATGGTGTACCTAATAAAGTGGCCGGTGTGTGTGTGAGAGATATATATATATCGGCTGGATAGCTCAGTTGGTAAGGCATCGGTTTGGCGTACGGGAGACAGTGGTTCGAATCCCGCCTGGGGCAAAAATGAGCACATAACACCATCCAGTGTGGATCCTTGGGCAAGATCCTTCACGCTATGCCTACCTCATAAAATAATGAGAGACAATAAAATGAATGACATGCCGGCTCAGACGTCGCCCAGCCAAACAAGGTCTGCGTCAGGTGCTGGGGAACCAGAGCACCTTGATGAAAAATGGGCTACTGGAACAAAGCGGAGATGGGCGAGATGCGATAACATGGCTCTGTTGGAATGCTACTACTCAAGCAACCCTAGTCAGAGGGGTTACATGCAGAGAATGCGGGCTGAATGGTTACTTCGAAACCCACAGTCACGGTTGACCACGAAACAACTAGTAGCTCAGTGTTCCAACATCCACAAACGGCAATTGCTGTCACAACTTGAGATTGATGAGGTACAACGCAGGGTCCACGGTGAAGGACCCCAGGCTGCCAGATCAGAGAAGGAGGTCTTACCAGAGATTGGGAGGCAAACCCCAATGAATGCAGATGATGAGAACGGGAGGCCAGCCCCAATGAATGAAATGCTGAGCGAGGCAGCAACTGACCTGAAAGCT
>NW_017805275.1:2972225-2973614 GCF_001891065.2 Hippocampus comes
ATATATAGATATATATATATTTTTTTTTTTTTTACAGTCACATAAAATGGCAAAAGCCAATGCCTAAATAATCTATTAAATTAGTACATAGCCATATCTTGAAGTGTTGTAAATATGTGTGGTCGACTGCAGCGGTCCCCAACCACCAGTGCGCATATACGTCCCATTTGGGAATGTGCCAATCAGCCCTACCACGAACCGGTCATTGGCGGACAAAAGGTTGGGAACCACTGGTGTGCTGTGTCTGTAAGGAACTAGATATTCCAAAAATATTTGAAAATGTTATTTGCAATCTTAGCAGGATAATAATCTGGACACCGATTTCACTAAAGACAAGATAAAAGTATGCTTGGCTGATAATTGGCTTTTTTCTCAAAAGGGGCCAGATGTCGATTGTTTTAGCATCTTGGCAGCAGCATTCGAAGGTTGTAAATAAATGAATTGTTTGGATTGTAATGGACATTGTCACATTTGCATTGGATTAAACAAAATACATTATAAATTGCATGAGGGAGAGAAGCAATGTGTGCAACCTACCCTAATCATGAGGACAGCCTTGCGAATGTCTCGAATGCCATCATATACAAGACGGGAAGCATCAATGAACTCGTTCTCGTCAACTGGCTGCGAGGGGTTCGCGCTCAAGGCCTCCACTGCAGACTCAATTTGCTCTGTGAACCGTGGCATCACTGCGGGAGGGTAAGATGAAAGGTGGGAAAAAACAATATTGAGCAAGATTTCTTTCAAGAACCGCAGTGAGCTTAGGCTAGTGCAACCACCATGTAAGCGTAGACAAATCTGAATTATTTGTTCCACCAACACATCAGCCAAAACGGTTCACGAATGCATTTTAGCAGAAGGGACAAGTTGTTATTCAACTTTGCGCCTAAAAGACATGTTTATGTACTTGGAAGTGTCTTCTTAATGACCAAATATTTAAGTCTTCAATCCTTTGTTCTCAGTGATTTACATGTAAAATAAGGGTTCAGGCACCTCTTCGCAAAGCACAACATCGAAAAACCGGCCCAACCGGTTAATCGGCTGATATTAGTAACTGTAAAAATCAACTTTATTTATTTTGTTGATGTTTTGTTTTATTGATCAGAACACATTACAATTGAAAAAATTCACCAACATCCCAGAAAAGAATCAGCAATATTTTATTTAGATATACAATCCTTTGTTCTCAGTGATTTACATGTAAAATAAGGGTTCAGGCACCTCTTCGCAAAGCACAACATCGAAAAACCGGCCCAACCGGTTAATCGGCTGATATTAGTAACTGTAAAAATCAACTTTATTTATTTTGTTGATGTTTTGTTTTATTGATCAGAACACATTACAATTGAAAAAATTCACCAACATCCCAGAAAAGAATCAGCAATATTT
>NW_017805275.1:2975709-2983886 GCF_001891065.2 Hippocampus comes
TATATATTTTTTTTTTTTTTTTGGTGTAAGTCGGTCGATTTTTCTCTGTTGTAAAGTTAAATAATAATGGGCAAAGTATTGTAATGTAGTCAATTGTTGTGCATGTAGTTACTCTTTGTTGCTCACATCAAGGGACCAAAAAATATAAGTCGGAACGAGTTTATTCATTACAGATTTTCCCCATTAATCAACAGATATATCTGTTAGCAGAATTTTATTTAAACAATTATTGGAATCGGCCGAAAGAAAATGTCAGTTGGGCTGCAGTTTATGCTCGTCTGTTGTTTTCATTGACTAATTTCTCCCACAGGAGGTTGCCACATTGTGATTTTCCTACTGGTATTTGTTTGGCTGTTTTCTGTGCTCATTTGATGACTTGTTGCAATCATGCAGTCTATGTATAAAACAACAATTGAGTTGAAAACCAACCAATTTAAGATCATTCTAGCATGATTAGGATGCCTTTTTGAAACTCCTTTAATTCTCTTTCTACTGGTACAAACATTTTGTTGCTGTACTCGTTTTCATCCTTTTATGCAAGTTGTACCTGTGTCAGTCAGGAGCTTTGTGGCCTCCAACACCTTCTCTGTGTATATTCCGGGTTCATAGTTGTCCATTTCAGAAGTGACCACATGGACAACTCGGGCAGCACGGCCTCGAATAGCCCCAGCAGTGCGATCCAAACCATCCACGTCTTTCTCTTGCAGAGCAATAACACATTTATTCACGTCCTCAAGGATGTGGTTCTCTGGGGGACAATAAAACAGTTACAGTAAGTACAATTCCCTACACTATGATTTGCACCATATATTTTGGTAATGTGGGTCTTATAAATCACCATGACTTGCATCATATATTTTGGTATTGGTAGTGTTTCAAAGTACTACTTACCAGAGACACAAAGGAAGTCATCGATGGATGTTATGTCGTCAACAGCATCAGTGAGGACTCTGACCTGCTTCTCCCATTGTTCCTTGAACAAATCCATATTGTCTTGTGCCACCTTACTGTTAGGCTTTGCAGCTAAGGCCAAAGCCGCATTAATCACCTGCAATCGCCCAATCAAAAATATGTTGCCGTCATTACGATGACTGTAATAACTGCAGAAACTGGACAATCAATAACACCTTAAACTACAACTGTAGTATTGAAACCGTGCACTGAGGATAGCATATTTCAGGAAACAATTGAATGGGTTGAACGAAATTGTGAAACTCCGACTAAATTCAATGTGCAAGTTCTATTATTAGCTTATTGCAGTTTGAAGAGTAAACACTTGCGTAACTATTTTGTACTAGAACACAAAAGTTTGCAGGAGTCTATAATCAAAGCCTTTAATGTGTACACCGCTATGTCTACAATTACAACAATATTTTAATACACGTGCTGTATTTCTTTCCATGGTTATACATAGAGTTCCTATATTTCACAACTACAGAAATCAAAAGTGAATTTGATGCAAGTGGGTGTAAACAGCAGTAATACCTGAGGGCAAAGAGTTTCCAATTGAGATGCTGCCATCCGGACCAGCTTCACTCCCTCCTCGTTGTTGGAAATGGAGCAGGCTAAGTTGGCCACCTTAACAGAAGAATAAGAAAAAATTGGCACACGCCAGAAAATAAGCGAGAAACTTCAGATTTTTCTTGAAGACTTGAAAGATACATGACAATTTCTAAAAACAGTTTTACATCTTCCCAAGAAACATTGCGCTTCTCCAAAAAAAATGCTGGTAACCATGAACGAGAAGAACTCTGCCAAATGCCCAGTCCAAAATGTGCTGTAGGGTAATCTATTACAATTTGACTTTTCTACAGCAGGAGAAAAAGTGTTGTCACTCGTCTGTTTCTTGTCTCTGCAATGTTAAATGTTCACCAGTTAAATTTAACTAACAATCTTAAAAACCACATGGTTCTGACAAATGTGGATCTGCTTAAATGGCATCCAAAGATGAATGTGGGTCAGTCATAACATCATAACGGTTTCAAACAAATGTGTATAAACTAATGGACCATTTGCCTTGAGGCCACCAACCCTTGTGCTCATATCACGAGAACAGAATAGTGCAACGTTGATACTTATTTTGTCAAAGACCAATTTTAAGAGCACAGATTTCAGGATTTTGATCGAAAGCGACATCACTCCATCTATGCTGCGTGTGGACAAAGTTGTTGGTGCCACGCGAATAAAGATTAAAAAAAAAAAAAAAAAAATTGCAAAATTGTCACTGAAATGACGTGAAGATAAAAACTACCCAATTCACACACACTGCTTTTGAATTATCTTTGGTCATCTTATAAGAATACAGCAAGAGACAGCAAAGCTATAAAAATGAGGTTTTGAAACTGGAAGCACTGCACATTGTATTAAAATAGGATTAGCTTCCCACCTCCCACTTCACCTACATTAAGTTATCCATTAAGTATTTTACTCTTCAAGTAGCGATAATACATACAAGTGACAGGATGAGCCTGTCAATGTCCTGAGGTCTGACAGTGAAGTGTTCCTTGGCAATTTAAAAGGTCTCCTCCCTGATGTGGTGCCCCATTCTGTGCAATTCACCGGCAGTGTGTTTGGCAAAAGCTTATGCTACTCTATTCTCACTCGACCAGCCAATACAGTGGACTTGTGGTCAACCGCCCATGGGGAGATGTCCCATTTCAAATGTCAGCATTTGATGCTTGAACACGGGCATTCAAGGAATTGAGTGAAAGTACACTAATGAGGTCAGCTAGTGGTGCCTCTGGCTTGTTGCTTCTCCAAGGTCATCATTTTGTGGTTTCTCAACTGCGCTCATGTCCTTAATAGGGAAACATTCCAATGATCAGCATGGTAAGATTTTGAGGTTGTGACTGCAGAAATCACAGATGAAAGTGGACTTTCCTGAAAATTCCGGGGGGGGGAATATACAGTCAAACCTCGGTTTTCGGCCATAATTCGTTCCAGAAGGCTGTTCGAAAACCGAAATTGTTCGAAAACCGAAACCACGCTCTTTTTAAAATAAAAATGTTTACTGAACACGTCTGCTCACAATGGAAAGCAACACGAGGAAGCATCACTTCCTCGTGTAAGGAAGGCGAGAGGTGTCAAATGGTGCATTCAAGTGCGCTCAGTTCATTCGTGAACAGAAATTTGTTCGTCATCCGAGGCATAAAAAACACGAAATTTTTGGTCGAAAACCGAATTGGTTGAGAACCGAGACGTTCGAAAACTACACATAATATATATACATACACATACACACACACACACATATACATATATATATATATATGTGTGTGTGTGTGTGTGTGTGTGTGTGTGTGTACAGTAAAATGAACAGCAAGGATACTGCGCAGAACCCTCAAGCTTCCTGGCCTCTGGTAGAGGACCCGAGCTGAATGGAGGGGATGGACACCACCCGAGGGGTGAGACGAGCTTATTATACTATATTATATACAGTAAAATGATTTTAACTGACTTACCAGGTTTGTTGACCTTTCTAATGTAGTCGGACAAAAAAAATCTCCGTTCAAGTCCTTTTCCTCAAGCCATGACCACTTGAACGTGTTCCTAACACTCGCGTCTATTGCACGTATGTCAGCTTGCCTGTCTACCTGTTTGAACATTGCGCTGGTCCCGTACCTAGGCGATCACGCATGAATTAGTTTAAACAAAACACTATTCAAATACTCGGCATTCAATGATTAATCTGCCTTTTGTGTGCACACGTGCACCTTCTGTGGCTTCCGTTCACGCCGAAGTTATGATGAAAAATATGGCGAGGCCATGAGAATGAGATGGGAGGGGTGTTACTGTTACTAGTGTTAGTGCCTCAACATGGCTACGCTCGTGAAAGCAAAATTTGGACAAAAAGGGAAACACACAGATTGGCAGAAAAACGTGTCCGTCCGACCTCGAGCGTCGTGTCATCTCTGCTAGCTTAGCTGTTGTCGTAGATGAAAGCTTCTTTGATCTGTGACGTCCGTTGCGTCGGCGCTGATTGGTTGAAACCAAAAGACGCGCGCGTGTGTGTACATGTTCGCGCTGACGCACGCACAGCAGAGAGCAGCGGACTATCGAGTGCTGAGGCGCGCTTCGCTCGAGTGGTGTCGCTACAGGCAAAACAACGAACTCAAACGCGTGTTTGTTCAATGTTGTCAACTAATATCCGGATTTTAGGTAATTTTTCCTCAATTTTCCAGAGGAACTTTCATGAAAATTTGAAAATCCGGAATTCCGGGAAAATCCGGAGGACTATCATCACGAAGCAATCAACACATTGACGAGCATTATCCATGAGCAACAGGTTAAGAATTCAGCCGGAATATGGCGGGAGGAAGGTTAAACCAGTCTATTTTGTAAATCATTCACTACAAAATTGAAACACAGCACAACTTTAAGTCAACACTAAAAAAAGAGACTGGCTAATGGACCTAGAGGAAGTTGATTAATTCTAGTAGGCTGAGTAAAATAAGTCAATTTGGGAAGAAAAAAAAAGATTACCGTAATTTCTGGACTATAGACCGCACCTGATTATAAGCCGCACCACTACATTTTAAAGGAAAAAATATTTTGTACACACATAAGCCGCACCTGTGTATAAGCCGCA
The DNA here is from genome assembly GCF_001891065.2 of Hippocampus comes. Taxonomy (NCBI): domain Eukaryota; kingdom Metazoa; phylum Chordata; class Actinopteri; order Syngnathiformes; family Syngnathidae; genus Hippocampus; species Hippocampus comes. The sequence continues at coordinate 2,980,298 of NW_017805275.1, forward strand.
GGTGCCCATATTGTAACATGAGATATTTACAAAGAAATACGGTACACAGGCGGCCGTTAGAAGTCTTTATATAAACCGCTTCATGAAATAAGCTGCAGAGTTGAAAGCGTCTGACAAAAGTCGCGGCTTATAGTCCGGAAATTACGGTAGTCTTCAGGTTGAATTGGGTTTTGACAAAGGATTCAGTCAACATTGTGCATTACCTCGATCAACTTGTTGGCATGCTCACGGAACACCTGTGCATATTCCTTCACTTCTTTCTCGTTGCCATTCTTTGCAGCTTCAATCAAGACCAGGAGGGGTACGTTGGTTTCCAAAAATGAGTCAGACACATGGTCCATTACAGCTTTACGCAGCTATATTGGTGAAAAATAGAAGAAAATGGCAATGTTTTAAGTTTTCAAAGCGTGTATGATGCGGCATTTATTCACTTGCTTTATTGCATTAATGGCAATACTAAAAGGGCAGGGGGTGGAAAAGAATAGAGTTCAAAAACCACAAGGTCAAATTAAAAAACAAAAAAATCACCTGTCTGCGGAGGTCTCTGGTTTTCTTTGTCATCCTGTCAATGGCTGTGTTCAGAGCATCACTCCTGTCCTTTCTGCCGGCCTGCAAAGAAAAAAATGGGAGGATCACAGACTGCATGGTAATGATTGTTTCATGATGTAATACCCAAGATCAACGCAACAACAACAACGCAAATTAATTTTAAACTCTATGTGACTGAACACCATCCACAAACCATTCACATGTGCATCCAGGATCCTGGAGATGAGCATGAAGCATACTACGGCTTGTACAGAGTAGTTGACTTCACTGTCCCACAAAAACATACTGTGCGTGATGTCAACTGGTTGCTGTCTTTGACTTGAGAAGACAATATTCTAAACATGAGCTCACTGAATGAAATTAGCTTTTTTTTTTATTCATTTAAATGCTCTACTCTGTATTTTCAGCTTTGTTAATTGAGGGAGAACCAGTAAAGGAGAAATTTTACAATATTTTCCAGACCACACTTTCAAAGTGGAAGAAGAGCATGGAATTATTTTACTGCAAACAAAGAGATCCACAATTATTTGCATATATTTATGCATGTTCTATCCCGCTCATCCTCATTAGAGTCATTGGTGTGCTGAAGAAACACGCACCAGAACGAGGAGAGGTTACCCAGTTTTGCCATGTTCTGCAAAATTTTACCTGGCTGTCCCAGCGGCAAGGCAAACAAAATAATTTTTTTTCTCTGGCTGAAAATATCATGCAACCTTGAAACAAAGCCTTCACCCAAGCTACAGTATGTTGCTGCTTGTGTTCTATTCTGCATGCTCTTGGTAAATTTAACATATATTATCCATAGTCAATGAAAACATTACAAAAATATATATATAATCCTCCTGTAATTATTATTTTTAATGAAGCTTCTGTATTGAAAAAAACGTCAGTTACTAGTCGTCGTCGTCGCTTCGACTTTCATCACATTAGTGTCGAGTCTGTCAACCAGTGCTGGAAGAAAAGTCGACCATTCTCAGAGTCATCGATGGTAAAATCAATTCGAAAAAGATTAGTTTGTGACAGTCCTACAGTCGACTTACAAAAAATCTGCAACATCTAGCTGTATCAAAAGCAGTAGATTATATCCCATGAACACCTTGGCAGTGCTTCGGAAGTGCAAGGGCAGCTCTGCAGCAACTCGCCCAAATATTTTGATCTGTCACTGGGCTTAAATGGAAAACCTTTCGAGATATGATACAAGGGAAATTCCCCAAGTCAAAGGCACCAGTAACCGGAGAGACACATTTGATATAAGATTTCTGGAAGAAATGACACCCCCCCTCCCCCCAAAAAAACATCATTGACTAATTTTCCTTTTTCAGTTGCACCATACTGTAGATAAGTCTATGTAAGGACTTTTACGGCTTTGGTGTAGTAGGAAATGGGTCCCACAGAAAAGTACATACTAATCACCCAGCTGGCTACTATAGAGGTGCCCCTGAGCAAGGCATTGTCCCGACTACCCCAGCTCAACTTGTTGCAGTACTTTTTGTGCACCTCTTACTCTGAATCTCTGCTTGCAAACATGCATGTGTGACCTGGTTTTGTGTGGTGTGTTTAACACAGACGTATGTATCGACGTGCCTTACTGATTCTGCAGGAAAATGTGAAAGACAACCAGTGATCATGTTTGACTTTGGAGGTTCCACTAGTACAACAATAAAAATTGAAACAAATGAAAATTGTACAGACATAGTACATTTATGAACGTACAATTTAATGTAAGTGAATAAATTATGGATAGAGCATTTAAACTCTTTTTGGCAGCAGTGAAAGTTACGTGCAAAGCAGTAGTAAAAGTCTATCCACTGTTCCCCACAGAACAGAGATGTTCAGCCTCATTCTGCAAACTGCTCAAGTGGAAGTTAGCAGAACTAAAACTTTCTCACAGACACAAACTGGTTGGCTCCCACAGAAAGGCAGAGAACATTAGCAAGGTTGCAGGGCAATTAGATAGACACGGTAGAGCAACAATGAATGAACCAGTTGGATTCTGGGCTTTTCACCCCCTTTATAATGTGCAAATCAGATGCTACACCACCATGGACCTGCCTCATCGCTCAACACTGTTTGGCTATCAAGAGGGGGTAGGTAGTGCACACAGAGACAAGGGATCTCGCGGGGTATTAATCCCCGGATTTTTGTTTTATAGTTTTTCAGTTGGATGCAGTTCTGTGGTTGAGTGGCTGCTCTGTCCCGACTCTTGCAATCCCATTTCATGGCCTATATTTAATTTCTACACTAGAGCATTCAAAGGCACTTCTTCAGGTGCTTATTATGGAAGCCGTTTGTCAGTGGCAGCTTTTACGGTTCTAAAGTTAAGTCTATGCATCACTTTAATTAAGGAAAACTTAATAACATCCCTTGTCCACAAAAACATCTAAGTGGATTGTGTGAAAAGTTATACATGCTGTAGATGTCAAATCAGTTGTTTCTCCAAAAATGCTTTCATGCGTACCCCACCCAACCTATACTACAATCCTCCAGAGGCATCACACTGGGTGATTCACAAGTACGACCGTTACATGCTGGTCGAGGAGAATGAATATACAGTAAATATTCTCTAGTGCGGACTCGTGTTTGCGCTGTCCAATTTGTCCTGATAACAGAAATTCCTCATTTGGGAAATGAGCATGGTACATGTCCTTTATGAACCTGCAAGTATGTTGACAAAATGCACGTGTAACAACACAATCAATAAAATACAAAAATATACTGTCCAAAAACTGTTTATACAACAAAAACTGCAACACAGGTGTATCCAAAAAAAAATCACAACAGTAAAATACGTACAGTATTTTAATGTTTATTTTTTTTCTGTCTTGGGAAAAAAATGTGTCTATTTTGGATTGTTTTGTTGGACGCATTCTTTGGTTTATGGCAATGTTTGCCTGCGTGTCATACAGTTTTCTTGCTAGTTGCAAGTAATTGTCCCATTGATCACCGATGTCTGGTAATTCTTGTGCATACTGAAGGATTTTTGTTGCCATTTGCATTGCTTCCTCGCTGGATGGTGGCTTGTCATCAGGAGTTGAATCGA
>NW_017805275.1:2984082-2989462 GCF_001891065.2 Hippocampus comes
TTCGGTCGTGTCGAGTGGGTGCTGCTTTTAAGCTAGGGCCGCGTTCTACAGGACGTTAAGTGAATAAAGTTAAAATCATTCACAATTACAGTAAAACGCACGCCAATAAAAACTCACTTACACGTCGTCGTTTCGAATCTGATGATCGAAACGACATCGAAAAGTGAAAATGTGTCTCGGTGTCGTCGCTCCGAAGCATCGGATGGGCGTTGCGTGTATTTAAGCTCCCGCGGCAGGCATGACGTCTCCATCCGGGTTTCGGGTAGTGGAATTTCCGCTTACGTAAGTTCCGGTAACGTGTAATATCGTAGTCAAAATGTTAATGCACAGGCTTTTGTTCCGGGTGAAGGATATTCCTTTTCATAGAATTCCGGGGATGGGAATATTTACTGTATGTATATATATAAGGGACTCGAAAAGCTGGTGGAGTGGGCCCGGATGCGTTTCAAACCCGCCAAATCCAGATCAATGGTGCTGAGGAAAGGGAAGGTAGAAGACAAGTTCCGGTTTAACATCTCAGGCACAGCCATTCCAACTATCACAGAAAAGCCAGTCAAGAGCCTGGGAAAGGTCTTTGACTGCTCTCTGAGAGACACAACATCTATCCAGTCAGCATGTACTGAGTTGGATGGCTGGCTGAAATCCGTGGACAAGTCCGGCCTACCTGGGAAGTTTAAAGCATGGGTTTACCAACATGGCATTCTCCCCAGGATCCTGTGGCCCCTCCTTGTCTACGCGGTCCCTATCTCTACAGTTGAGACCTTAGAGAGGAGAGTCAGCAACCACCTCCGGAGATGGCTGGGGCTACCAAGGAGCCTGAGCAGCATTGCACTCTACGGGAACACCAACAAACTGCAACTGCCCTTCAAGTCCTTGGAGGAGGAATTCAAGGTATCGAGAGCCAGAGAAGTGGTTCAGTACAGGGACTCAAGTGATCCGATGGTGGCTAAAGCAGGGATCCAAGTGAGGACTGGCAGGAATTGGAAGGCAGAGGAAGCAGTTCAAGAGGCAGATGCAAGGCTGCGTCACAGGAGCCTGGTGGGAGTGGTCACACGAGGTCGAGCTGGGCTAGGATCTTTTCCAACCCCCCAAATGAACACCAAGGGGAAGGAAGGGCGACATCTTGTTCAGGAGGAGGTGAGAGCAGCAGTGGAGGAGACGAGAACCTGCAAGGCAGTGGGAATGAAGCAACAGGGAGCTTGGACGAGATGGGAGAATGCGGTTGAGAGGAAAGTGACCTGGGCTGAGCTCTGGAAAGCCGAGCCTCAACGCATAAAATTCCTTATCCGGGCAGTGTATGATGTGCTGCCAAGCCCGTCAAACCTGTACACATGGGGCATAGCAGAGACACCAGCATGCCCATTGTGTTCCAAGCGAGGAACCCTGGAACACATCCTCAGTTGCTGTACAAGGGCACTTGGAGATGGACGGTACAGGTGGAGGCATGACCAAGTCCTTAAGACCATCGCTGAAGCCATCAGCACAGGACTTGAGTGGGCAAAGCAGTTCCGACCCTCCAAGAAAACCATTGCCTTTGTCAGAGCTGGGGACACGGCAACTCCTGCCAGAAGAACATCCTCTGCAGGCATTCTGACGTCTGCAAGAGACTGGCAGTTGTTGGTGGACCTTGAACATCAGCTGAAGTTCCCCAGCCATATTGCAGTCACCACTCTGCGACCAGACATTGTCCTGGTGTCTGAGTCCACCAAGCAAGCTGTCCTGCTGGAGCTGACAGTTCCGTGGGAAGATCGCTTGGAAGAGGCCTTTGAGAGGAAACTCTCCAAGTACGCAGGACTGGTCAGCAATTGTCAGCAGGCTGGTTGGAGAGCAAGGTGTTTCCCCGTGGAAGTTGGATGCAGAGGATTTGCAGCCCGTTCCTTGGCCAGAGCCTTCAGCAGTTTCGGCATCGAGGGAGAGAGAAAGAGGAGAGCCATACGCAGTATCACTGATGCGGCTGAGAGCATACATATATACATACATATATATACACACACACACACACACATATATATATATAAATATATATATATATATATACACACACACATATATATATATATATATATATATATATATAGTTGTAGCCAAACTTAAAGCACATCTGCTGCCAGTACACTCCATATTAGCTCACTTGATTCAAGATCATATCAGCAAGTAATTCCATACAACCAACAGAATTCTGAATGCTCAATTTTTAAATTTGATTACTCTATCGATTCAGCAGAATGGTGTACTAGTTGTGAGCACGTCTGCCTCACTGTTCTAAATTGCGAACCTCACCTCTGGCATGCCTGTGTTACATTTGCATGCTATCCCTGTTCTTGTGTGGGTTTTCTCTAGCTGTCCGACTATCTCCCAGATTTCTAATTCGGGTGAGTGATGTCTGCAAGTTTTTCATGTGTTTGAATCAGACTACCGTATTTTCACGACTATAAGGCGCCATTAAAAGTCTTAAATTTTCTCCAAAATGGACAGGATGCCTTATAATGCGGAGCGTCTAGTGTATGCGCCGAGTTCCAAAGCCTGACTGAGAGCACTTCTGGCCGACACGCTGTTTATATAGAGAAAAGGCGGACGTGAGTGACGACAGGCATGCGGAAGTCCGCCAATAAGTGAAGGGTGGGCGTGTAAGAGGATGCTAAAGGCACGCCCCTAGCAGGTACCAGTCGTATGAGTACATTGTAAAATGGCTAAATAAAGTACAACCAAACTCAGTTTTGCTTCCGTTGCCTTTTTAAAAACGTGTTTTTAGCGTGTGTCCGTATGTCTTAGCTGCTTCCGTATGCTTTAAGCTAACATACCTGGTATGTTTTAGCGTGCATGCATGCTACCGTATGCTTCAAGCTAACGTGTTTTTAGTGTGCGTGCATGCATGCCGTATGTTTAAGCTGGCGTATGTTTTACCATGCCTGGCTGCGCCCAATAATATAGTGCGTTTTGTGTATGTGTCAAATACAGAAATAGCACCCGTTACTGAGACTGCGCCCAACAATACGGTGCGCCGAATGGTCGTGAAAATACGGTGCTTGGTTGTTTGTCTACAGGTGCAACGCAAATGAAGAGTATTGAAGAAAAGGCAATTATTTCAGCCGTTCAATTTATACAAAAAATATTATTTATACTTAGTACACAAACAGTGAAACATTAAATTGTCATGATTAATGAGAACTTACTCTTGTGTTTATGAATCGATACGATATTTTAGATCACCCTTTAATGCAGTACGGAAGCAGGGATTCCAATATTCTAATTGTTCTGCTTTGCAATTGGCGGGAGACCAGTCCAGGGTGTTCCCTGTGTAGCCCAAAGTCAGGTGAGATTAATTCCAGCTCACCCCAACGTAATGAGACAAGTAATATAGTTCTTGGATGGATTACTGTTCCTTATTCCGACTGTATATAGAAAACATTTACTTCATGCCTGGTAACTTGGACTGTCACAAATCTAGTTCGTGATAAGTACTGTGCACAGCGCTTCAAATATTAAATTGATAAATTAGGGAAAAGTAAGGTTTGCCGTGCAAAATATTGTGACGTTCTAAACAGGGTCAAAATAACTGTATTCAATCTATTTGTTCAATATCAAATAGTAGTTTGGTAATTCAATCTCACTTTGTCGTTCATTGTTTAGCAAACAGTACTGGGGTTTTAAAAATGCTCAAGGCTTGCACTAATTTTTCGATACACTATGCGGGTGCTTAACATGACTACAATTTTGTCAGGATATGAAAATGATCTTAACATAGCTTGATACTCCATTAATACTGCTGTAATGCATTCCTCAAGAAATATGATCTATCTATCTATCTATCTATCTATCTATCTATCTATATATATATATATATTTTTTTTTTTAATTTAATGTCACTTTCAACAGACCACAGACCTGTACATCATGACCAACAAAGCAAGGCTTCAATTTACAAGTGTGGTTAATTTAGATAGCAGGCCACCCCAGCACGTTAAAAAATATCAATATTCTGATCATGACAAGTCAGTGGGAAGAAGTGGGGGCGGAAAAGAAGACTGGATGCACAAAAGCAGTGATATGAGGCAGGGAGCAAGTGACTGAACAGTGAGAGAGAGCAAGCGAGCGAGCGAGAGGGTTGTGTGAGTGGGAGAGAAAAAGAGAGAGAGAAAGAGTAGTGATGGTCGACGCCAGGCTGCCACCACTCTGTAGCACTGAGTGGCTGCAACAAAAAGCACAGAATAACATCCCCGGCACCCTGCTTGGCTTTTTTTTCCTCTCTTCTTGTGTCTCAGCAAGCAGATGAGGGCTCTGCGGAGGCAATGTTAGGACTTAGCTGGCGTCAGAAGCTGATTCTTTGGATGCCATCAACAAGTTAGGGGTGATGGACTAGAGCGCAGAAAGGAGAAACGCTTGATCTTGAAGTGACAGGCTGATCTGACATCATTGCAGTGGAAAGGAAGTAAAAAAGAAAAAAAGGGAGGAGGAGAACCTTTATCAGATTCGCAGGGACTGCAACTGCTCAACTTAAAAAGATCAGCTCTACTTCTAGAGATTGCCGGATGAAGACGACAATTTAAACCACGACTGGATTTTATGGGACAGCTAAGAAAAACTGGAATAAACATCTTGGGACATGGAAATGATTTTCTCTCTGCGTGGGCTCAGTCTTGTTTCATTTCAAAAGCGATTGGTTCATTTTGCGCTTTTCCAAAAAGGTTCACTCCATTTGGATTTTTTTTCCATGTGGTTGCTCAAAAAGTCTGCGGAGAAAGACAGTTGAATGCAGCCTCAGATGTGCACAAAAGGATGGGTAAGTTTGCCTCTTTTTATATGAACGGACTGGAAATGAATCGGGAATGCAAGAAGGAGCTGGAGAAGCAAAGAATTGAAATCTCTGGCAGAATTTAGTCTTTCCTTCTCTACCGATCGACAGGCAATCAGACAGACATAGAGAGAGCAAGAGAAAGAGAGAGACATACGCATGCACACACACACACACACACACACACACACACACACACACACCAATGTATTGTATAAACAACCGTATAATCCAACTGCACCACAGGATATGCTCCCTTCATGAAGCAAGGTTAACACTTAATCATGATGGAGGCTAGTACACTGTACATTAAATTCTTTTAAAGCAAAGAAGTTAATTCAGTGGGGTTTTTCACAGGTTGTATTAACTGGCACTCTTGGTTTTGATAGATGATTCTGATTGAAATGATTACGGTTGAAAAATATAATTTAGTTCCAATCTCCCAAACATCACTATCTGCTTACAGGGAGAACTTGGTTTCATATAACTCTCATCGAGGGTGGACCCGAAACATTCTAAATGTGTGTGTGTGTGTGTGTGTGTGTATATATATGTATATATACACACACACACACACACACACACACA
>NW_017805275.1:2989519-2994902 GCF_001891065.2 Hippocampus comes
ATATAAAAACATATAATAAAAGCGTTAAACTCATACCAGTCAAATCACCATTGCAGAACTAATCTACCATGATGCATAGAGTGGAATTGAAATTATTTGTGTAAAGCAAAAGCAACAAAAAAGTGAACCTGTATTTGGGATGATAATAGAAACAAATTCAGTACAATTGCTCAATTGTAATTAGCCTGGATGAGCTTCTCCCCTCGCCCACATCCTCATGCTCATTTTTTTTCTTCATCTTCAAATCCACTCAGGTTTTCATTCAAGGTGGCCATTGGTGGGACCTGCACCAGCGGCTCTTTGTCTGTATATGATCAGCATGCTCCTTGTGTGCCTGCTGCCTTCTGCATCATGCACAACCTGCCCACAAAAATGCCGCTGTGAGGACCTGCAGTTCTACTGCGACACCCAGGGACTTCAGGCACCCCCAGATGGTGTGGACAAGGGGGCCCTTGGGCTTTCACTACGGCACAACAGCATCACTGAACTCAGCCCTGATCAATTCTACGGCTTCAGTCAGCTCACCTGGTTACACCTGGACCACAACCAGATAACTACGGTTCAAGAAGATGCCTTCCAAGGGCTCTACAAGCTGAAGGACCTCAATCTGAGCTCAAATCGTATCACCAAGTTGCCCAATACAACCTTCATCCACCTCATTAATCTGCAGATTCTGGACCTGTCCTTCAATCAGATGACCGCTCTGGAACCGGAACTGTTTCATGGATTAAGAAAGCTCCAAATTCTCCACCTACGTTCCAATTTACTCCGTACCACACCTGTTCGGGCATTCTGGGACTGCCGCAGCCTGGAATATCTTGGTCTGAGCAGCAACCGCCTCCGGAGTCTAGCACGAAATGGTTTTGCTGGGCTCATTAAACTCAAAGAGCTCCACTTGGAGCACAATCAGTTGACAAAAATCAACTTGGCCCATTTCCCACGCCTTGTGGGTCTCCAATTTCTGTATCTGCAGTGGAATAAGATCAACAACATAACGTGTGGCATGGAGTGGAGCTGGACCACTTTAGAGAAGCTGGACCTCACAGGAAACGAAATCCGTGTCTTGACACCTGATGTCTTTCAAACGCTGCCAAATCTCAAGATTTTGCTGTTGGACAACAACAAATTAAGCAGTCTGGATGCCCAAGTCATGGATATGTGGCAGTCTCTAAGTACTATTGGATTGTCTAGCAACCTTTGGGAATGTACCAAAAGGATTTGTTCTCTAGCCACCTGGCTAAGCACCTTCAAGGGAAGGTGGGAACACTCCATTCTCTGCCATAGCCCTGAATATGCCCAAGGTGAGGAAATACTTGATGCCGTGTACGGATTCCAACTTTGCCAGAATTTTTCAGCACCGGCTGTTCCGAGCACGAGTACAACCACAGACGCTACCACGGCTGCAGAGATGACGAGCTCCTTTTTTGGAATAATGCAGCCAACCCCTACGCAGGACTATCCTTGGGATAACTGGAGCTGCTCCACATTCGCAACCACAACACAAACACCGATCATCTCTCAACCAACCACCACTGCATTGGAAGAGACGCCTGTAACAGACGACTTGTCCATCATGGACAACACCATTATGACTCATAGAGTTATCATGGGGACTATGGCTCTTCTGTTTTCATTCTTTTTCATCATTTTTGTTGTATATATTTCACGGAAGTGCTGCCCCCCCACCCTGCGCCGGATACGCCACTGTTCCGCTATTCAGAACCGCCGACAGATGAGGACCCAGCAGCGGCAGCCTATGGCAGATCTAGCTACACAGGTGCCCTATAATGAATATGAGCCCAGCCACGAAGAAGGAGCACTTGTGATCATTAATGGCTATGGGCAGTGCAAGTGTCAGCAACTGCCTTACAAAGAGTGTGAAGTATGAACGCTAATTTATTTCTCGGACATATGGTTTGCCATTTGACCATTTGATGATACAGGGTTTGCTTTTTGGATTCGTTTTCCAGTTCATGTTTAAAAAAAAAAAAAAAAAAAAAAAAGAAAAAAAAAGATGAATTTCTACTTTCCGGAATTTGTGAAAACATGATAAATGATTATTGATCCAGTGACACACATGACAGTGTTAGGGTGGTGTAGAGATAGGCATACATTTATTTTTCTATGAATGGAAGTTGTTCGTACAAGGCAGGGGCAATCATTTTGAAGAAGAAAAGCGTGTCAACTGTGAGATGTCTCCACCTTATGTCAATATTCCTCAATAAGTAGAAACATTGCGTCCTGCTTTTATAGATATTTGAAATCACTTCTTATCCACACCACAGACACTGTAAACAAAGCAACCAACACAGACTCAACAATACATTGTCTAAATTGAATTGTTCTGAGACATTTGCATTCACAAATTACAAATCACCATTCCTGTGAGCAATCTATTTGACACACGAATGAGCCAAGCCCATTTCTAAATGTTTCATGTTTGTTGCAACACTGACATACACCTCCAACTAGAGCAAAACAAAATCTTATGCCTTCTACAATACAATGAGTTCATTTGATTTGAACATAACGTACAGAAATTGCACACACATTCTCAAAAATAGTACTTCTACCTTGCTGTTGCACAGTTAGCTTGTGAGCAGGTAAACGCCAATGAATAGCGTACGTAACAGACAGGGGAGCGTTTCAATGTTGGGCGGGCGGGGGGATGGAGGCTCTTTACAGCTAACACACTAATAATGACCGACAGGCCCAGGATTAAACCAATTACGGCAGGGCAAAAGAATTAAATATTCTGTCCTCTGCACCAGTGAGTCGGCAACATTTTACTTGTTCACACGCAAATATAGTTCTGAATAGACTCAAATCTCTACAGCAAATAACAGCACATATTAAAGTTTATTTTTCATGGTTTTTATTCAGAGAAAGACTGTTTGCAGACTTCTATACGATAACAACAGTTACCAGGTGTGACAGGTCAACCTAAACTTTGAGCAATGCCATGAAGACAAATGGAGATCAAGTGATAAGCAAAAAGCAAGCCTGGGTCAGGAGACATTTGTATGCAGGAGGGAGAGGATGTGCATTAGCATCAGACTAAAGCTGCTGCCGCAGCTCCGCACCTCTGTGCTCAGATTGGTGATGGGGGGCAGGGTGAAGGAGAGAACCACAGAGGATATGATGCTAAGCATGAAAGGAGCAACTCGGGGTTAAGTATTTTATTTAAACTAATGTGCATATTTTTGACCTTTTGAAAAATGTGGAACAATAAACACTGATTGACAACACATTTCGTTTGCTCTGAAAACTCTACAATGTACTGCAACATTTTCACAAAAATGTGTCAGCTTTTGAACATGTCAAGAAAATGTTTGATTAATAGACCAACATTGGAACATTCCAAAACACCCTAACAAACCTAAGTTACTCATCAAGTTGGTTTGAAACATTTTGCCTGTGTGGCAGTACATTTTCATTTGTTTTTATCCAGCAAAAATGATTACATTTAAAAGCAAAGGAAAACATGAGTCCCAAAATCAAGCAGGTCTGCTGTGTTTTTCTACTTTTGATTTCACATTGCTATTATAACAACCCGGTTATCTGTCTTGCATGTTTGAAAGTGCCACCTAGGACACAGAGACATTCATTTATGGTACAGCAAAAGCAAGGATTAGATGGCATTCCAATAAAGTAAACATCTCACACTGTTAAAATCTATGGTTGTACCAAGTGATGGAAAAGCCACAGCATTTGTAGAAATATGCATCCCTCTGCACTTTGGCTCTTTGTATAATGTTTTGGTTTCCTCGTCATCCTCTAGCTCCCTATACCCCCCCCCCAAAAAAAATAAAAGGAAAAAACAAGGAAACAGAATCCCTCCCTCTCTTACCCAGCATTTTCGTGTAAAATGAATGCTTTGCATATTTTGTATTGTAAATGTATGATTTCATATCTGTATAGTGCATACAATGTGCCATCATGATAAAAAATATCGTCAAACATTACAGTATATTTTTAAATAAAATGGTTCAATTAACAGTGTACTGCTCAAAATGTACTTCAGTTCATTACATTGTGGCCATCGGATGTGTGAGCATGCTGAAGAATTTAGTTCCAATTTTAAAATGCACAAATCTCTAATATATGGGCCCAGAGTGGCTGAGTCCAGGGCATACACACAGCCTCTCGTCCAAAGACAGACAGGCTCACTCACTCTGCTTTGTATACGGGGAGATCTAGTCATTTAACTAATTAAGGTGTCCAGTCCGCTCCGGAAGTATTATAATTAAAATGATACATTCCTTTGTTTATCTTTGCTTGTATAGTGAAGACATTTGGGTTTCAGATCAAATGAGATGTTTTCTCAGGACAGAGCACCTTTTGTTTGAAGACCCCCTTTTTAAAGTGAGCAAAAGTATGGAAACATAAAGGAACATGTGACTGATGAGTGTTTCTAGTTGCTGAGGTGTTGCCTTTTAGATTGATTACCTAAACGTTGCTGCTTAAACAGTGCTTCTTTTTAGCTTTCACATGTAAAAACTGTATTTGCAAGCATAAAGACCAGAGACAGCCGTCTATTGGGGGGGATGAGCAACAGAGATGAGCCAAAAGGTTTTGGGACTTCTTTGGACTGATGAGACCACGGGGAGAAAGAATGGACCTGCTTATGATAAAACACAAACGAGCTCATCTGTGAAGCCTGGTTGCGGGAATGTCATGTCTTGGGTTTGCATGGCAGCTTCTTGAACAGGCTCACTCATATTTATTGATTATATAAATTGTGACCACAGCAGTAGAATTAATTCTTCATACATGGCAATGGCGAGTGATGAAAAAAGTGGAAGGGGCGTGGCCTGGCCGGGGGTGTGGCCTGGCCGGGGGCGTGGCCTGGACGGGGGCGTGGTTACTTACAAAAGTGGCACTAAACATGCTGAAGATGAAGTGTATTCAATTTACACACTATTTGAAACTTTAACAGAAAAAAAATCCCAAGATTGATCACTATTCTTTCAAGTGAAAATTTGTGCAATTTTGCTTATGCATTCCTAGTGAGCACCAATATGTAACTCCAAATTTGCTGCTCAAAATCAAAACTAAAAAAGTAAACACATTCCCTAACATATTTAAGATTTGTTCATAACTTGTATTCATAAAGTGTTGTGTAAATGTGATAAAAAGCTGTTGATTCTTACCTCATACAGTGATAGTGAATATTTATTATGCATACAATTTATTATGCATAACCGTGCTTTATTATCCAAGACAAAACGTGAATTATCAATATGAATATAAAACGCAAATAAAAACAAATAAATGTTATCATGCTGTTGCTACAAATGCATACCAAATAAAATTGAAAAGATCATCCTCGTATATTTGAATAAAAAAGTATATACCTCGGAGTGTACCTGTCTATCGGCGA
>NW_017805275.1:2995010-3042658 GCF_001891065.2 Hippocampus comes
CGTCTGGTTTCTTCAAAAATTGTCCAAGAGCTTCTGTAACTTCGTCGAACTTGGAACCAATTTTAACCTTTACAGTGACTTTTCTGTCAAGCCAGTCCCATCGGAATTTATTCTTGACGTTTGAGTCAATTTCTAGGATTGAAGACTCCTGATCTTTCGTCAAAAATTTCATAATTCCGCTCAAAACGATCCCAGAACAATGAATTTGCGAGACGAACAGGCCGCCATGAATCAGGTAAAACAATATGTTACATGCAATTTGATTGGTCCAATTGCTTGTAGTTAACCAATCGCTGGGCCGTATATAATCGAGCTAAGACTCCCGCAACAAATAATGCCTTCAATGATCTGATTAGTTGAAGCTTTCATACACGTCCAATCGCAGGGCTGTTTACAAACGGAAAACAGAGAGACTGTTCGGGAGAGCTCGTGAAAACTCGACGATAAGGTATCTGACCGCCCCTAAATTTTTCTCAACGGATTTAGACGATTCACAAAAATGATCAATTTAAGAAATAAAACGGCGGATTTCCGCGGATCCGCGGAAAATTGCCATGTATGATTCTTAAATACAAAATCATTTTGTCTGGCAATTTACAGAAAAATGCATGCAAACTAATTTTCAGAAGCTTCATCATGCAACAAACCAATGACACAGGACCCACTGCCAACACAACAAAGGATTTCATCGGTGCAAAGGGGGATGGTCTTAGAGTGGCCAGCCAATCGCTGAACCATAACCAAAGAACGCGTGCATTTGGCCTCCTGAAGATGAGACTGAAGGGTGAAACTTCCAAATAACAAACAAGAACTGGAAGAGGCTACAGTAAAGGCCTGGAAACACATTTCGCTTGAAGAATCCAACAGTCTGGTGCAGTGAATGGGGCACAGGTTTGATGCAGTAACTGCAAGTAAGGGTTATGCCCCCAAATATTAAATGTCTGTCACTCTAAGTTAATTGCTTTTAGCTCACTTGAAAAGTGGGTAGCTTAAACAAAAGGTACTCTGTCGTGACTTGTTTAACATAGTGTTTCCCAACCACGGGTGACACACCCCTCAGGGTAGGTGTGCACATTGCAAGGGGTAGCTGAAAACATTTAATATCAACATCAAATTCACAAATAGCTGGATGTCAGCTCAATCTCATTAAAGTTCAGAAGACTGATGGAAAAGTAAGTAAAACAGATATAGTGGATCTGAACATTATTCATAAGAGTTTTGTTCCTGACATTTCAAGACTAAAAGCCTGGTTGAATAGGGACTTTTCAAAGGTGTTCCTTTTTTTTGGGGGGGGGGGGTGTAAATGTTATGTGCAACATATAAAGGCATTTTTTTCTTGTCATGGAAACATTTTTTTTTTCCTCTGTGGTTAAAAAATAAAGAGTGCAAAGTTTAAATTACAGATGTAAAATAAAATGGTTTGATTTAATAATCACTTGTGTTACATTCGACTTCTGGAGAATCATCAACATGGATGAGTCAGGAGATACTCATGGTATGACAAAGGTTCAGTGGTACACAAGCCAAAAAGGTTGGGAACGCTGATTACACATATCTACATGTAAATGACATGAATTAAAAGATGGACATATACTTTCGTCTCATTTTTAATCAGAAACCCAAATGTCTTCAGTATACAACAAAAACAAAGGAATCGACCTTGTATGCCCTATTCCATAAAAGGAGCTGCAAATCGAAACTAGCTCCAAATGGAAAATGATCCGAAAATAAACCTTATGTAATGGTCCAATCACAAATACCACCATTTGCAGGAGCCACCTTTTACCAGTCATCATTACATACCTCAGGCATAACTAGACTAGAAAAGCATGTGAGAGGAGACGCCTTTGCCAAGGCGGAGGCCAATGTTTTGGTGGCAGTCAATGTCCACAGACATCTGTGGATCTCTAGATTTTAACATCTTGGATCCTTGTTGAAAAGGTCTCCCTCCTTGGCCCATACCCAAACGTTTCATCAAATGCATTTGAGTAGCAAACACGTAATTCTGGTAGTAGTATGTAATCCAACTAAAAAGTAGCACAAATAGTAAAATGCTTCTAAGGTCTTCCAACAAAAAGGCTTTTTACAGCTTGTAACTGTAAAATCCTGAGCAAGCTAATACAGTCATACCTCGGTTTTCGACCATATTCCGTTCTAGAAGGCTCTTCGAAAAGTGATTTGTTCGAAAACCGCAACCATGTTTCCCATTATAATCAATGTAATAAATTTTAATCCGTTCCAAGTCTGGAAAACAACTTTTTTAAAAGCATTTTTTTTACTATTTTACACCATAAACTGTATACAGATGTAATAAGAGAGCAGGTGATATATTAAATACTGTACAAACATTTTGTATGTTTTATTTTTACCAATTTTAACAGAAACATTAACATTGTAACACAAAAATTCAAGTCTCTCTCTCTCTGTGTGTGTGTGTGTGTGTGTGTGTGTGTGTGTGTGTGTGTGTGTGTGTGTGTGTGTGTGTGTGTGTGTGTGTGAGACAATTGTAGATTACATTATTTTACACCTTGAACAAATAAACCTTAAAGTAATGGATGTAACGATGGACTCTCTCTCCTTCACGTGACCAATTATGCAGGAGCTCGCAAAATGAGTAAAAAAAAAAACTGCTGGAGATCGCAAATGGCGGCGGCCTTAAAAGTACGTTCGGGACAGCTGGATTAAAGTTATGGCTGAATACTCTGAGATGGCCACAATAGCACTGTTGCTATTTCCGACAAAAAAAACGCCACAGTTTTCATGCAGCTCATACCATATTATTTTGTTGTATTATTTCCGCCACACCTTAAATGCCGGTCCCTGAAAATATTGTCTGACATAAACCGGTCCGTGGGACAAAAAAGGTTGGGGGCCCCTGCCTTAGCCAACACAGACACACGTACACCTGATTAATGTTTTGCCATCAAATCTTTCTTAAATTCAATAGTTCTGCGCACTATTTTCCTCTTTTTTTCACCAGCTTTACTACTTCCACTTGCTTTCTTTGGTGCCATGATTAGGGGCTGATATACAATGCAGAAATAACAGTCCAATTTGCGTAGATGTCAACAAACAGATGGTTTTTAAAAAATAAATAAAATAATCTAACACGTCCGCTCACATTGGACGCTCTTTTTTTTTTATCTTTATTGAACACCTCCGCTCACATTGGACACTTTTTTTTAATCTTTATTGAACCCGTCCGCTCACATTGGACGCTGTTGTTTTTATTTTTTTTATCTTTATTAAACACGTCTGCTCACAATGGAACGCTACACAAGGAAGGGTCACTTCCTCGTCTACCCGAGGAAGCATCACTTCCTCATGTAAGGCACGCGAGAGGAGTTGAATGGCGCATTCAAGTGCGCTCAGTTTGGTCGAGAACGGATTTTCGGTCGTAATCTGAGGCATAAAAAAACTCGAAATTTTTGGTCAAAAAAAAAAAACGATTTGGTCGAGAACAGAGACGTTCAGAGGTTTGACTGTAAATGGTAGTACCTACCTCATTTGTTTAACAAATTTTGGCCAATTTTCAGTGGTTTCAAATAGTACAGTGAACCCTGACTAGAACGCGGTTCACCTTCCGCAACTTCGCTGTTTCACTGATTTTTTTTAGTGCAGTTTTTTAATGCTTTTTTTTTTAACAGTGTCTTGTGTTCTGCATCCTGATTGGCTAAGGGACTGACCAACATGAACAGTCTCCGCACCTCGTCTCTGTACAGCTTGCCAAATTTACCTTTGCAAATTTTTGGTTTCATTATATCAGTGGCGGATGCTGGTCTGTCAAGGAGGGGAAGCTCAATTTCGGCCTGCATCATAAAATGTGTCTGTTTATTTGTGAATTCTACTCTCCGTTCCTTTTCAAAAAAATGAAAAGGATGCCTTCACCATAAGATCGGTGATTGGTTCATTTCGCTGTCAATCAAGAAGAGATTCAGCTTCAGACAGATCATCCAATCATCATGCAGAAAAGCTGAGCGTCCGGGCCAGCCGATATGCTGAGCGTCCCATGGGTGGGACAAAACCAGCATTTATCCAATGACTCATCTTGTTTCAATGCATTGGGACAACCTACACTAAACTCTCTTAGACGCCCAGCGTCCGCGTGGTCAACACTCAGCGTCCACACAGTTTAAAGCACAGTGAAGCTGTGGGAATGAATGAGAAGAGAGTCGCGTCGTAACCAGAAATAAGAAGCTGATTCGGAACAAAAGTTGAGCGCGTTGTAGCGCATATTTAAGTCAATGACATGTCCACACAATTGTACGTACACACATATATTTGATCACTTACTTTTTGACATTTTAGGGGAAGCTGAGCTTCCCTTGCAGTCTTAGAGCAATCGCCTCTGCATTGTATACATAGTTCAGTGTTGTTTAATAACTGTAAAAATAAAGCTGACTACTTCACGGATTTCGCCTATCACGGGTTCTTTTTGGAACGTAACCCCCGTTATAAATGAGGGTTCACTGTACACTTAACTTGTCAATTCATATTTCACTAATGGATAAAGTGATAAAATACCTCCCCCCTTTGTCAAGCGGAGTGTTGGGGGGAAAAAAAAACTCATTTGTGCAATACAAAATGATATACCCCCTTTTGATGAGAACTTCGTACATATTTTTTTTAAATCACTGTGGCTGTTTGAAGAAGTGTGTAGTGATATGCTATGAAGCAAGAATGGATTATTATGATTGTTATTTGTCCATTAAGTCAGTTAAAAACATATCAGTTGGACTGGAGGGTAGTATAGTGCACAGTTAGGGGTCCCTGGGGAATGGTGTGCAACAATGTCATCTGATTACATAAGGTATTATATTGGAAGGTTGCCACTGGCAGGGATAGTGGTTCACCCAACTGCCGGCAGGAATGCCATGCTGCTCTCACTGTACAATGACTTTCTCCTCTGGAGGCCAGAGAAGCGCCAGCTAAGCAGCGCTTACCTGTCACCTCCTGGCCAGATGGACATACTGATTGAGGCAGAGTCTGAAGTTGAATTCAGCTTTTAATTTTTAGCTCAATATTCTGTTAACTAATGTGTGTAATGCTGAATATTTAATTCAAAGCAGGAAGCTTCAAACAAACTGCATTCCAAATGTGTGGCGAATGAAAACAGTCTCATTTAAAAAATTCTCCTTTGGTTATGTCAATCAACATTTTCAAGAAAATGTTTGTGAACCTTGTGCAATGACCTTTTGGCAAATTGTCAGATATAAACACATTAATCACCACCAAATGGCGATGGAACAGCTGAGTAGCCAAATTGTCCAATTACTTCTGGTTCCTTAAAAAAGATGGAGGCACATACAAAATGTGTTGTAATTCCTTTGCCATGCACCTGGTTGGGATGTAAATACTCTCAAATTAAAGATCAGAGTCTGCACTTCAAGCACATCTTGATTATTTCATTTCAAACCCATTGTGTTGAAATGCTGAAAAATGTGTCCATGTCCAAATATTTATGGCCCTGACTATATTAGTCGGTTGTGGCAGAGAATAAAGTTTATTTGACTTTTATTGTCTGTCGCCATGTGTCCCTGAACACAGCTTGTCATTTTAAATGTGCTACGATGGCATCGTTTTGCGTGCTGGTTTGCACCTGTCTTTCAGAGACTCAGATGAAAGCTGTAAAATCAGGCTTGATAAATCATATTACACAAGCTTATGTCATTTTACACAGTACACTTACTTAGGCCAAACAAAAAAGTGTGTTTCCGGTAACAAGAAATTTCAGCATAGGGTCGGTAGGTCGGACAAAGTTTTTTTTTTTTAAATCTCCGCCCCCATCAAAAATTTAAACAAAATAACCATAAAACAAGAAGACATTGAACCCGCCGCTCCGCGGCCGGCGCCGCCGCCGCCTATTTAGTTTTCTCCCCGCTCCGGACTCGGGGGCCGGGGCGCGCTGCCGCCTCTGCCATCCTCGGTTTTTACTCGGCCCGTGGTGTTCATCAAATAGTTCGCTTTATTTTTTTCGATACATCAATGGATGCTATTTTCTTAACATTACGGTGCGAGCATGCGACTGTAACACAGAAAACGCGGTTTAAACTGTCGTCGGAGATCGCGGCCGCCGCCATGTTTCAATGTTGTTGACAGAAGACACGGCAAACGACGCACGCGCTCAATGTGAATATCGCGAGAGTTTGCACCGATGTAAACCCTCTACACAAAAATGTAGAGGGTTGTTTGAAAAAAATGCCGACCGTAAAGTTTTTTTTCGACGTAGAAATTCTCGGTCGGTCGCGTTACCGGAAACACGCTTTTTTTTCTTCTACGCCTTACATATTACCGCTTAAACTACTAATTATGTTTTCATGTTTTTTACAGAGTATATAAGATGTAAACATTCACAGAGCAAAAATGAAAAGGTGAAGCCTTGGATTTAATACCTGCTTGAACCTTTGGCAGCAATAAACTCAACCAAACATTTACTGTGCTTGAATAACAGACATGCACAATGATCAGAATTAATTTTACAAATTTGTCTTTATAAAACTGCTGCATTTCAGCAAGATTCCTGAAATATGTTCTGAATAGCTCTCTTGGGGTCATGCCACAGCATTTCAATCAGGTTGGAGGTTGAAGTCAGGACTTTATACCGTATTTTCCGCACTAAAAGGTGCATTTGATTATGAGGCGCACCTTCAATGAATAGCTTATTTTGTAATTTTTTTAATGTATTGGACGCACCGCACTATAAGACGCAATCTACAATGCATCCAGTAGATGGAGGTATGATCAAGGAAATGCCGCCACTTGAGTGAAGCGTGCCTCAGCAGTCCATCGTCCGTTGCTCTCTGCTGTGCGCGAGCACGTGAGTACGTGCGCACGTGGCTCAACCAATCAGTGCCAATGCAACCCACGTCACAGATCAAAGAAGCTTTGAACAAACGACAACAGCTAAGATAGCTTAGCTGTTGAGTGGCGTTGCTACAGAACAATCAAATGTCAGTAAAACCTATTTAATAGAGCAGCGACACAGTTCACTTAACCAACAGCAAGTTATAACATTGACTCGTTAACATTGAACTCTCTTGCCACTGCTCTATTTCCGTGTTCAACTGCGTAACCCTTAAGTCTGAACTCTGTGTTGTTAGCATGTCTCTAGCAAGGAGCCAATTTGGGGTCTTAATAACCATATACGAGGTGCATTGGATTTTAAGGAGCGCTGTGAGCTTTTAAGAAAATGGAGGGCTTTTAGGTGCGCCTTTTAGTGCGGAAAATACGGTATATAAAATAGTCGCTACTGGGGGAACCCATTCAATTGAATATTGGATAGAATAATCAAATCTAAAAATATCTGATAGTGACCACCCTGAGGAATGACCAAGTTCACCAAGACATGCTTCAGGAAGGTCAAACTTAACAGAAGATAGGTGATGTCTCAGGACAACAACCAGAAGTAGATCAACAAGTGGAATGGCTCGGACAGAGGAAAAATCATCTTTTTGAGCTGTATTATCTAAACATTTTGGCACACTGGTAAGCTAATGCTGTAAAAGTAACTTAAAAAAAATATTTACTTAAAAATATTTGGAAGGAGGAAATCAAATAAATTGCAATAAAACATGACTGCAATTATGACTAACACCAGAAAGAAAAAAATGGTGAAGAATGAAGAGACTGAGTATGAGGTAGAAAGGGAGGTAGAGAGACAGAAAGAGAGCAAGACACAGAGAGCGAGAGACAGCGAAACAGAGAGAGACAGAGAGCACGCCACTGAGACGAACAAGTGCATTCAAGCCACAGAGACCAAGCTTGTGCAATAAAGGTTGAACAAAATTATCAGCACTTCCAATCAAGCAAGCAATGTTCCATTTAACATTCCATTTGACAATAAAGTTGTATTCAATTCAAACTCTACCCTGACAGACAGAGTGAGAGATCCATTTTATTTTATTATTATTATTATTTTTTTTTTTTTAATAAATCAGTGACGCTCAACTTATTCCGTGTCAAACTATCATGACAGTATTTTACAATTCAGGTCATACTATGTGGCACTGCTAGGACAATACTGCCTCTCTCCATTAGTGGCTGAGTTGATCACGTTACATAAACAATTAAGATGTATGTATACAATTTCACGAAACAAACAATATCACCAAAACCACATACACTGATGTGATATGGTAATTATACTTCACAAACCACTCACATTAGTGGCAGCTTGAAAATAGATGAGCATGCTGGGAGATTTTACTCTTCACCGTGCTCTTGAATCATAATTCCAGCACATTTGGTTTTGTAGGGGAAATAAGGTATTTTAGCGTTTGTCCCAATGGTGTATTTGAACAGCAGAGTGGCAGAACAGGTGGGGAAAAAGATGGGGAAACAATGAAACATACAAAATGCATTCAGAGGCATCTAGGGACAGCTGCTTTAAAACATACACTTTTACTTTTCACACGGAGACAAAATTCAACAATTGCTCTAGAAAGAGGTTAAATTTGAAGATGACGCCTGTGAGTTGGTGAAAATTGTGTTGATGCCCCAACATTTGAGGACCTGACTTCTTCTATGTTGGCATGTAAAAAGAGTGTGTGTGTGTGTGTGTGTGTGGGGGGGGGGGGGAAAAATAAATAGGGGTGACACCACTGAAAAGCACCGTTTCACACCAGACAATGTAGCTTGATTTGTACTTAAAAGAATTAATACTTTCAGGTGGAAAATAACACCACCGCATCTTGCTCGGCCTTTCAAACAGTAGCCCCAGCAACCAGCCATCGGGGAAAAAGTGATGTGGCGTGGCGAATGGAAAAGCACATTATTGCACCTTGGGGCAAGCGATCAAAATGAGACACTTATGTTCACTTCACTCGATTATGGATGTTCAAGGTTCCCTTGCTTGTGAAAGTGACTCAGCGAGCTCCTCAATTTATTGTGCCACTATCAGTCACGTAAACTCTACATTTACCGGTACTTGCGCAATGGTTTAGAGTTTTGGGAACAACAGAGCTGACTGGCCCACACAGATCCCTCAAGTTTACCCCAGTCATCACCTGTGGTGTAGGCACAAATGACCTCACAAATCAGTGAATTACCAACCTCCCAAAAATTCTTATTAACAAACGTCAAACTCTTCTAGACATAATCCAGAACAGTTTAGACTGTTATTTCTAGCAAAGGGGATTTTGGACACTCATCATCTGAACTTTGCGCTTCCTGTTCAAGAAATGGCTTCGATCCCCAATGCTTTTGTCTGTACAAGACAGAAGAAAATCATTATGGACTTTTAAATGGCTCCAACTCTTAATACTGAAAGTTTGACATTACACGCTTAGTTACTGTGCATTTCAGATACACACAACATGCAAAGAATGAAAGAACAAAAGTCAATTAAGAACTTGAGAATCACTGCCCGACTGTAATTGTTATTCTGGGAAATATTGGCTGCTGCGTTACGGGACAAAGCAGTGCTTATGTGTTGTGAAAAAAAGGTACAGGATTGATAGTGCCATGCTATAGGATTATGTTCCCGATATGCCAATTCTCAAGTGATTGTGAAAAGGCTTTCAAACACCTACCGTATTTTCACGACTATAAGGCGCCATTAAAAGTCTTAAATTTTCTCCAAAATGGACAGGACGCCTTATAATGCGGAACGTCTACTGTATGCGCCGAGTTCCAAAGCCTGACTGAGAGCACTTCTGGCCGACACGCTATTTATAAAGAGAAAAGGCGGACGTGAGTGACGACAGGCATGCGGAAGTCCACCAATGAGTGAAGGGTGGGCGTGTAAGAGGACGCTAAAGGCACGTCCCTAGCAGGTACCAGTCGCCAATGAGTGAAGGGTGGGTGTGTAAGCGGACGCTAAAGGCACGCCCCTAGCAGGTACCAGTCGCGTGAGTACATTGTAAAATGGCTAAATAAAGTACAACCGAACTCAGTTTTGCTTCCGTTGCCTTTTTAAAACGTGTTTTTAGCGTGTGTCCGTATGTCTTAGCTGCTACCGTATGCTTTAAGCTAACATACCTGGTATGTTTTAGCGTGCATGCATGCTACCGTATGCTTCAAGCTAATGTGTTTTTAGCGTGCGTGCATGCATGCATGCCGTATGTTTAAGCTGGCGTATGTTTTACCATGCCTGGCTGCGCCCATTAATACGGTGCGTTTTGTGTATGTGTCAAATACAGAAATAGCACCCGTTACTGAGACTGCGCCCAACAATACGGTGCGCCGAATGGTCGTGAAAATACGGTACTCTGAATTTACAGTGTTTTCACTTGGTGCACTGAAGAACAACAAAAACAAAAAAACCATGCGGTGGAGGGTGTAATATTGAAGTGAATTCAAAGTACCGGTAATTGACGACAACAGGAATTATTTAAAAAATAAATATATAACCATAATAATAATAAATCACCAATTATTGACGCAACCAATTAAAACGTTGGTTGCCAAATTCAACTAGCATAATGACAGATTTGCAGTCGAATATGAATGACAAAAAAACGTGGTGAAAGAAAATAAATTACTTACATTGCCCATGTACTCAGACAGCAGGTCCTGAAGAGCCTGGCGCACTGAATTGCATTCAGCCACAATTCGCTCCCTGCGGTCATCCCGAGTGCATGAAGAGTCGGCCATGAGGGCAGCACCACTGATAATGCTCTCAAGACGTTCCTCCAAAGATGGACGAAAGCGCTCCTCACTAAACGCCAGAGGGTCCACAATGATTTGTTTCTGAAAGTTAAAAAAATAAGTGTATTTTTCAGATGCTAAAAAAAACAGCTCATTCAGCACCCGCAATCACAGCCCCCTGCATTCCATCTAATATGACCTCGTCTATTTCTATTTCATATTGCCATGGTAACAAGCACATCAGAGACAAAAAATGGGGTGTTAGGGGGCGCAGTTCTAATGATGTGAGGCAGGCTCATCTAATTTTACTTTGCACATACATTTTAAAACTTTTGACCCCTCATATTCTGAGGGAGAGTTACATGACTAAGTGACAAAAACATACTTCGTGATGAGCAGTTGTGATCCAGTTGCGATCAATGTCCGAAGGAATAAATGACCTTGATGGGATGTAGTGTTCCAACATAAATCAAGACAGAATACATCCATCCATCCATCCATTATGCGAACCACCTTATCCTCACAAGGATCGCAGGCATACTCGGGCTTGTGCCAGCTGTCTTCGGGCAATAGGCAGGGTGCACCCTGCACTGCTTCCCACAGCAGGGCACACATAGACAAACAACCATTTGCGCTCACAATCACACCAAGGGGCAGTACAGAGTGTTCAATTAACCTACTATGCATGTTTCTGAATGTGAGAGGAAGCCAGAATACTGGAGAAAACCCCGGCAGACACGGGAAGAACATGCTAACTCCGCAAAAGAAGGCCGAGGCCTGGAATCAAACTCCTCTACACTAAGAGGCAGATGTGCTAAGCGGTCGACCACCGCGCAGCATTACGAAAATCAATTTCTGTAAATATAATTCAGTGCTACATCCGTAAGTGCAACCTAAAACGCCACTATAGAAAGCAAAAGCCATTAATCAACCACACCCAGAAACGCCGTGGCTTCTCTGAAACTGACACAGAATCAAGTTCCTTCCATGGCAATCTCAGTCCCCAGACCTCAATCCCATGAAAACCCGTGGGGTGAGCTTGAGAAGATACTCAGAGATGAGGACCCAGGTTGTTCTATGATTTGTAGAGGTTGTGCAAAGAGTCATGGTTGAAGATCCTTCCTTCTGTATACTCCCATTTTGTGAGACACTAAAATAAGATCTGGTGCTGCTGTGCTGGCAAAATACGTTTGTACAAAGTATTAAAAAATAAATAAATCGGGTGTGCTAATAATTGTGGCACACATTTTGGGGATCCCGCCCCACTGAATAAATTCACTTGAAATAAAGTTGTTTTGTTTGTTTAATTATTTTGGTCCTATTTTATTTAGAAAACAACTGAATATATTAAAAGCTGAAGCACATCTTCACCGCGAATGCCAATAATCTTGGAAGGCAGTGTATATTGAAGATTCTTAAAGGCATATGAAAGACGGCAAAGAGGTGAGAAGTTATTGTTTTGAGGAGTACTCATTTTGGTCCAAGTTCTTGTTTTTTATCTTCATTAGCAAAGGGCCTTGGAGCTTTCTTTGCCGCCATGGTTTTGAAATATCACACTCAATAAGTACAGGAACCTTTCAAATCGCTTCACATGAAAAACGCGGGGCGTGGCTGACGCAATGCTTTGGGTGATGCTAAATTCCCAGGTATAAGTGGGTGAGTCATTGAGGTAAGCAGATAATTTTAGTACAGGCCATGTCAAACTGCTCAAAACCTGACATTTCCATCTTGGGGGGGGGAAAAAAACATTAAAAAAAAACATCCAATAACGAACTGCATGAAAACTAGGGTATAAGCAAACCAAGGCTCCTCCATATTGTAAAATTGTTTTTCTGAAATGACCACATATTTTACTTACAGGTTTATTTATGTACTCGTAACACTACTTTCCAGTGAACACCACTTCGGCGCCTACAAAGCTATGCTTAATGAAGCAGTATGTCATACAGCCATGGGTATGCAAGTGACAGGCAAGCGCCAATCAAGAAGGTGAACGGTTTCAGAGCTAACTGACTGAATAACAGGTTATAACTTGCAATGGAAATGTATTTTGAGAATTCAGTGAGAACCAGCTCATTATCTAAACATGGTAAGTAAAAAAAAAAAACTTTTATAATCAAAATCATGTCTACTAATGGCTTAATTAGCAATATTTATCAGCCACACAACCACACAACATTAAGATGATTAGCTCAGCGTTCTATCCTGCTGTTCAGGTCCCCCCCCATTGTCAGTAAATTGACTACTATGAATATGATGCAGGTTTCAAATAGTGTCAAAAGCTTAGAACTTTGTTGTTTACAAGGTGCCTTTGTTACACATGGCAACTCTTTTCTACTCAAATTCACAGTAGTTGACATCAAAGATAAAACTAGGTGTGACTAGAGAAGACTTCACAGCACACAGACATCTATCAAAAGTCTTTGGTTGATTTTAGAAGTTTACAATTCAATGTGACACATACTTGGAGAGACACCGTAGCTCTACCATAACGTATGTGCCAAATCAACAGAAGTCACAAGGGGCAAGTAAAGAGGCTGTCATTCTGCAACCACTTGTACTTACGTCAAAATTGTTGAGGGCATATGCCAGCTCTCCACCACCAGCCGGTTGATTAAGTGCGGAATCTTCGGTGGCAGTGGCCTGAGCGGCATTGGAGATGCCAGAAACTGCATGCTGCAGTTGCTTGTAGATCAGGTCCCGATTGGCCTTGTAGGCAGCAACGTCGGGATGCTGCAGGCAGGCACGGGATGCTGTGTACAGCATGGGGATGTTCTTCTGGAGAACACCACGGGCTGCAGCCATTTGGTCCTTGTGTTGGGCATCCTTTAACTCCTAAATGAAAGCATTCAAGGAAACAGAGAAGACATGGAGGGACAGGGTTAAAATACTTCAAGTACAAGAAGAATTACTGGTGAAAATCCACTTGTAATATTAGAAGCAAAACAAGCCTCAACAGTTTGTTCTGGGTGACCTATATTTATTTTCTTCCTAAGTAGTAACAACATGGTCATAATGAGGCAAATGACAGTGAAATACGGTATATGCAACACTGACCATTCAGTGAAAAAAATAAAATAAATCCCTCCCTGTCTATCTATATATTCTGGTTGTCAAGTACCTGTTGTCTCTTGGCTGCCATGATGTTCAGCTTGTCAACCTCGGGCTTCAAGGCCTTATACTGGATCCCCAGATCTTGTTCCGTTCCTGCATTACGCACTTTCACGAGGCTGTCCTCCACCTGAGGTTAAGACAAACAATGCTTCAAAAACTCTTTCAAAATGACATCTGATGTCATGATGACTTTTAATTTGTGAAATAATTATGTTACAAAACCTAATTGTTCTCAGCTTCCATCCTCTAATCTCGTGGTTGGGATGTCAAATGTTAAAAATTCTATGACGTTTTATACTACTCGAAGGCTTAAATAAAAAATCTTTCAGTGCCATAAGACTTTTGCACAGTACTGGATATATGCAAATGTAATAGTAGTGTTTAAAAATGTTCAAAGTTTTTACATCCAATTGTTTGAGTGTCCTCAAACTCCATTGTTCATGTTAGCATAAGTATTGGAATTAGTGTCATTCAAGGAATTGTTTGAATTAAGACGAATAAAAAGAATTTGAAGTTGTTTTGGTGTGAGCTATTATTCCACTGTTTTTTCACGGATGTTTTGTTTTCGATGTGGTAACCGTTTCAGTACCAGTTTATTGGTACAGTATAGAACTGAAGTCAAAATTTTGGTATCAGCACAACAATACTTTGAGGTACTTGCCCAGTGGAAAATTACACCAAGTATTTCGGTGAGCTGTGTACTTCTAAAATGATGCCTTCTCGACAATCGCTATTATTTTTAGATTTTTGCTCAACATTCCTCACAAATATACAACTGCAGTGATAATCATTAATGACCACAAAACAGATATCCCCAAAATAGAGTAAAAAAATGTGACAAATTGGGATGTTTTTGCTAACTCTGCATTTCATCAAATTTGGCTCCACTGGCAGCCCACAAAACCTTTAATCCTTTAATATCCTCCAATTATCTGCTTTCATACATACTCCACACTCCATAATGGGTCAAATGGGAAATGTATGTCATAGAGTCTCGCTCACCAGTTTAAGCTGCAGTAGAAGTTTGTAGACATCAGACATGTCTGCCAGAACCAACAGATGTGTGACTGCTGACAAGAGGGCTCTGGCAGCACGAACCATATTGCCCCTCTTAACAGAGGAGCAGGGGTCCTCAGCAAATTCTCCAGAAGCCTGCCTCATTGAATCACCTGGGAATAGAAAATATCTGTGAGCATGACTACTCTGGTAGAACTTTAATTTGGCTTTACGTGATTAGTTTTGGTGTGTGGGGCATTTTATTTACATAAAAAAAAAGATATTTTAACAATTTGATCAGAAGATGGAGATACATTTATTTAAACAATTAGTATATTTACTAAACAGACGACTCCCACCAAGGCAAAAATGCATTAGATTGTTTTAAATTTTAAAACAGTGATGAACATTAAATATAAAAGGTTTACATCTCCTTCTCTGACAACGGAAATAAAACGCAGAAACTTCGCCAGTCAATCAGGTGGCAGGGCTTTTGCTCAAACTATTGCTATCAGCCGTAAACAAGTACATACAGGGCTCGACTGTGCGACTAAGATACTCGCAAATGGCGGACAGCGCGCCAGTGTGTTCGGCGACGCTCCTGCTATTTCGTTTTTTTTACTATTCACTGAGCTCATCCGCCCCTACACACCTGCCCGGCGCCTCAGGTCTGCGGACCAGACATTATTAGAAGTACCAAGAACTAAACTGAGGCTCAGAGGGGATCGAACATTTTCTGTTGCTGGTCCCTCTCTCTGGAATGCCCTCCCACTGAACATTCGGCAAGCCTCCTCGCTGCCCATCTTCAAAACCCGCCTCAAAACTCACTTGTATTCTTTGGCATTTGACTCAGCATGACTTAGATTTGTTCTTGGTTTTGCTGTTCGGTGCTTTCTACCGTCTTTATTACCGATTTGCTTTACTGTTTGTTGTATATGTTAAATTGCTCCATATACAGCACTTTGTATGCAGCGATGGCTGTTTGAAAGTGCTCTATAAATACAGTTGAGTTGAGAAATGCACCCATTTTTTCAAATATACATACAGAGAAGACGCTCCAACTCTGTGGCCGTCTGTCAGTCTGCACATAGAAGACGGAACGCGCATCAGGTCAAAACATCTAAAGCCCTGTTCACACGGCACACATTTGGTCCGACGCAGCTCCGAAATATTTTGTTGCGATGTATTTTACACCGGAGCAAATTTTGTGGAGCGTTCACACGTGCAAAGCCGCTGAGCGTGACAACTCCGGCGCAGCGTCGAAGCAGCGAACTTGCGGTCACACGTGCACTTTCTGCTCCGGACCAAAACGACAGGAATGCGGAAGTAAAACAGGTTCGGGTCGGGCTTCTCTCTCGCGGACTTTTATTTATTTTTCTTTTAATAAATATTATGGTGGACACTGTTCTGTCCTTGTTCAGAATAGATCCACTTGTCGGCAGTCGTGGAATAAAGACGTGTTTACAGTCAATCGTGTGTGCTCCTGATGACTGCCACAATATATGTTTTAAAAAATGTATACTAAAACAATGTGCGGATACTAAACTAAGGAATACTTGTTTTAAAACAAACAATTTGGATAAAACAGAGAATGCGCTGTAATTTAATTGCTATTTAACTGCTAAACAGGAGCGCAGCCAGCCAGACCAGTGCGCATGTATGTTAATTTCGGTTAAACAATCCTGTAGAAATAATTTCAGATATCTTTACTTATTTATTTCATTTGAATTATTCTATTTAAAGCCTAGTAAGCCGCAGGATTTCTCTGCGTAATTAAGCAAATGCACATAGAGATTTCTCTTTGTCTGGCCTCTTATTCTGTATTTCAGCGTTATTTCGTTGTGCAAATGCATTGATAATGTTCATAAAAATACCTAGATTATTTTAACCGTAAGAAATCTTGCGTTTTTTTCTCCCCAAAATACTCACAAATAAAATATGAAATGTCGGGTTTGCTTCAGGCTCGGGCCTGCAAATCGGGCTCGGCTGACGTCACTGCTTTCTCGATCCTCTTCTTGATCGGAGGCCACTCCCCTGCAAGCGAGCATTTGCTCTGGAGCAAATTTACGCCAGTTGCGTTCACACGCGCACATTTGCTTCGGTGCTGCTTCGCAAACGAGCATTTGCTTCGGAGCAAATTTTTAAACCACCTCCCTGAGGTGGATCAAATTTAATGCGCACTAGGCTGTTGAGCGGCGCTACGTCGAAGTAAATTTGCACGTGTGAACGCTCCACTGGCGTAGAGTCGGTGCAGCGTCGGAGTAAATCTTGCCGTGTGAACAGGGCTCAAGTCTGGATTGTATAAGTTGCCATGTTAACGGGCATCTAAATTAAACTAGCACAATATGCTTTATAAAGGACAACTTTCCCATTCAATTCGCTCCCATTAACTGCATTCGGGTCGGGCGGCCCGATCTTACCTCTATTTTAAATAGAATAATGCAGTCACCTTTTTTATTTACAGTCCGAGTGAGAGGCAAATCAAATGTCAGAGGGACTTCGTCCATATTTATTATTTCATCTGGGTTGATGGAATTCCCCGCTATCTTTGTTTGTGTGAATGTGCGGAACGAAGCAAGTTTGTCCTTGTAATTGGGAGGGAGCTGCTGACACAACGTCGTGCGTGCCCTAATAGACAGGCTTTTCCGTTTCATGAATCTATAACACCACGACGGCCCACCTTTAAAACCTTTAAAAGCTTTGGTTGTCTTTTTACACTGGCTCAGTTCTTCTTGCCGGAGCCTCCACCTTCGCACCATCGACTCGTCTATGCCAAGATTACGGGCAGCAGCTCGATTTCCTTCTTTAACTGCCAGAGTGATCGCTTTTAGTTTAAAAGCTGCATCATATGCTTTTCGTCTGGTATTCTCCATGTCGATCAGGGTTAGAAGAAAGACTGAAATAAGGAAGTTGTGATTACCGGTAATCATATAATTTCATTGGACCCCTGTGTACCACTCATTCATTTTATTGGTCGACTGTTGCCGGGTAACACAAATTTCCCCGCGACGGCGAAAAGAGTGGAAGTTGTGATTAGTCATACAATCTCATTGGACCTCAGTGAACTACTCATTCATTTTATTGGTCCATGTTTTTCCCGCGATGGGAAAAAAAAAATTAAAAAGCCGCTTCATATTACATGCCGCAGTGTTGAATGTGTGGAAAAAAAAGTCACGGCTTGTAATCCGGAATTTACGGTAATTCTTATTCCCAAACAATATTAAGCAGATTAGTGCTAGTGCTGGGACATACAATGTATTTTTGAAAAGAAAAATAATAAAAATAATAATCATACATAAATTGAAAATCTGTGTGTGTGTGTGTGTGTGTGTGTGTGTGTGTGTGTGTGTGTGTGTCGAGACAATTAGATTTGGCAAATTCACTGAGAGGAGTGTACGTCTCAAACATGTTGAGACCAAGGTGCCCAGAAATGTCGACATTCCAAGTCGCAATCTTGACTCACACATCAACTCAACTCTGCAATACTTGCCAACAGTTTTCCAGATGGCTGTTCGACATAGTATCAATGGTAAGTAAACGTTTTAGTTGAAAAAGTTAATGTATTACGTATGTTAATGGCAAACCCACAGACATGTTCACAACAAGCCTGTTCGTAGGGGTGGCCAGAAGTATTCAGTTGCTAAGACTACTGTAAACAATGTTTTGAATAACAAGGTTGCTTTTGATTCAACCTGAGATAGTTTGTGGGCTGAGGAAGAACAAGAATTCTTCTCCACAAACCTTTACGATGGCATAACTTCACTCAAGTCTTCTGCACACTCAAGATATCTGCTGAGTAAAGAGTCATTTGAGGCTGTCTGCTCAGCATACAGCCTGCTGTGTTGCGTGTAATTTTCAGTTTGTTCTCTGTCTCACAAGGCCTAAAGACGAATATCTAAGATGTTTTGTTGTTTTTCACCTTGTGAGGTGAAAAACTCACTGCACACTGTATGAGCTTTGCGCCTCAGGCAGAATTTCAGGTGGCCAAACGCATCCGAATCACGTTTTCAAGATGGCGGGCACCATTACAATACTTGCAACGTCCCGTCAATAAAATGGTGAGTAATATTTCGGCAGACAAAAAGGCAGCATTATGTTTGATACGACAATGACAGAGAAACAGCAGAACAACAGAAAAATCTGATTCATCCATCCCATTATAATTATTGCTTATCGTCACTGAGCTTTAATTTCACCGATTACCAACCAAAATGTAAACAAAGGCTCATTCCTACTTATGTATAAAAGGCAATTGGATATTTATGTTTGTTAACAGATTGTAGTTGGGAAACAGAGGCATTGCCATTCCCATAAATCTGGCTTTCTAACTGAAAGCTAATATTGTACAAATAGATGCAATGGTGGCGGCCCGAGTGGTCAGCGCGTCGACCTCACAGTGCAGAGGTACAGTGTTCAATTCCAGCTGCGGCCTTCCTGTGTGGAGTTTGCATGTTCTCCATAAGCCTGCGTGGGTTTTCTCCGGGTACTCCAGTTTACTCCCACATTCCATGGCAGGCTGATTGAACACTCAAAATTGTCCCACGGTGTGAGTGCGGATGGTTGTTCGTCTGTGTGTGCCCTGCGATTGGCTGGCAACCGGTTCAGGGTGTCCCCCGCCTACTGCATGAAGACAGCTGGGACAGGCTCCAGCACCCCTGCGACACTTGTGAGGATAAGCGGATCGGAAAATGGATGGATGGATAGATAGATGCGATGGTGGCCTTCTTTGTTTTTTTTTTTGGCTCACCCACCAACTGTCATCACATGGACAACTCAGGTGTCATGTGATTTCAATTTCAAAATTGCAACGACGGTGGCAACTGCACTGTAACGCATTTGCTCATAGCGACAATCCACAATTGCCACAGACAAAAAACATGGCTGCTTAACTGAGACGCTGTTGAAATAGTGACCTGAATACTCCAAATCAGGTTCAGCCCATCATTTCACAACACCGGGGTCATACAAACAATACAGTGCCAAGTGTCTACCAAGGTGTGAACAGTGGAGCTGTCTCTTGCATTTCGCAAGGGCCTATGAAGTACCGTGTTATGTAAATCACCTTCTGATTAATTGAATATACACATAGGAGAAGCATGTCAAGACCAGAGGGCAGACCGTACGGTCAAGTATTACCTTGCTTGCGGACATCCTCTACTGCAGCAGTCAGCTCATCCTTAAGAAACTGACTCTCCTTTGCAATCTTCTCTCCTTTTTCCAGGAAGTTCTGGGTGGCGGTCTCCACTGAAGCTGCCAGGACATGTGCCTTCTTGGAGCGTCCCTTCTTCTTGTTAGAGGGGCCTTTGTTACTTGAGTTTACCAGAGTGGTGACCTATGGTAGGTATACCGCAGGGTAAGAAAAGAAATGTTACCGTTTCGCTAAAGAAAACTGATTTGCTTACTAGTTGTACCAGTAACATATATTCAAGCCGTCATCATCATTGGTCTTCATTTTAAATTATTGAAGCTTTTAATATTATCTGATGCAACCTCTGAAGGCAAATGCCCCTAAAGTCGGACAATCTGGAAGTCAACCACAAATTAGTCAACTTCAGAACCACCACTTTTCACCTGAGACCTTAGTTCAAAAAGCATCACATTCCGTGCTTTGCTTTTTTTTCCTTTGTCCTTTATGCAATATTTAATAAAAACTGTTATTTGGCAACATATAACGGAGAGTTAACTGCTGCCTCAGCAATTACAAATGCTTTGAATGTCTTTAAGCGAAGGGGCACTTGCTTGTTTTCCACACTAGCTCTACTCCTCATAACAGAAGAACACTGCCAGCTGGCACAAACACTCATGGAGCAAGGTGAAAGGAGACGACCAAGCAATTCAGCCCACTGGTTGTTTATCTACTGAGTGTCCAGCTAGCCGCTGGTTTATTGATTGATTTATAATTAGTTAAATGTGATTAATTCTTAACAAAGCCATTCCCAGTTAGACATGAAAGTCAACACTTCTGCAATTACCTTCGGGTCGCACGATAAAATATTTTTAGATTTGATTATTCATAGATTTATTTTTTTAATCAATTTATGTGTTGTTAAACAACAATACCAATACAAAATATGAATGTAAGGTGTAGGCATAATTTATTGCCCAATTGGGGTTGCCATCCTCACTTACTACTGTCATATCAGTGACTTCCAATGTGTGTGGCTTTAATAGGCAGGTGTGGAGAGGAAAAGAGACACGACTTGACTTGACTTCATCTTCTCCTCATCATTTACCAACTGGCCATTTACTACATCTCCTCAATTGTGAAGCCAGCGTCCATCACAGGATCTGGCCTGGTGAGTGATGTGGGCGGCAGAAAATGAGAGCGCAGAGATGCCTTCTGTGAGATCAGCAGCTGCCTGTTAACTAAGCTTACCATTAGCCAGTCTGAGCATTCAGTCCCTGGGCATCAGTTGTGGCCACTCAGCTAGTTAATGAATACACTTATTTGTGTTTATGGTGTTACTGTTTTTTCAATTAGAAAAGTGAAAGTGTGAAGAGTTTATGGTGTTAATGTTTGCTCAATTAAGCAATTGAAATTGTATCAGCGGCTGTGTCTCTCCTTAACCACCTGCAGGGCACTACAATAAGTTCTACCCATCAGTGGCGCGAAATTAAATTAGCTAAGGATGTTTACGTTGCCTTGTGTGGGCAATCACACAAGGGCTGTTGTGCAAACCACTTCTGCTTTGCAGTAGACACTGCACTTTATATCAATATTTTGGTGCGAAATGATTGCAAACTTTGGACATTCCGTCTTTTGTGTGCTCTTTTCTTCCTGCCTGTGTAACATCACACTAACTTATTTCAACTCCAGTCCACAGTAACATTAGTCTGTGTGGAAGAAGGACCACTACGAAGCTTTGAGGCAGAGATTTTAATTTGTAAATGAATTATTTGAGTTATTCCAATAATTATTGCAGGCCTGCAACCTAATTTTCTGTTTGTTTTTTTAATTCCCCTCTCTTTTTCAACTCAGTTTGACAGGTTATAGGGTGACATTAATCTGTGAAACATATTTAAAATGATTTACACACACACACACACACACACACACACACACCACAAAATCTGAACAGGTGTATGTAGACGTATATCCACTGTATATGGCTCAGAATGAAGACTAGCTGACTAAAAGGGACAAGAAAAGGAATACCGTGTATAAAATGCAATATTTTACCGATTACAATATTAGATGCAGATATAATATATCCCGGTGTACTGGATTTAGTAATCTATTGAGATTACTTTCAACTAGGTGGCATTTATCTTTGAATGGGAAACAATACGACGCACGATGACACTATCATTACCTGTGTGACCAAGGGCTCGAGCAGCCTCTCCACTGCCAGAGTCCTGATCTCCAGACTCTTCGGGTCCCATTTGAAATTGATGTTCGCAGTGTTTATGCTTGTCATGTCTGGAAGTCTAAGAACAAAGAACACTACGATGAAACAGATTTCAAACCCGTCTTACCACCACTCAAAATGTGTGTGCAGGGAAGCGATTTTCAAAATGTTGACCAAAAGCTTAAATTTGTGAAGGGCATAAAATGTCAGAAAAAGTCATTTACTGCATTGTATCAGACAAAATAGGCAGAACAGTCAGGGAAATGTTGGTAAAGTAGCAGGGACATAAAAATTGCTCACCAATAGCTTGAAAAAAAAGCTTTGAAGGAAATGTGTATAATAATCATTGCCTCCAGTTATGTATGAGTGTTACTTATTAAATTTTTACTCACATTTTTGGTTTATAACAGTGAATAAAAGCTGAAACCTCAAAAAGGAGTAAGCAACCTGCAACTGCAATCAATGTTTAGATCAATTGGTAGTACCTGGTTGTTTTCAATTTGTTAGACATTTTCTGTGGTTCTGACGACGGTCAAAATATTTCTAGGTTACGGATTTCAACACAATTGAAAGGTAGGTTTTGACATGCTGAACCATTATTAGGCGTACAAAAAAAAGTAGTGTGTTTCCGGTAAACCGACCGACCGAGAATTTCTACGTCGAAAAAAAACTTTACGGTCGGCATTTTTTTCAAACAACCCTCTACATTTTTGTGTAGAGGGTTTACATCGGTGCAAACTCCTGCGATATTCACGTTGAGCGCGTGCGTCGTTTGCCCTGTCGTCTGTCAACAACATTGAAACATGGCGGCGGCCGCGATCTCCGACGACAGTTTAAACCGCATTTTCTGTGTTACAGTTGCATGCTCGCATCGTAACGTTAAGAAAATAGCATCCATTGATGTATCGAAAAAATTCTGCGAACTATTTGATGAACACCACGGGCCGAGTAAAAACCGAGGGCGGAGGAGGACAGCAGCGGAGGCGGCGGCGCGCCCCGGCCCCCCGTGTCCGGAGCGGGGAGAAAACTAAATAGGTGGCGGCAGCGCCAGCCGCAGAGCGGCGGGTTCAATGTCTTCTTGTTTTATGTTTTATGGTTATTTAGTTTAAATTTTTGATGGAAAAAAAAAAAGATTAAAAAAAAAAAAAAACTTTGTCCGACCTACCGACCCAATGCTGAAATTTCATGTTACCGGAAACACGCTATCTTTTTTGTTTGGCCTTATTCTTGTCTTTTTGTTAAGACTAAGTTGACGATTGGTTTGCTCCTGCAGTGGTCAGAATGAGACAACTCAAAAAATCTGAAAATAGCCAGTTTAACCATCACATTTTTTGCATACTCAACTCAACTGTATTTATAGAGCACTTTCCAACAGCCATCGCTGCATACAAAGTGCTGTACATGGAGCAATTCAACATATACAACAAACAGTAAAGCAAATCGTAATAAAGACGGTAGAAAGCACCAAAAACCAAGAACAAATCTAAGTCATGCTGAGTCAAATGCCAAAGAATACATGTTATATATATATATAGCATAGTACTTGATAATACTGTATCAATATATGACTAGTTTAAAAGATGTCTGACATAATTGGTTTTGACACAAAATCCATTAAAATATCTCAACTACAGATATGTTTGAGTTTTACAAGATTGTCAAGGCTACGTAATACATCAGGACTCATTTCATTTGTATTCGAAATCTCTATCCTGAAATATTCTCTTTTTTGATATAGTTTTAAAAAAGTGTAATTGGTTAGACCAATGAGTAGTTCTGCTGCAGTGTTGTTGATGAGCAGAATGTCAGGAGGGCCGGGGGGAACTTTACTGACGCGACATGAGC
This sequence comes from Hippocampus comes, assembly GCF_001891065.2. Classification (NCBI taxonomy): domain Eukaryota; kingdom Metazoa; phylum Chordata; class Actinopteri; order Syngnathiformes; family Syngnathidae; genus Hippocampus; species Hippocampus comes. The sequence continues at coordinate 3,018,902 of NW_017805275.1, forward strand.
AACACCAACGATAATTTCTGTTCACCGTCACTTAACACATCGACACAAACGGCTAAAAAGTTGCTCAAATTAGTGAGCAACGTGTGAGTCAAACAACTGGTCAGCAAATGCGCTAACAATTAGCGCAACTTGCACCTGTGTGGCCATTTCAAACGAAAGCAAAACAGCACTTGTTTGGAATCACTGTTTTAATTATAACGTGGAACTAAACCACGCGATTAAGATCGTAGTTTTAAGTATTACAGGTTAGTGTGTCACTCTCGCCCTTTACGCTTACCTGCTAGCGCACTTTGACAAAGCCGACACCTTGCTAAAGCTAATGCTAGTTGACAAAACAAACGCTGCTCAAAGGTTCCGTGCACGACTGAAATGCCAGCTAAACGGTTCTCAACGTTCTCGCTCTCTCGCATTCCATTCTTTTAACTTCAACTTCAACTTTGTGACGTCAAGTGACTTCAAAGAATCACTTTTCCAACTCCCCGTTAACAATTCGTTCGGAAAGTTTCAAGATGGAGGAGATGACACCGCTTCGCCTCTATAAAGTTTTCCTTCCTTTCGCTGCCCTCGCGGAAACGATAACCCTTTCTTACTCTAACTCAGTTCACAACCAGATCCCCTTCAAAACAGTAAAATTAGAAGAAGTCCAAGGAGACTCGGCAAATACTTACCTTTAAAGTTTCGATAGAGCTGGTTTCGCTGTCGCGGACTTGTTTCCCAACAATAGCTGATACGGAGGGGGGATTGGGCGGTGACCGAGTTCCTGAACTTCCTGGCAGCTAGACTCCCAGAGAACGTTCCACTCGCCCGCAAATGACGACTTGTTTCGGGCGTGGCAGTTGTTGTGCCTGTCCATATATGGATTAATTACTGCTTCCATGTTTGCAGGCATGCACTCGGTCGACTAACCTGCGACCTATATTTTGACATGTTTACGTTCAAAAATACAAAGGATAGATTAGATCGGCGTTTGAAGAAGAATTTAAAAGCCGTTGTTGATTCGACCAGCAAGGAAGTTATTTCTAACGAAAAACAAAAACGTTTTGACAGTCAATTTTAAACTATTTCCACAATTTCATTGGTCTACATACATTTGAAATATTTGTGTGTGGTTTGATCATTTTTTACTTGTAACATACTCAGGTGGCTGGCAATTACATGATGAATTTATTTTTATTTATTTATTTGTTTGTTTGCTTATTTATTTAATTGGGACAATGCACATTTATAAACACAAGAATAAACTGTAAATGCGGCAGGACTTAGCATTAATGCTAATTTTCAGCCGGTAGCATACCTGGTAGCATAACCAGTTCTGAACTGACAACATATGTTGCACGAGCAAAAACAAAACAACATGATGAAAAATGATAAATAAGATGATGATTGCAATTGGAAAAAATACACCCTATATCCATATTTCTTTCCGATTAGGAGAATTTTTAACACCACGAGCAAACAAGCAACACGAGTTTCTAACGCAATCACAGAGAATCATTTTTGCATAACAGACGAAAAAAGACATGTGCGCCTGCAGGGGGACTGTTTTTTTTTGTTTTTTTTTTTGTAATTTGATATAAAAAAAAACAAAAAAAACAGTCCCCCTGCAGGGGGACTGTTTTTTTTGTTTTTTTTAATTTTTTTTTAAAAAAAAATTAAAAAAAACAAAAAAAACAGTCCCCCTGCAGGGGGACTGTTTTTTTTGTTTTTTTTAATTTTTTTTTAAAAAAAAAAAAAAAAATGTCCCCCTGCAGGGGGACTGTTTTTTTTTTTTTTTGTTTGTTTTTTTGTAATTTGATATAAAAAAAAACAAGAAAAAAAATCTCACAAAAGTTAGATTTTTGTACAATTATAAGGCATATTAAAGCAATGTAGGTGGGAGTAGAAGCATACTTTTATTTACTTGGAATAAATAATGAAGATAACGACGCATTTTATAACTTGATCAAAGGGTGCTCACGGACATTTACTCAGTTTTCATGTTTTCTCTATAACGGACAGTTTCTTCATGCTGATCTACAAAATATTAATGTGATTCTTGTTTATTTCCTGATGCAGAGCAGTGTAATTTGTCAAAAATGTCACTCTGCATGGGGGTCATCTCGCTTCCCTGAATCTGGTGCTGTCGGCTTTCATGCTTCCAAGTTACAATGTCATTGCTGTCTGTTTTTTGCAACCCAACGGCCCAAAATCTCAATAAGTTAATCAAGATCTCAACTGCAGATGACTTTACTTTCTCTATCTCTTCTTTATTACTTTGTGTTGTCATCCATGGATGATGAAAAAAGGGAAAAGTCTACTTTGTAAAAGTAGGGAGTAGAAGATACAGACTGTTGGGGGGAAAGCGGCTTTCTTTAACCTGCGTGTTCGTTGAATTTCGGACGAGGAGAATGTTGGTCATCCAAATACAGGTTGGAGTCGATGAACAGTTTCTTCGAAGCTTTTAATAACAGAATATTCCGGGCACCCGCGGTTGACAGACAATGGCTGCGTGTCACGAGTGCGAGGCAGGAAGAGATTCACATCATTTTTATATCATCAGCAGGGCGGCACCAAAACTCAAGATGTGACGTCGTAATTTTCGTTTCTCCTAAACCGATTTTCAGCGTGTATCAACGAGCGCATTCCAATGTTTGTGCGTCGCCACCAATTCTAGGTGATGATTGTTACAAGAACGCCAAGTTATGCTACGGGCATGGGAAAATTATACAGCATGACTAAATGTGAGCAGAATACAGACTTCAAAACATATATCAAATGGAGGGACTGCAATTCAAAAATACCGCTATGTTAAATTGAGCAATATGTTTTAGCACAGGGATATCAAAAACAACATGTTGATTCAATTTATAAAATGTAGGTGGGTGTCCTAACATTAACTTGCTGGATGGTTCACATTCGTCTACATTGGCAACATTTTATAGTTGTAGCTGATGCTGTCTGAACTCTATCATAAACTCCACATTTCCTCCATGCAGTACAAGTACATTAAAGTCTAAGTCTGTAGTTTCAAAAACGGTTTTCTTTTCTAACAATCTGATACTTTTTTACAATGAAATATTTGTTGGGTTCCTTGTCCATAAGAAAAGGAGCTGAAAAGCAACAGATGTTTTCCCAGAGGCAGCCATCTTGATTTTTGGTCCAGTCAGCTTCTTTTTTATTTTCCAATTTAACCGAAGCACTTACCATTCTGTTGTTGTAATCCTGAAGTGAACATTTGCCGAAGGGGCTATTGTTTTATATACTATAAAAGTGAGAACCGATTTCCATTTGATGTGACTCAAGTAACAGGGGTCAAATAAGTTAGTTTCTTTTTCAGTGTCATAAATGCCACAAATTTCTGATCGCACAGACTGACACACTGTCGCAACTGTGATCGATAGCACTAAGACATTAGATAAAATAGTTCTAAAATGTATTGTAGTGGATGGATGAAGTGTGAAAGCTTTAAATAGACTATCTCAAGAGGCTGAGTGCCACTGTATCTCGCTCCCTCAAACACACACACACACACACACACACACACACACACACACACACACACACACACACACACACACACACACACACACACACACACACTCACACACAAGGGGCATAGCTAGAAATTTTACATTTGGGGGGCTAGGGTGACAAAACGCCACAGTGAGGGGTGGCCATATGCAAGCCAGATTGGTGTATTTGTGCATTTTTATTCCATGATACCATGTCTGTGGATGGAATGATAAACAATGACTCCTTGTTTATTTTAAAGATATGATTTTCATTGACATTGCCTAGGTTTTCTCCGGGTACTCCGCTTCCCACCCACATTCCAAAAACATGCATAGCAGGTTGATTGAGCACTCCAAATTGTCCCTAGGTGTGATTCTGAATGCAAATGGTTGTTTGTCTGTGTGTGCCCTGCGACTGGCTGCCAACCAGTTTTCAGGGTGTACCCTGCCTACTGCCCGATGACAGCTGGGATAAGATTCAGCACGCCCCACGGCCCTTGTGAGGATAAGCGGATCAAATAATGGATGGACGGATGTTGTTTTGGGCGGGGTGGGGTGGGGTGGGGAGGCAGGGGAGGGCGTGGCGTGCACCGTCTAATAGATTGTGCCCATAGCAAAAACTGTCCCTGTAAAAATGGCAGAAAAATCAAAAGTCGGTTTCCTCCCACATTCCAAGGACATGCATGGCAGGTTAATGGGACACTAGTGTAGATTGTCCCTAGGTGTGAGAGTGCGCGTGGATAGTTGTTCGTCTCTGTGTGCCCTGCGATTGACTGGCAACCAATTCAGGGTGTACCCCGCCTACTGCCCAAAGACAGCTGGCTCCAGCATGCCTGCAATGCTCGTGAGGATAAACGGATTTTAAAAAATGGATGGATGGATGGATATTAAAAGAATGTATTCATTATTTTTGCCAGTGTGCAATAATAATGACTTCATTAAAAATATTTGCTTATCTGCAAAATGATACATTGCAGTAAACTATCTGACGTGTAAAACTGATGACTTGCCACATACATGGTGATGCAGATTGCTCATCCAATGACCGGTCTGTAATGACGAGGGATTAGACTAGGTGTGATTATATGCTTAAATGATGAATGTTTGCCCAAGTAACAAGTAGGTAGCTGCCAGACAAGTTAAGGTGTCCTTGAACTTCATCTTTTTGTACCTGCTGGATTCAACAAATGGTGGTGAGCACAGCATGATATAAATAATTCCTTCTAATTATGAGGAAGTGCACATGTTTGTCACACACTCCATGTATAATTCAGCACATGCAAATGAGTGTGTGGAGACGTGGGAGATCAAAACAATTAGAAAATGTTGAATAATTGTTTTTTCTTAACAATGACAACATTAGGGGCTGATTGTCCCAATCACGGGAATGATAATATGAATATTTAAATATCTGCATTTGTCTTATATGAACTCATGCCTTTATCGTGGTGGCTTTGCGGCTGTCAATTTTGTACAATGCAGATTTACAGTAGTTGCAAGGAAACTGCTCTTACATCACTGATACGAAAATGTTAGTTTCACCGAACAAATAACAAAGGTAAACAATGCAACACACACACACACACACACACACACACACACACACACACACACACACACACACACACACACACACACACACACACACATCATTATGCAGTGGCTTAAATTGCTCGGTCTAAAATTTGAGGGTTTAATCACAGTCGAGCTCCGAATCAAAGGCAGCCACATCTGCAACAGACATCAAAACTGCACACAACTCTTACTTTCAACCCTGAATCTATACTAAAAGACAACACATAAACTTGACAACAAATCTGTCAGATTGCACGAAAGAAAAATGAGTGTGATAAAAATAAAAATTATCAATTGGTACTCAAACCGCAGACTCTATGTAAAAGTAGGCTCTTTTAATATTCAATGCTTTACCAGCGTGATATCTTGGGACCTTGGTTAAAAGTGTTGTTTCGGCTACATCACTGGTTGTACTACTGAATGTACTCAGCATGTGGCTTTTGGCCAAAGTGCTGAGAGATTTTATTCAAGAAGAGCCTGAGGGTAGCAAAAAAATTGACTGCCGCAGCAAAGTAGAGACTGTGGAGTATAATAGTAGTGTCCAGCTGAGACACACCAATGGGGTAAACTAACATAAACTGAGTGTGTTTATTTGAGTCTGTGGATCCACATTTTTTTTTCTATACACTTAATATAAATAAAAATGTGACCATTGCAGGGTTATAATAGTTTGGGACTTTTCATTATAGTTAGTTTTTATTGCATTTTGACTTTTGATTTTTAAACTCAGGTAGCTTTAATTCATTTTGAGAACACGTTTGCTCGTTTTTATGAAAAAAAAATTGTTTGTTTTACTTTACCTGTTATCAGTTCTGGTGTTAGTTTTTTTGTTGTTGTTTTTTAAATATATGGAGTATATGTCGAGTGTAAGATGGAAAAAAAGTCACTGAGGGTTGTGTAATAAAGTTAAAGTACTCATAGTTAATTTTAGTTATGAATGTAAGATGTACGGTAGCTCCAGCGAGTTTGTGTTTTTTTGCAAAATCATTTTCATTTTAACTTTATTTTGTAACACGTTTTTTTCAGTTTTAGTTATTTCATTAGTTTTTGCTAACTATAATAACCTTGGAGGCCATGTGACAATAACAAATATGCTCGATCAATGAATAACAAACAGTGGTTGACATCACCTGCTTGGAACCAATCAACAAGGTATTAGAAATGAAGTAAAAGACCTATAACATATCATACAGACGGTTAATGTCTTATTATGTGAGTGTGAAATGCTGAATCAGACACAGGTAAACTAGTCATAATTCAGAATTGCACCATACTGTACAATGATCATCTCAATTATGAAGACATACACTGTATACATTACAGCGGCCAACAAAGACACTTTAACAATGACTGAATTTGAAGTGCCTCACCAAAGGAAGGTTTTGTTTGCGACATCCAGTCTGTCCAGATTTACCTGACTCATACTGACAGCCGTCCACGTAGTGGCATGATGTCATCGGCTGTCTCTCCCTTTTTGAATGAGATCTTGGTTCTCCATGATAAGTGATGTACATGGTACAATTTAGTTGTCAGTTTCATGCAATAGCGAGGAGTTGAGAGGAAAGTCAATGGTCTTGGAACATCCCGGCACATGATTGTTGTCCATTGCAGTGACTTTCCCACAGGGATGAAATTGAACATATCCAGTATTATCTCACTGAATGATGAAAAACTGAGAATATGTATCAGGCATGTTTATATAACAGTGATGCAATGGTAATCCAAAAGTTTTTGAAGACAGCCTTGCTATATGTTTGGACAATGGAGGAAGTCACAGATTGTTTTTTCAGTTTTTTTTTTTTTAATTATTATTATTATTTAATTTTTTTTTAGTACTGATAGTCCAAACTTGTTATTGGCTGCTGTCTGCTAAACTCTATCTGGTGGCTTCAATATGGTCTGACAGTGCCTATCCCAGCTGTCTTCGGGCAGTAGGCGGGGCACACCCTGAACCGGTTGCCAGCCAATCACAGGGCACACAGAGACGAACAACCATCCGCGCTCACACTCACACTTAGGGACAATTTAGAGTGTTCAATCAGCCTGCCATGCTTGTTTTTGGAATGTGGGAGGAAACTGGAGTACCCGGAGAAAACCCACACAGGCCCGGGGAGAACATGCAAACTTCACACAGGGAGGCCGGAGCTGGAATTGAACCCGGTACCTCTGCACTGTGACGTCGACGCGCTAACCACTGGACCACCAGGCCGCTCGGTCGTTATAGCATGACTTAAAAAAGCAAATTTAATGGTAGCCCGAGAAGGTTGAACTTCACACAGCACCTCCGAGTATATATTTCACTGACATGCTGACAGAAACGGCGACAAAATCGCTATGATTCCTCTCTAAATTGCAATCACCAGCAAATCTTCAACTGACCTTGTTTTATTCCAAAACTCTCCTGGGAGCTAATGTCCTAATTTCTTCCTTTCCAAGTGGGATTCAGGCTAAAAGGAAGGTGAACTATGTGGAGGAAGCCACAAATTAAACGTGAGGTTCTAAATGAGTCATGGCTTTAGTCACTCCGTGATGTGCACAAAGCAAATATGCCAAATATGTGCATGACTGGGTGCTTAAAAAAACAGCCTGGCATTTACTGTGCATTCTTTCATCAGATTATTACCTCTACATGACTGTTCATAACTTCAACAATTGATAGGGTGGTGTTGTTTTAAAATAAGTAATCACTTGACATCAGCTGTGTTCTTCTTGACATCTGAGAGCCATTCATTGAAAAATCTGTTGATTATTGTTGTCGTTGTAGTTTGAGTTGTGCTTTTCTTCATCATACTGCTATCTAATACTCCGATATCAGTGGATCCAGAGAAAAATGTTTACCACCCAGGACAACAAACACGAAAAAAATGACAGCTCTGTCGGGAATATTGCATAAGGATTTGATTGAGCCCATGTGATCCAAAGATGATGAATAGGCAGGAAGTGTATGAGGATATCAGCCCACTTATCATCCCATTGACAACATATTAACTTTCATAAAAATTGCTGAATTTCCTCATCCATTATTGAATCTCGTATCATGCAGTAGTAATTCAAAGGGAACATCCACTTACTCATACTACAGCTAACGACAAGCAGGAAAGTAAATCTGATCACACTAATGATTGGCTTGCTTACCGGTTTTCAAAAGACTGCAACTCACGTTGTTTGTCAATGTTCTTAAAACTTGACAAACGTAATATATTTTAATCTCTAAAGTCGTTCTGTTTGGATATGGAATATGGTAGAAAATGGCTGTAGAAATCTTCTCTTTTCCAGACTGTGTAATTTCCCATTTTTAATACAAGACAAGCCACACTCTGCTCCTGTGCTTCCTTGCACCACAATGCCTCCACCTCTTCTGGTGTACTGTAGTCTGTCCATCTGTCCATTTAATTTATATTTTCTCTCTCTCTCTCTCTCTCTCTCTCTCTCTCTCTCTCTCTCTCTCTCTCTATATATATATATACACACACACACACACACACACACACACACACACACAGCATTCCGACCTCACAGTGCAGAGGTGCAAGGTTCAATTCCGGCTCCAGCCTTCCTGTGTGGAGTTTGCGTATTCCCCCTGTGCCTGCGTGGGATTTCTCCAGGTACTCCCAGTTTCCTCCCACCTTCCAAAAACATGCACGACAGGTTAATGGAACACTCTAAATTGTGAGTGTGAGTGTCGATGGTTGTTTGTCTATGTGTGCCCTGTGATTGGCTGGCGACCAGATCAGGGAGTACCCCGCCTACTGCCTGAAGACAGCTGGGCTAGTCTTCGGCACGCCTGCGACCTTTAACAGAAAGCTGTTATGTAGCAGTTTTTCAAAATAATCCACACAATATAAACAATCTATCATTGCTTGCTTGATTGACGTCAGTGTGTTGAATAGATTAATCTCAAGGAATTTCAAAGCGGCCCTTGCATTCTTCCATTTTATTTTTCGAATGAAAAAGTTTGGGCACTTATAGTCTAGGCCACCACCTACAACCTTCCTGTATTCGTTCACAGTGATTGGCACTCCTAAACACTTATTGATTCGTTTAAAAAAAAAAAAAAAAAGTAAAGTTCGCCCTTCTTTATATTTTTTGGACTCCTGTCGTATGACACACCCATTCATCTTTTGTATTGTTTAAAAAAACAACAACAAGCCAAAGACAAAGCAAAACTCACAAGTAGTCACTCCTATGACGTTAACTGACGTTTCAGCAGAAATGATGCACGACGATGCTTCAGCAAAAAAAAATCTGTTTTGTATCACCGACCTCTGATGGGGCACACAACCTCAGGAGTGTTCGACTTCAGAGGTTCCACTCACTGTCATTCTATAAGTAATAAAATGGAGTGAATGAATGAGGAGACGTAACATGGTCTCTGCATCGTCGACCATGCCTTGTTAATTTCATGCTGAACCCCGATGTCATCATTTGTTTACGGTTTCCATCCCAAGCTGTTGTTAATTATTTTCACCTGATATGCTGCTGTCATATCATGTTGAAGTGAGAGAAACATTTGAAGCATCACCTGATAGCTCCAATCAGTTTTAAAAACTCACAGTGTCTTAAGATAAGATAAGATAAGAAAACCGTCATTAGTCTCGCAATGGAGAAATTCTCAATTCACAGCAGCAAAGTTATGAAAGGAAAAGTCTTGAGGTATTTAAGGAAAACTAGATGTATTGATATGCAAAATTGGCCTAAATTCCAAATTACACTGCAATCATCCAATGAGCATTTAATGGGGATGTCATTTCCCAAATTCCATTAGGTGAAGGAGCAGTTTTTTATCGCTCAGTGAGTGCACAGCCTTAAGCAAATCGATGAAAAATGCTGAAATGGAAAAAGCAAGGCATGATTACCAAAACAATGAGCAAGACTGTGTTACGCTCTCCCTGTAAATTGAATATACCTGCGCATGAAACATCATTTTGAAGAGGTGGGGATTTTTTTTTTTTAAACAGTAATGTCTACTCGTACATGAGTGCGTGCATTGAATATGCTCACCCAACCAAGGATTGAAGTTCAAGTTTGATATACTGCCACACTAGACAGCAATAAACGCCCACTCATTGCCAGAGTCCACCACAGTAAACAATCGCAGGGTATCTGCGAAGTGGATGTCTAATCAATCATGAGTATGTGTCCACTTTAATTCTCTGTCAAGAGAGGTTTATGGATTTTTGTTTTGGCATATCGGTGTTGCCAATAACGGGAGAATTCCCTTGCGTCTATTATGAAAATTTCCCAACATTTCATTACAGAAAGATATTCCATTTTAGTATAAAATCAATACACATATTTCTTCATCCGGTATGAGCATTTTACTCAGTTGAACAGTAGGCTGCAGCTTCAGTGTAATTTGTGACTGTTCAGACATCCTTTAGCAGTCCACAGCTACAAGTTCACAGCCAAATTATTTTGGGACTACAGACAGTCAACAGAGACTGCGATTTTTATCATGAAGTGGCTTGTTTAACTTCATTTGAGTTTTGAAAATGTATCTGATATAATACCCTTGCAGACATACTTAAGATAAAAAAAATGTATTTTTGCACCACTTGGAGGCACACTGTGCTCACTTTGAGAAAACAGTGATTGCACTATGTCACTTTACATCGGCTGCCACAGAGCTGATAGTATGTGCTCTCAAACAGCCTGTTCACGTACACGGCAGCCAAAACTAATCCCGGGGTTAAACTCCAGGTGACTGCAGCAACGACTTGTCATTGAGAGCAATGACAAGATTGGAGTGATGATAAAAAGACACTATCACGCTGCAGTTTCAATGGAAAGAGCTGGCGTCGCTCCACTGACCATCGAAAGGTTAAAGAGAGAGATAGAAAGTGAGAGAGAGAGAGAGGGAGAGAGACTGATTTATCCTTATGTGTGTAGAATGTTTTACATAATCTAAAAGCATGGCAAGAAGAGAAAAGGGACCGACCACAGAGAATGAGCCATCTTTTTTTTAATCTGCGAGAAAAATGAATTTGAATAGTCTGGTGAAAACACAAAGCAACGAATGGACCCAGCGAAGAAGTCGCATTAATGGAAGCTGAAGGATATACAAAACAATATGCAGCATGGCTGGTTGTCACAACAACAGGTTCCCCATCACATGCATGTCAAATGGCTTTTGTTTGCCCTTTTCTCATAAACTGGACGGAAAGTGTGCCCCTTTGACTCCCTTCTTGCTGCTAGGCTTAATTTCCCTGATGATGGTAAATGTTTCACACACTATTTGAAAGAGAGTGTTTCCAGAAAGATGGCTTCTTTATGAAAAATTCATCTAGACAGATGTCTGGGTTGGCCTCCCCAGCCACGTTAACGCTCATCTGGCCCGACTGAGAATTGATTAGAAAGCTATCTACACGGACTTTGAAGCTATGTACTACGGTATCATCCAGTGCTGCCTTGCACTGGCTTGTGTTTGAAGAATTCAGCACAGACTTTTTGAAAAATAATTGCTGACAAAATGGACACGTTCATGTCCTACATATTGAGCAAATTGAACATCAAACATGAGTGGTGTTCTATAAATGAAACAAATTGTACTTCATCAAACTTGATCTTTCCTACTATTTCAATAAATAAAAACCACGCTTCAAAAGCCAAGCTTCTTTGAATCGTATCGAGATACATACAGTATATTACCGGTACATTTTATTGGAGAGATCCACACCCCTAATGTACAAAGTATATATCATACAGTACATGTAAAAAAACAGTACATGTTGATTTCAGATTGCTGGCTGAAAACCTAATGGTTCCAACCTTTCTAATACAGCTATGAAATCCGTGATGCTTTGGCCAAGATCGTGAATCAACACTTAACTGTAGGCTGCTGTTATCACATTTGCTTTATGGTTATTCGTCAATGGCCGCTAATCACTCATGTTATATTGGGGTGAATGTGGGCTGCCATTATTTAACACAATGTATACCATTTTAAATCACAGAAGAACGCATTTGAAAGCAAAAGGACCAATATATCTTCAATATACATCAGAATTTTATGGGATGAATGCGGCCTTTATAATGATAACATGTACCTTTTATAAAACGCTCATGTTTAGATTAACAGCTTCACTGATCACGCCATTTATACACGTGTGCATGTGCGGTTGCTTTCTGTGGTCATAGACTGAGTCAACTCATTTGTCACAATAAGTGCCCTTCACGTGTCGGCAGATGCCATTCCATGTAGAAAGATGAGGCATGTCCTCATCTCTTAATGCAAAAAAATGGAAGGACAGTCTACTCCTGACAGGTCCCTCTCTTAATCATTCCAGCATTTGTCTGTCCTTTATGTGGGTCAAAAATTTTATGGGCAAATGTAGTGCTGGCGGGGTTCCAGGGGGCTTGATTTGATGAGCTAACGAGCTATGTACAAACTTGGAAGACATCTGCAAACGTGCTGCTGACCCCCATGAAGGTCCCGATATTTTCCTTTGACACATTATTTGGTTTACCATCATCCTCTGTATTTAATGTGTTGTTTAACGACACATGGCATTTAAGTGTTGTACAATATCTTATGTCCACATAAAAACAGACCTTCATGGCTCAAAATATATTCTATTGGCTCATCAATCCGTTACAAATGGTATCTTCAATGTGATAGCGTTAGCTTACTTATTCTGTGTAAGTCCGGATCATTTGCACAAATTTCTTACTCGTGCCTGAGTGTCTCAAGGTGAGTGTTAGGACAGGTTTGTGTTGATTGAAATTGATTTTGCCGTCTCTGTTTTCCAAATCTTTGCGCTTCCGTTGATTAACGGTTGTTAGTGAGACTGAAGGTTAAGTGAATGGCCGTGTGCAGGGTTGTCACTGAAGTAATTATTTATTAAATGTGTAGCAGTGCTAAACTTGGCGAGAATAGAGCTCGAAACAATGACAACGGTACACCACGAAGCACTCTGTTCTGAGATTCACCGATGAACATGATTAGCTTTGAAACAAATGTAAAGTACAAACACTATCCATGTCGGCAATTCTGTGCTGTAATGTGGAATGTCCAAAGATTCTCAGTGGATGATACAATCTACGTGCGTGTGGAGCTGAAGAAGTACATCTATAGTATAGTTGACAGTCTCTCTAATTGATAGGCTTTCGCTTTCGCTTCTTCCTGACCTTATATGTGGCAATGAAATGCAAAATTATTAATGCCAGAGTGGTCAAGAAGTTTGAGCAGGAGAGGACCAGCGTCCAAATGCTGATAGGATAATGAAAGGAAGATGATCATCGAACTTCATCAACTTCAAGTTTTCCAGTAAAACCTCAAGTCGTACAACAAGTGTAATTTGCTTTTGTGATGCCATCATCGTACCACGGATACCACTCATGCAAACAGCAAAAGGGTGATGTTGACCATCGAACCAGAAATGTAAGTTACTGCTCCAAGGTAGCGATGGTACAAGCATTCCTATTCTGTTCAGTAGGCCTACAACGTAGTTAGTTGACATCTGACATAAAAGAAAGCAAATGTGAAGAGAATCATCTCCCAGGTGCGCGCAGAAATGCTCCCAATCTCTAATGGTGAGGAAACATCCATTTTGTAGATCACTTAACTTGTTCTGTACCCCAAGGCACTACGGGAAAAATACGTATGTTCTCCAGAATCTACACCCTGGGCTGATTGTCCTTTAATCACAGGGCGCATATAGTTTAGAGACCGACATCCATCATTCATACTCACATTCACACTGTTATTAAAAATGTGACTGAAAACCACCTTGTCATGATCCTGTCCCGTTTGTTTTTTTTTTTTCAGTCACCGGCGGGAGTATGGGCGTTCCCTCATGAGCCACACCTGGCGCTAATCATTTCTTTATAGATTCTGCCACACCGACAAATGGCTGTCGGATTATTCAGCCTTGCTCATGACTCTGTCTCAAAGTGCTTATATTTTCTAGACGTTCTTGAGATTTTGCTTCAGGAAGTTTTTCATGGAAGTAGTTAGAGTTATATCTTGGTTTGTACTTTCCGCATATAGGATTTCCTTGTCCTTCGAGTAAACAAACAATTTACGTTTTTCTCATTCATTGCCTTTTGCAAGTGTTTTTGGCTTCCTGGTTCTTGGTGACCTAGCATCCTTCGTTGTATTTGTTCAGGCTTGTGTTCTTTTTGCCAATAAACATTTTTTGTCAAAACTCTTATCTGTGTCTACGCTTGTGCCCAGTCAGCAAAATTGGTCTGGCCCAGCTCTATCCCAATTCTGTCCGGAACTTTTCCAAAAACCTGACACGCTTCCAGTAAAGTTAATAAAGGATGTATAGTGGAAACAGTTTGACCCTGGATTGGAATAAATCTGATATTTTTTTCATTTGTGAAAAATGTATTCATAATTTTAAAATCTGAGGTTTACCAGCATCCCAGAATCGTTTTTGTTTGAATTTGCATCGGGATTTTTGTGTTATGATTATTTTTTTTCTCTGGGGTTGAGAAATGTCATGTTGACGTATGCTTTGTTTACAGTGTATGAACGTGAAATGTGTCGGAAGTCTAACATTCATTCATTATCTGATCCACTTATTCTCACGAGGTTCACGGGCGTCCTTGGAGCTTATCCCTGTGGTTTTCGGGCAGCAGGTGAGGTATACCCTGAACTGGTTGCTAGCCAATCACAAACCATTCACACTGACAATCACACCTCAGGGCAATTTAGAGCGATCAATGAACCTACCGTGCATGTCTTTTGAATGTGGGGGGAAACCGGAGCACCCGGAGAAAACCCACGCAGGTACGGCAAGAACATGCAAACTCCACACAGAAAGGATTTGAACCCACGATCTCTGCACTGTGACGTGAGCGTACTAACAGGTCGACCACCGTGCTGCCTAACATGTCAGTGTTATTCTTAACTTGTTGTGAGTGCTTATATAGCTAATGACGAACAAACATTTTTCTCTCTACATCTGCCGTAAAAGAAAAGGACAGTGAATCTTGATTTTTTTTTCTCTCCCATTTCCCCCATTTTTTCCCCTCGTCATTCTTCCCTGAGCAGTAAAATCACTTAACCCCTCTGAATCTATTATCCAAAATGTCTCATTTGAGATTCATTCCTCATCATTCAATCAAGAATGTGTTACTGTCAATGGATTCATGCATAAACAGTGCTTCCTTCGAATTAACAATTTTTGCCACACTGCATCAGTTGAGTGGCCATTGCGCTGCTCTTTCTCACTTTCCTGCCTTGGCCACTGGGGGAAATATAAGACAGAGAGAGGGGTGTATGTACTGTTTCCCACATGAAACCGCATGAGATCTTGGCAGTCCTCCCGGGATGCAGCAACATGTCTGTCAAGGGTTTGAGCGGGATTCATATAAGTGCTTCATTTAGATGTCTCAACTTATCTCTCAGATCATCAATACAGTCGTAATATTAGTCATCAAGAATATTGACCAGCCATGACTGTGAGTACCGTTGCATTTTCTGTTGACATGCATTGCCACGCACTTTGTGTTCAGTCTGTTGCTTCAAGGGTTAAAGCACCACATCATCGACGCCATTAGCATTTAAATAAATTGACTATTCTTTGTGGCCTTCCAAATTAAAGAATGGAATTTATTTTCCCTTCGTTTTCGGTAAAAGGCGAAATTATTTGCTGATTATTATTTGATGGGAAAGCACATTGAAAATGGGGGTAACAAATACAATTTTAATACAGAATTTACCTCCAGGGACAGCACAGAAAGATAGAGGCCTGCTCCACAGGCTTTTGGACAGAACTAATTCCCAACACTGCACTAAATGAAGAGCATCGGCCACTTCAGCTGACAATGCTAACAGAGAAGGTTATGGCTATACTGAGACCCGTGAAGCAAAATAGCTCGGGAGAATTTTCATTTAGAAGCAGAAGAAAACTAATGACTTTGCAATTGGACACTGGCCATAATCACGGTTGAAACTCTCTCACAAAGCTTTCCTCCCAATGCTCCACTGACTGTGATATGCTGTCATTCCAATTCAGTCAGAACACAAACATAAGGGTGAAATGAATCCAAGTTTCCTTGTTCAAGCCCCCCGGGGATCAATGCTGTCTGCCCTATATTGCAGCATATATATCTGGTCAATTATGATGAGGATTTTCCTAACTCATGTTATAGACAATCACTATGAGGAACGTTCAGTATGAAAATCCCTACTTGCACTTTTCTTCAAAAGCTTCCTGAAGAGCTGGCATGCCGTAGCTCGCTCACTCCAGCCATGCTTTACAGCCAAGCCCGAGAGCTGCCTTGCAAGAGATTACAGAAGGGAATTGTGAATTCATGGGGGAAACATTTGCAGATGTAGTCACCGTGCATGTGTTTTCATGTAAAATGAGAACACAGTGGGCAAAAAAAAACATCAGCTTGTAAACGCAAACAATAGAAAATCACATTACCGACCGTGCAGCTGTCTGCTTTTGTCGGCACTACTCCGAACTTGAAATCTGTATTGGACTATGCAGAGTCTGCCTGACCAAAGGAACATGGGCCTCCTGAATGAAATCCACCCTGTTGAGAATGCAGCTATTTTTACCAGCATCATGAGATGGAGAGTCAATCCAAGATGAGGCTGCCTGTAAAGGGGAGAGGCAATCTTGGTCCTGAATGGCTATGAACATTCAATCAGCAATACATTGCTCTCCAAAGGAAATAAGGCAACTACTTCAGTCCCCACATTGATTTCTTTTGCTTTCCTTACTGACATTGTCTTCCCGAGCAAAGACAGCTGCATCATGGAAAACACAGTTCCAAATCTACCGTATACGGACACAAGGACATATGGATATCTTCGGCATCAAAGGAACATCCGCTGCCAATGTTTGATGCACATCTTAAGCATGCAGTTAGCATTGTTATGGAAAGCCGAGAAGCCCATTATTCAAGTATTACTGCATCAATGCCCAAGGGAGGGAGGCATCAATTAGTTTGATCTCAACAAGTGAGCATCAAAGCAAGCTTCGATGACATGTATACCGTAAAGTGGAAAGCCAGAATGGGTTACACGATGTGCTGCAGTGTGAGAGGAAATTTGCAGCACAAAGGAGACAAATTACATGCAACAGCATCTGAGATCAGAGGCACAAATCAGTTGAGGCCTGAACCAGCCTGTTTTTTTTTTTTTTTTTTTTTTTTTAAACAACAGCTATAAACACCAGCGGCAACAGGTGATACCTCAAACGGACTGCAATCCGTTATGTACATATGTTGCGTTTTTACACACATATCCTCATTCAGTCCGGCTTTGCTGTGGCAATTCATATTGGACAAGCGGGTAATTAAGGGCTGAGAGTAACGTGCAGTACCAACACTTGACCAGTAGGTGGAAATACATGCATATTCAGGACATGAGCCAGTGGCCAACAAGTTTGACTGTGGCTGGCCAGAGCCAAGAAAAACATTTTATGCTTTCAAGTTAATAGAGATGTTACATCTCCACCACCTGAGCAGACATTGACCTAAAATTACATAACGGATTTACAATTTGGCATATCAGCATCGTTTTGTTTATTTGTTTGTTTGTTTAATAACAATGCACACTCATTACCTTTCATATAAATGTGATTTAAATAAATCGAGATATTCTTGGGTCTGGAGCAAGATATAAAAGCAACTTTTTCTCTGACAAGCTTAATGGGACATGAATCATATTCTCAACAAATAAATGAAATCTCTCTCTCTCTCTCTCTCTCTCTCTCTCTCTCTCTCTCTCTCTCTCTCTCTATATATATATATATATATATATATATATATACTGTATATATATATATATATATATATATATATATATATATATACAAACACCTCTGTTGACTCTATGAATTGTGTTTTGCATTTTAGTGTAATGCACTAACAACCATTCAAACAAATAAAGATATGATTGTAAATTGTCAAATTGTCCAATAAAAATGCAACTGTGATAGAATATTGGGTCCACATCGCCCGCTCCTAAAATCATTTAGGTAAGGGAGCTTTTGAGTTTGTTCCAAGTAGCTTTAAAAACATCCACCCAGCCATCCATTTTCTGATCCGCTTTATCCTCACAAGGGTCGCGGGGCGTGCTGGAGCCTATCCCAGCCGTCTTCGGGCAGTAGGCAGGGGACACCCTGAACCGGTTGCCAGCCAATCGCAGTGCACACAGAGACCAACAACCATCCACGCTCACACACACACCCAGGGACAATTTAGAGTGTTCAATCAGTCTGCCATGCATGTTTTTGGAATGTGGGAGGAAACCGCAGTACCTGGAGAAAACCCACGCAGGCCCGGGGAGAACATGCAAACTTCACACAGGGAGGCCGGAGCTGGAATTGAACCCGGTACCTCTGCACTGTGAGGTCGACGCGCTAACCACTCGCCCACCGGATTGCCCGCTTTAAAAATATTTTTTTCAGAAAAAAAATAACAATAAAGTTTTAAATTAGGCTTCCTGCATATTGTTATATACTATAATATACATTCACAAACATGATAATGTTGTGTATTGCTTGTATAAAAGTAACAAATGCAAAGTGGCCACTTTGGACTTACAGCCTCGAGAGTTCTTTTTGTGATCACTCATAAAATGTTCCCCTTGCTCTTCTGTGCTGTAGGAAATCTCTTATTGATCCTCTCGCTTTACGGGCTTGACTATATCTCTGAGGTCGAAGTACGAATGTCCACAGAGGATTATGTTTAAGGTTATAGCTGCAGGTCAATACACTCAAGGCTATTAGCACTGACGTGGTCTCTGAAAGAAGGTGGAAGGGAACTTGAAGCACATTTTGTTCAACGTGGGCATGTTTGTTTTGAAAGTCTGGAGCCTGGAGGTGGTGGGCTTTCTCTTCATGCATGGGATGCTTGGCTGCCCTGTAGTTTTACCACAATACATTGAAAGACTCATCAGATAAACCCCTTTTGACCATTTGCATCGGCGCCTCATGAAATTATTCATTTGCTTTTCATGGATAAAAAAAGCAAGCGAGCTCTGGTTGATTGCAAGGACTTTGAATGAATCATAAATAAGGGAAAAATGTATGCATGAAGGATGAGGTACATGCACGTTGGGCATGTCTCGGAGATTTGTGCAGACCTAAAGGCGTGTGTGCAGCATACTGATAGAGAAACCATACGAGATGAAACAAAGAGGTGAGAGCTCCAGCTGTGGAAATTGTGTGCTCTAATTCATATCCCCTTGGATGCGGCGAGATCAATATGAACTGATTTCTTCTTTTTTCTGGGGGGAGAAAATAAGCAGCTTGACACTTTCTACTAAAATGCACTTCCAACTGCTCGGAGGTACAGTGGATTTCATATTCAAACCCTTTGATGAATGACAGGTGTGATGGATGGTGTAAATGCTGCATTTAAAGCTCAATTTGGGATTTGATCCAACCTTCCAGCATGACAATGCTCTCAAGTTGTTTTTTTTTCCCCTCCAAGTCTGTCTGCGATTACATGTGCTGTGAAATCAACTTTTGGAAGGGTCGAATCAATTATGAACACGTCTGACCCAGCAAACACGTTTGTTTTTCTTCCTTTCATTCTTTCATTCTTTATTTTTTCTTTTTTTTTTTTTTTTTTTACTGATTTACTGTAGACATCTAGGAATGGTGCTAAACCAAGGCTCGCAGAGCCTTGAGCCCTGTCAGAAATTTGTGCAATTCTGGTTAAGTCCCTCATTGATTTTATTTGATATTTTAAAATATATTTAGATTTTATATTTGTGGCCTGCTGTATCATCTGCAAGGGGACATCTTGCAATTTACCTATAATAATGCACTTGCCAATCTCATTCATGGACACCAACAAGTTCAAATTTCTGCTTCCTCAGTGTCAAGTACTGTGTGCGCTTCGACCACACTGATTTTAAAGGAATGAGGGGAGCTAGTTCCTTAGGCTGCGCTCCATCCCAGAATGGCTCACAGCAGCACAAAACACCCTGTTCTATCTGCGCTATTCAAGCAAAGTACCCCCCCCCCCCAAAAAAAAAAAAAGCGCACAGTTAGACTGCACACTGGACACAAAAATGGGGCACGTAGCATTAATTGATCCTCACTGAGCTGAAGTGTCAGATGTTTTGGTGATTTAATGCATGATGATGGTTGCAGGTCCCAACTTTGTTTGAACTTTAAAACTCCTTAGGCACTCAACATCTGTTAATTCGATCCACTAAGGGTATGGATGAAATAGGCTAAAGTGTAGCATCGGAAAAGTACTGTAGCGACATTGTTCGCCCTTGCTTTAGAGACCTCCTCCGGTCATATGATTAGCCCATTTTAAAGACGACTGGCAACCCTGGATTGTGGCCAGGGATCACACAAAGGCAAAAAGAAGAGCTCGGAGCTGAAGATTGCTACAGAGTCCTACCCTTTCTTCAACAACTGTCACTGCAAGTATCACAAGACAGGGTGAGTCATGCTGCATCTCCCAGCTGCTCAATGGTGGACAGCAGAGGACACTGTGTGCCCTAGTCATGGAAGTGAGTGAGCGCACCTGTGTAATTGCCCAATGCTGATTCTGCACGTGAAGAATAAACCTGATGAAGTCATAGCTTTGAAAATGTATGCAGTAAACGCAAAGCACCACACTTACCTCGAGGTTTTGACTGTGATGTCCTTAACTGCCTTAATTGTAGGCCACCTACAATATACTGATCCTCATTAATGAGATAACAGACGCAAAGTGTCACCCCGAGGCTGTTCAAAACCCACAGAGGTTATTTAAGTACACAATATTTTGTAAGATAGAGTGATAAAACCACAACAAAAACATCTTGCATCTGATATGAAAAATAACAAAATATTCCTATTTTACAAATAGGAGTTTGCTTTGTGTGCACAACTTATGCGCAATGCCCCCAAGATTGTGTGACTATTCAAAGAATAACATTGGTTTGAAATGGTGGTTTGGTCGGTCGACAATGCAGATGATTCACACAACATATTCGTTCGGGTGTTGCATGACCACGAAAGGGGAACTTTAGTCTGGGAATCACTCAGGATCTGCTTACATTCATAAAACAGTTGGGTCACAAATAAAAAATTTTGGATTAAATTTCACCCAATTACTGATTTTAAAAAGGACGACCCAAACGCGGGTCAATTTGAGCCAAAAAGTTGGGTTACTCAGTTTTGACCCAACTTATACTGTTAAATGAATATTGGAAGATGGGGTCAAAACAATGCAAAAAAAATGGGTTATTCCATTTTTACCCCAATTTTAGGGTTAAATGAAGATATCAAAATGGATCAAAACAATGTATTTTCTTTTTTTTTATACACTCTGATTTAAAAGAATCAGGTCAAATTGATGCTGCCCGGTCGTCGAGTGGTTAGCACGTCGACTTCACAGTGCAGAGATACCGGGGTCAATTCCAGCGCCGGCCTTCCTGTGTGGAGTTTGCATGTTTTCCTCGTACTTGTGTGGGTTTTCTCCGGGTCCTCCGGTTTCCTCCCACATTCCAAAAACAGGCATGGCAGGCTGATTGAACACTCCAAATTGTCCCTAGGTGTGGGTGTGAGCGTGGATGGTTGTTCATCTCTGTGTGCCCTGCGATTGGCTGGCAACCGGTTCAGGGTGTCCCCTGGCTACTGCCCGAAGACAGCTGGGATAGGCTGCAGCACCTCCACGACCATTGTGAGGACAGCCAGATTAGAAAATGAATGCATGGATGGATGGATCGGATCAATGATGTCATTGACAAATCACACAAATTATAACAATGCAGTCGATCAGCGATTTTTGCCTAAAATACAAATTATCGACTGATTTCGATCCTGTTGATCAGCTCGTTATAAAATGTAGCAGATACTCGGTTGCATTTTCAGGGTAACTGAGGCAATGTTTTGTTGATTTTTGTTATGCTTCCACACTGCTGCAGTCACTGGACTGAAAGGAGTGTCACAAGCTAATCAGTTCGCCCCGAGTTGTGAACACTGACTCAAAAGCTACTGGCAACGCATGTGATTGCCGACCAGTCCAGAGTGTGTTCTCGTTTTTGCTCATGGTCAGATGGGGTCCGCTCTGGCTTCCCATGGCGCTGAACTGCTGTACGGATGGAAATTAGAATGGCTCCACCTGATGGAACACCATCACTCCTGTCCTTCATGCAAAGTCACGGCTGCATGTCGATGAAAAAAAAAAAACATGGTAAACATACCGTAACATTACCATCAACCTTTTTCTGCATACTATCTGTTGGTACCAACTACATGTGCCAGCATGTATTTATGAGTTGCACACAATGATGTTATTGTAAAACCAGAACAGTCATGTACTTTCTGACAGAAGGAATGTATTTAACACAATATGGGAATTTGTCTTGCCGGATAGCCGCAGGAACTGCAGAAGGAGGTCATATGATTCGACGACACACCATTTGTGCGATGAAGTAGCACAACAAAGATGTGGAAACAAATGCTCCAGTCAGGCACATTACACAAAAGTACCCGTCAGAGATGTTAGATGTTCATCAGTCTATTATTGATAGAGAAATCTATGAGCAAAATTGTATCATGTTTAAAGTTTCATTTAATTTGGGCACGCCTAAACGTTTGGGTGCGTATCCAGCGCCCCCAAATGCATGTGCGCAAAGACGCCGGCCGATTTACATCCAAACTGGGACTGGTGTTGCTTTCTTCAGAAGTCTACATTTTTTTTCTTTTGGTCTCTTCTCTCACCCACTTTTTGGTTAAAATTAACATTCGGGCCCAAATGGTTCCCAAGTGAATTTCTATTGGGTTGTCAATGTGTAAGATTACATTTTGGTATTGACCTGAAGAAGTTTAGGAAACTCTGCCCATTTCTCGAGCTCAAATCCAAGCAGCCAGATAATAGATGGATGGACAGTTACTGTTTTAGCATCAACACTGAAAATGATCATCTGTGAAAAAGGATGATGTGAGCCAAGCATTAAGGGCCTCTTCCGATTATTTTTGGTTGTTTTTGTTGTTTAGGAACTTTCCTTTCCTTACCTATCCAAGCGAGACCACCTGGAAGCGTTCAGAGGAAATTTTTAAAAAAGCACTTTGAAACCACTTTTAACATTGATTACTCCTGGCCACCCTTTACGAAAGGAAAGGAGATATGTAATACACGCATGTATTTACTACACCACTTCGGCAATCTTCAGGGAAGCATTCTCACGACTAGTAATAACTTAATTTTTGAACCAAAAATTCCACTTTAATTTCAAACTGTATTTCCAGTATATACTAATAGCATGTCATCTAAGATGACAGTACAACTCAGTAGACCTGGGTTGTGTGTCCTACTATTGTGGAATTTTAGCCACAGAATTCTGGAAGGACAACCAAAATAGGAGAATAACAATAAAAGAGCAGGCCCTGTTTTGAGAGGTGACAGAAGAAGAACAAGAACAAGAACAACAAAAAGATCAACCAGAAAATAAAATATTATCAAGTAAATGGTAGAAAAAAAAGAGTGCTCAGCATTACAATGTGTCCGTGTCATGGTAATTGGAGATAATCTCTCTCCCGAGAGAGAGAGAGATATATATATATATATATATATATATATATATATAAATGATGGTAAAGAGAAAAGATATGATAAATGTAGAACGGGAAATAGAATTTCTGGCAATAATACAATTACTGAATTTTCAGACTAAGTCGCACAACCACACGCTAAAAGGAGGAGGCGGTAATGCACAAAAATATTTGTCAAATACCACATGAAAGTAGATGAAGAAATGAAATATTATATA